>NC_092737.1:27267346-27598761 GCF_047496885.1 Scyliorhinus torazame | reverse complement strand
TCAGAAGCACCCCCGTCAAAGTCAGTCAGAAACACGCCCCCCCTCGTCAAAGTGAGTCAGAATCAACACTGCCCTCCGTCATTGTGAGTCAGAAACACCCCCCCCCCGTCAAAGTGAGTCCGAACCTGCCCCACCCGTCAAAGTAAGTCCAAGCACACCCCGTCAAAGTGATTCAGAAACACCTACCCCCCCGTCAAAGTGAGTCAGAAACACCCCCTCCCCCCCCCGTCAAAGTGAATCCATACACCCACCGTCAAAGTGAGTCAGAAAACACCCCACCCACCCCCGTTAAACTGAGTCCGAAACACCACCACCCCCGTCAAAGTGAGTCAGAAACTCCCGCCCCGTCAAAGTGTGTCAGAACCAACCCCCGCGTCAAATTGAGTCAGAAACACCCCGCCCCGTCAAAGTGAGTCAGAAACACCCAGCCGTCAAAGTGAGTCAGAAACGCACCCCCCCCGTCAAAGTGAGTCAGAAACCCCCGCCCCCCCCGTCAAAGTGAGTCAGAAACACCCAGCCGTCAAAGTGAGTCAGAAACACCCCCCCCCCCCGTCAAAGTGAGTTAGAAACACCCAGCCGTCAATGTGAGTCAGAAACACCCCCCCCCGTCAAAGTGAGTCAGAAACACCCCGCCCCCGTCAATGTGAGTCCGAACTCCCACCCGTCAAAATGAGTCAGAAACACCCCCCTCCCGTCAAAGTGAGTCAGACCCCCCCCCACCATCATAGTGAGACCAAAACACCCCCCTCTCATCAAAGTGAATCCGAAACTCCCCCCAGTCAAAGTGAGTCGGAAACTCCCCCCGCCAGTCAAATAGTGTCAGAAACCCCCCCTCCCCGTCAAACTGAGTCAGAAACACCCGTTCACCCCGTCAAAGTGTGGCGGAAACACTCCCTCCTCGTAAACGTGAGTCAGAAACACCCCCTCGTCAAAGTGAGTCAGAAACACTCCCCCACCACCGTCAAAATGAGTCACTAAGTCCCACGCCCAGTCAAAGTGCGTCCGAAACATCCCCCCCGTCAAAGTGAGTCAGAAACACTCCCCCCGTCAATGTGAGTCACAAAGTCCCCCCCCCAGTCAAAGTGCATCTGAAACATCCCCCCTCAAAGTGACTCAGAAGCACCCCCCGTCAAAGTGAGTCAGAAACACGGCCCCCCTCGTCAAAGTGTGTCAGAATCAAACCCGCCCTCCGTCAAAGTGAGTCCAAACACCCCCCCGTCAAAATGATTCAGAATCCCCCCCCCCCACAAAGTGAGTCAGAAACCCCCCCCCCCGTCAAAGTGAATCCATACACCCACCGTTAAAGTGAGTCCGAAACACCACCACCCCGTCAAAGTGAGTCAGAAACTCCCGCCCCGTCAAAGTGTGTCAGAAACAACCCCCCGCGTCAAAGTGAGTCAGAAACACCACCACCCTTCAAAGTGAGTAGGAAACACCCCCTCCAGTCAATGTGAGTCAGAAACACCGCCCCCCCCCACGTCAAAGTGAGTAAGAAACATCCCGCCCCACGTCAAAGTGAGTCCGAAATTCCCCCCCCCCCCCCGTCAAATAGAGTCAGAAACACCCCCTCCCCGTCAAACTGAGTCAGAAACACCCCTCCACCCGTAAAAGTGAGGCGGAAACACTCCATCCTCGTAAACGTGAGTCAGAAACTACCCCCCTCGTCAAAGTGAGTCAGAAACAGTCCCCCCGTCAAAAGGAGTCACAAAGTCCCCCCCCCAGTCAAAGTGCGTCTGAGACATCACCCCCCCCCCCCCCCACCACCCGTCAAAGTGAATCAGAAGCACCCCCCGTCAAAGTGAGGCGGAAACACCCCCTCCTCGTTAACGTGAGTCAGAAACACCCCCCTTCGTCAAAGTGAGTCAGAAAAACTCCCCCCCGTCAAAGTGAGTAAAAAGTCCCCCCCCCCCCAGTCAAAGTGCGTCTGGCTCAACCCCCCCCCGCCCCGTCAAAGTAAATCAGAAGCACCCCCCGTCAAAGTGAGTCAGAAACACGCCTCCCCTCGTCAAAGTGAGTCAGAAACTCCCCCCGCCCTCCGTCAATGTGAGTCAGAAACACCCCCCGGTCAAAATGAGCCCGAAACGGCCCCACTCCGTCAAAGTGAGTCCAAACACCCCCCCGTCAAAGTGATTTAGAAACACCCACCCCGTCAAAGTGAGTCAGAAACACCCCCCCGTCAAGGTTAATCCATACACCCACCGTCAAAGTGAGTCAGAACCACCACCCCGTCAAAGTGAGTCACAAACACCGCCGCCCCGTCAAAGTGAGCCAGAAACACCCCATCTCCGTCAAAGTGAGTCAGAAACACCCACCCTCCCGTCAAAGTGAGTCAGAAACACCCAGCCGTCAAAGTGAGTCAGAAACACCCCCCCCCCCGTGTAAGTGAGTCAGAAACACCCCGGCCCCGTCAATGTGAGTCCGAAACTCCCACCCGTCAAAATGAGTCAGAAACACCCCCCTCCCGTCAAAGTGAGTCAGAAACATCACGCCCCCCGTTAAAGTGAGTCGGAAACTCCCCCCCCCCCCCCCCGTCAAATAGTGTCAGAAACACCCGCCTCCCCGTCAAACTGAGTCAGAAACACCCCTCCACCCGTCAAAGTGTGGCGGAAACAATCCCTCCTCGTAAACGTGAGACAGAAACAGCCCCCTCGTCAAAGTGAGTCAGAAACACTCCCCCACCCCGTCAAAATGAGTCACTAAGTCCCACGCCCAGTCAAAGTGCGTCTGAAACATCCCCCCCCCCCCCCCCCCGTCAAAGTGAATCAGAAGCATCCCCGACAAAGTGAGGCAGAAACACCCCCTCCTCGTTAACGTGAGTCAGAAACACCCCCTTCGTCAAAGTGAGTCAGAAACATCCCCCCTCAAAGAGAGTCACAAAGTCCCCCCCCCAAGTCAAAGTGCGTCTGAAACATAACCCCCCCTCAAAGTTAATCAGAAGCACCCCCGTTAAAGTGAGTCAGAAACAAGCCCCCCGTCGTCAAAGTGAGTCAGAATCAACCCCGCCCTCCGTCAATGTGAGTCAGAAACACCCCCCCCACCCCCGTCAAAGTGAGTCCGAAACTGCCCCACCCCGTCAAAGTGAGTCCAAACACACCCCGTCAAAGTGATTCAGAAACACCCCGCCGTCAAAGTGAGTCAGAAACACCCCCCCCCCCGTCAAAGTGAATCCATACACCCACCGTCAAAGTGAGTCCGAAACACCCCACCCACCCCCGTTAAAGTGAGCCCGAAACACCACCACCCCCGTCAAAGTGAGTCAGAAACACCCGCCCCATCAAAGTCTGTCAGAAACAACCCCCCCCCACGTCAAATTGAGTCAGAAACACCCCGCCCCGTCAAAGTGAGTCAGAAACACCACCACACTTCAAAGTGAGTCAGAAACACCCCCTCCAGTCAATGTGAGTCAGAAACAACCCCCCACGTCAAAGTGGGTCAGAAACATCACGCCCCCCGTCAAAGTGAGTCTGAAATTCCCCCCCCCGTCAAATAGAGTCAGAAACACCCCCCTCCCCGTCAACCTGAGTCAGAAACACCCCTCCACTCGTAAAAGTGAGGCGTAAACACTGCCTCCTCGTAAACGTGAGTCAGAAACAACCCCCCTCGTCAAAGTGAGTCAGAAACAGTCCCCCCGTCAAAATGAGTCACAAAGTCCACCCCCCCCTCAGTCAGAGTGCGTCTGAAACATCACCACCCCCGTCAAAGTGAATCAGAAGCACCCCCCGTCAAAGTCAGTCAGAAACACGCCCCCCCCCCTCGTCAAAGTGATTCAGAAACACCCCCCGCCCTCCGTCAATGTGAGTCAGAAACACTCCCCCCTCCGGTCAAACTGAGTCCGAAACGGCCCAACCCCGTCAAAGTGAGTCCAAACACCCCCCGTCAAAGTGATTCAGAAACAACCACCCCCGTCAAAGTGAGTCAGAATCACCCCCCCCCCCCCGTCAAAGTGAATCCATACACCCACCGTCAAAGTGAGTCAGAAACACCCCCACGTCAAAGTGAGTCAGAAACTCCCGCCCCGTCAAAGTGTGTCAAAAACACCACCACCCCCCCCGCCCCCCCCCGTCAAAGTGAGTCAGAAACACCCCGCCACCGTCAAAGTGAGTCAGAAACATCACCCCCTTCAAAGTGAGTCAAAAGCACCCCCCTCTCGTCAATGTGAGTCAGAAACACACACTCCCACGTCAAAGTGAGTCACAAACACCCCCACCTCTGTCGAAGTGAGTCACAAACACCCTCCGCCGTCAAAGTGAGTCAGGAACACCCACTCCCCCGTCAAAGTGAGTCAGAAACACCCCCCCCCGCCTTCAAAGAGAGTCAGAATCACCCCCCCCTTAAAGTGAGTCAGAAACACGCCCCTACGTCAAAGTGAGTCAGAAACACCCCATCCCCGTCAAAGTGAGTCAGAATGTCACCCCCCGCCCCCCGTAAGAGTGAGTCAGAACCCCCTCCACGTCAAAGTGAGTCACAAACATCCCTCCCTTCGTCAAAGTGAGTCAGAAACACCCCCCGCCAAAGTGAGTCAGAAGCATCCCGCCCCCCTCAAAGTGATTCGGAAACAACGCCCCTCAATGTGAGTCCAAAACACCACCCCCCCTCAACGTGAGTCAGAAACACCCTCACCCCCGTCAAAGTGAGTCAGAAACACCCCAACGCGTCAAAGTGAGACAGAAACATCCCCCTCGTCAAAGTGAGTCTGAAACACCACCCCCGTCAAAGTGAGTCAGAAATACCACCCCCCATCAAAGTGAGTCAGAAACACCCACCCCGTCAAAGTGAGTCATAAACACCCCGCACCCGTCAAATGGAGTCAGGAACACGCCCCCTCCCCCATCAAAGTGAGTCAGAAGCCCGACCCCGATCAAACTGAGTCAGAAACACTCCCCCCCGTCAAAGTGAGTCAGAAACAGCCCCCCCCCCCGTCAAAGGGAGTAAGAAACACCCCCTCCCGTCACAGTGAGCCAGAAACACCTCCCTGTCAAAGTGAGTCAGAAACACCCCCCTCCCGTCAAAGTGAGTCAGAACTCCCCCCCCCCGCCGTCAAAGTGAGTCGGAAACACCCCCACGCGTCAAAGTGAGTCAGAAACACCCCCCCCCATCAAAGTGAGTCAGAAACACCCCACCTGCCAACGTGAGTCAGAAACACCCCCCCTCCACCGTCAAAGTGAGTAAGAAACACCCCCCCCCTGTCACAGTGAGTCAGAACTCCCCCCCCCGTCAAAGTGAGTCAGAAACACGCCCTCCCGTCAGACTGAGTCAGAAACACACTCCCCGTCAAAATGAGTCAGAAGCAAACCACCCCCGTCAATGTGAGCCAGGAACACCCCCCACCCGTCAAAGTGAGTCAGAAACACCCCCCCCCATCAAAGTGATTCAGAAACACCCCAACCCGTCAAAGTGAGTCAGAAACACCCCCACCCCCGTCAAAGAGAGTCAGAAACACACCACCGCGTCAAAGTGAGTCAGAAACACCCCCTTCGTCAAAGTGTGTCTGAAACACCCACCCGACAAAGTGAGTCTGAACTCCCCCCACCCCCACCCCCGTCAAAGTGAGTCAGAAACACGCCCTCCCGTCAGACTGAGTCAGAAACACACTCCCCGTCAAAATGAGTCAGAAGCAAACCACCCCCGTCAATGTGAGCCAGGAACACCACCCACCCGTCAAAGTGAGTCAGAAACACCCCCCCCCCGATCAAAGTGATTCAGAAACACCCCAACCCGTCAAAGTGAGTCAGAAACACCCCCACCCCCGTCAAAGAGAGTCAGAAACACCCCACCCCGTCACAGTGAGTCGGAAACACCCCACCCAGTCAAAGTGAGTCAGAAACCCGGCCCCATCAAAGTGAGTCAGAAACACCCACGCTCGCGTGAAAGTGAGTCAGAAACCGCCCCCCCCCGTCAAAGTGAGTGAGATCACACACCCCACCCGTCAACGTGAGTCAGAAACAGCCACCCCCGTCAAAGTGATTCCAAAACACCCCTTCCGTCACAGTGAGTCTGAAACACCCTCATCCCCGTCAAAGTGAGTCAGAATCACCCACCCGTCAAAGTGAGTCAGAACCCCCCACCCCATCAAAGTGAGTCAGAAACACCCCCACCCCGTCAAAGTGAGTCAGAACCCCCCCGTCAAAGTGAGTCAGAAGCACCGCACCCCCCCCCCGTTAAAGTGAGTCAGACACACCCCCCTCCCTGTCAAACTGAGTCAGAAACACCCCTCCACACGTCAAAGTGAGGCGGAAACACCCCCTCCTCGTAAACGTGAGTCAGAAACACCCCCCTCGTCAAAGTGCGTCAGAAACATCCCCTCCGTCAAAGTGAGTCAGAAACACCTCCCCGTCAAAGTGAGTCCGAAACAGCCCCCCCACACCCCACCCCCGTCAAAGTGAGTCCGAAACTGCCCCACCCCGTCAAAGTGAGTCCAAACACACCCCGTCAAAGTGATTCAGAAACACCCCCCCCCCCCCGTCAAAGTGAGTCAGAAACACCCCCCCCCGTCAAAGTGAATCCATACACCCACCGTCAAAGTGAGTCCGAAACACCCCACCCACCCCCGTTAAAGTGAGCCCGAAACACCACCAACCCCGTCAAAGTGAGTCAGAAACACCCGCCCCTTCAAAGTGTGTCAGAAACAACCCCCCCCACGTCAAATTGAGTCAGAAACACCCCGCCCCGTCAAAGTGAGTCAGAAACACCACCACACTTCAAAGTGAGTCAGAAACACCCCCTCCAGTCAATGTGAGTCAGAAACACCCCCCCACGTCAAAGTGGGTCAGGAACATCACGCCCCCCGTCAAAGTGAGTCTGAAATTCCCATACCCCCCGTCAAATAGAGTCAGAAACACCCCCCTCCCCGTCAACCTGAGTCAGAAACACCCCTCCACCCGTAAAAGTGAGGCGTAAACACTGCCTCCTCGTAAACGTGAGTCAGAAACAACCCCCCTCGTCAAAGTGAGTCAGAAACAGTCCCCCCGTCAAAATGAGTCACAAAGTCCCCCCCCCAGTCAGAGTGCGTCTGAAACATCACCACCCCCGTCAAAGTGAATCAGAAGCACCCCCCGTCAAAGTCAGTCAGAAACACGCCCCCCCTCGTCAAAGTGATTCAGAAACACCCCCCGCCCTCCGTCAATGTGAGTCAGAAACACTCCCCCCTCCGGTCAAAGTGAGTCCGAAACGGCCCAACCCCGTCAAAGTGAGTCCAAACACCCCCCGTCAAAGTGATTCAGAAACAACCACCCCCGTCAAAGTGAGTCAGAATCACCCCCCACCCCCCCGTCAAAGTGAATCCATACACCCACCGTCAAAGTGAGTCAGAAACACCCCCACGTCAAAGTGAGTCAGAAACTCACGCCCCGTCAAAGTGTGTCAGAAACACCACCCCCCCCCCGCCCCCCGTCAAAGTGAGTCAGAAACACCCCGCCCCCGTCAAAGTGAGTCAGAAACATCACCCCCTTCAAAGTGAGTCAAAAGCACCCCCCTCCCGTCAATGTGAGTCAGAAACACACACTCCCACGTCAAAGTGAGTCACAAACACCCCCACCTCTGTCGAAGTGAGTCACAAACACCCTCCCCCGTCAAAGTGAGTCAGAAACACCCCCCCCCGCCGTCAAAGTGAGTCAGAAACACCCCATCCCCGTCAAAGTGAGTCAGAATGTCACCCCCCCGCCCCCCCCCGTAAGAGTGAGTCAGAACCCCCTCCACGTCAAAGTGAGTCACAAACATCCCTCCCTTCGTCAAAGTGAGTCAGAAACACCCCCCGCCAAAGTGAGTCAGAAGCATCCCGCCCCCCTCAAAGTGATTCGGAAACAACCCCCCTCAATGTGAGTCCAAAACACCCCCCCCCCCGTCAACGTGAGTCAGAAACACCCTCACCCCCGTCAAAGTGAGTCAGAAACACCCCACCGCGTCAAAGTGAGACAGAAACACTCCCCTCGTCAAAGTGAGTCAGAAACACCCACCCCGTCACAGTGAGTCATAAACACCCCGCCCCCGTCAAATGGAGTCAGGAACACGCCCCCTCCCCCATCAAAGTGAGTCAGAAGCCCGACCCCGATCAAACTGAGTCAGAAACACTCCCCCCCGTCAAAGTGAGTCAGAAGCAAACCACCCCCGTCAATGTGAGCCAGGAACACCCCCCACCCGTCAAAGTGAGTCAGAAACACCCCCCCCCATCAAAGTGATTCAGAAACACCCCAACCCGTCAAAGTGAGTCAGAAACAACCCCACCCCCGTCAAAGAGAGTCAGAAACACACCACCCCGTCAAAGTGAGTCAGAAACACCCCCTTCGTCAAAGTGTGTCTGAAACACCCACCCGACAAAGTGAATCTGAACTCCCCCCACCCCCCCCCCCCGTCAAAGTGAGTCAGAAACACGCCCTCCCGTCAGACTGAGTCAGAAACACACTCCCCGTCAAAATGAGTCAGAAGCAAACCACCCCCGTCAATGTGAGCCAGGAACACCCCCCACCCGTCAAAGTGACTCAGAAACATCCCCTCCCCAATCAAAGTGATTCAGAAACACCCCAACCCGTCAAAGTGAGCCAGAAACACCCCCACCCCCGTCAAAGAGAGTCAGAAACACCCCACCCCGTCACAGTGAGTCGGAAACACCCCACCCAGTCAAAGTGAGTCAGAAACCCGGCCCCATCAAAGTGAGTCAGAAACACCCACGCTCTCGTGAAAGTGAGTCAGAAACCGCCCCCCCCCCGTCAAAGTGAGTGAGATCACACACCCCACCCGTCAACGTGAGTCAGAAACAGCCACCCCCGTCTAAGTGATTCCAAAACACCCCTTCCGTCAAAGTGAGTCCGAAACACCCTCATCCCCGTCAAAGTGAGTCAGAATCACCCACCCGTCAAAGTGAGTCAGAACCCCCCCACCCCATCAAAGTGAGTCAGAAACACCCCACCGCGTCAAAGTGAGACAGAAACACCCCCCTCGTCAAAGTGAGTCTGAAACACCACCCCCGTCAAAGTGAGTCAGAAATACCACCCCCCATCAAAGTGAGTCAGAAACACCCACCCCGTCACAGTGAGTCATAAACACCCCGCCCCCGTCAAATGGAGTCAGGAACACGCCCCCTCCCCCATCAAAGTGAGTCAGAAGCCCGACCCCGATCAAACTGAGTCAGAAACACTCCCCCCCGTCAAAGTGAGTCAGAAGCAAACCACCCCCGTCAATGTGAGCCAGGAACACCCCCCACCCGTCAAAGTGAGTCAGAAACACCCCCCCCCCCCCCCCCCATCAAAGTGATTCAGAAACACCCCAACCCGTCAAAGTGAGTCAGAAACAACCCCACCCCCGTCAAAGAGAGTCAGAAACACACCACCGCGTCAAAGTGAGTCAGAAACACCCCCTTCGTCAAAGTGTGTCTGAAACACCCACCCGACAAAGTGAGTCTGAACTCCCCCCACCCCCCCCCCCCCGTCAAAGTGAGTCAGAAACACGCCCTCCCGTCAGACTGAGTCAGAAACACACTCCCCGTCAAAATGAGTCAGAAGCAAACCACCCCCGTCAATGTGAGCCAGGAACACCCCCCACCCGTCAAAGTGACTCAGAAACACCCCCCCCCAATCAAAGTGATTCAGAAACACCCCAACCCGTCAAAGTGAGTCAGAAACACCCCCACCCCCGTCAAAGAGAGTCAGAAACACCCCACCCCGTCACAGTGAGTCGGAAACACCCCACCCAGTCAAAGTGAGTCAGAAACCCGGCCCCATCAAAGTGAGTCAGAAACACCCACGCTCTCGTGAAAGTGAGTCAGAAACCGCCCCCCCCCCGTCAAAGTGAGTGAGATCACACACCCCACCCGTCAACGTGAGTCAGAAACAGCCACCCCCGTCAAAGTGATTCCAAAACACCCCTTCCGTCAAAGTGAGTCCGAAACACCCTCATCCCCGTCAAAGTGAGTCAGAATCACCCACCCGTCAAAGTGAGTCAGAACCCCCCACCCCATCAAAGTGAGTCAGAAACACCCCCACCCCGTCAAAGTGAGTCAGAACCCCCCCGTCAAAGTGAGTCAGAAGCACCGCACCCCCCCCCCGTTAAAGTGAGTCAGACACACCCCCCTCCCTGTCAAACTGAGTCAGAAACACCCCTCCACACGTCAAAGTGAGGCGGAAACACCCCCTCCTCGTAAACCTGAGTCAGAAACACCCCCCTCGTCAAAGTGCGTCAGAAACATCCCCTCCGTCAAAGTGAGTCAGAAACACCTCCCCCGTCAAAGTGAGTCCGAAACACCCCGCCCCATCAAAGTGAGTCCATACACCACCCGTTAAAGTGAGTCAGAAACACACCCCCCCCCCCCCCGTCAAAGTGATTCAGAAACTCACCCCCCCCCCGCCGTAAGAGTGAGTCAGAAACTCCCCCACGTCAAAGTGAGTCAGAAACATCCCACCCCTCGTCAAAGTGAGTCTGAAACACCCACCCTCCCGTCAAAGTGAGTCAGATACCCCCCCAGCCAAAGTGAGTCAGAAACAACCCTCCGTAAAGTGAGTCAGAAACACCCACCCCGTCAAAGTGAGTCAGAATCATCCCCCCGTCAAAGTGAATCCATACACCCACCGTCAAAGTGAGTAAGAAACACCCACCCCGACAAAGTGAGTCAGAATCTCCCGCCCCGTCAAAGTGTGTCAGAAACAGCCACTCCCCCCGTCAAAGTGAGTCAGAAACACCCCGCCCACGTCAAAGTGAGTCAGAAACACCACCCCCTTCAAAGTGAGTCCAAAGCACCCCACACCCGTCAATGTGAGTCAGAAACACACACCCCCACGTCAAAGTGAGTCACAAACACCCCCACCCCTGTCAAAGTGAGTCAGAAACACCCTCCGCCGTCAAAGAGAGTCAGAAACACACCCCCACCGCCAAAGAGAGTCAGAAACACCCCCCACCCCCGTAAAGTGAGTCAGAAACACCCCCCTCGTCAAAATGAGTCTGAACCACCACCCCACCCCGTCAAAGTGAGTCAGAAACACCCCCCGTCAAAGTGAGTCAGAAATACCACCCCCTCATCAAAGTGAGTCAGAAACACCCACCCCGTCAAAGTGAGTCAGAAACACCCCACCCCGTCAAAGTGAGTCAGAAACACCCCCCTCGTCAAAGTGAGTCTGAAACACCCCCCCTCCCCCGTCAAAGTGAGTCAGAAACACCGCCGCCCGCCCCCCCCCCCCCGCCAAAGTGAGTCAGAAACACCACCACAGCGTCAAAGTGAGTCAGAAATACCCACCCCTCAAAGTGAGTCAGGAACACGCCCCACCGCCTCAAAGTGAGTCAGAAACACCCCGCCGCGTCAAATGGAGTCAGGAACACGCCTCCTCCCCATCAAAGTGAGTCAGAAACAATCCCCCTCAATGTGAGTCCAAAGCACCCCCCCCCCGTCAACGTGAGTCATAAACACCCCCCACCTCCGTCAAAGTGAGTCGGAAACACCCTACCCCGTCAAAGTGAGTCAGAAACACCCCCTTCGTCAAAGTGTGTCTGAAACACCCACCCGTCAAAGTGAGTTAGAAGCCCCCCCCCCCGATCAAACTGAGTCAGAAACACTCTGCCGCGTCAAAGTGAGTCAGAAACAGCACCCCCCGTCAAAGTGAGTAAGAAACACCCCTCCCGTCAAAGTGAGTCAGAACCCCCCCCCCCCCGTCAAAGTGAGTCAGAAACACACTCCCCGTTAAAATGAGTCAGAAGCACACCAGCCCCGTCACTGTGAGCCAGAAACACTCACCACTCGTCAAAGTGAGTCAGAAACACCCCCCCTGTCAACGTGAGTCAGAAAAACCCCCCTCCCGTCAGATTCAGTCAGTAACACAATCCCCGTCAAAATTAGTCAGAAACACCCCACCCCCGTCAAAGTGAGCCAGAAACACTCCCCACACGTCAAAGTGAGTCAGAAGACCCCCCTCCGATCAGACTGAGTCAGAAACACTCCCCCCCGTCAAAGTGAGTCAGAAACAGACCCCTCCCCCGTCAAAGTGAGTAAGAAACACCCCCTCCCGTCACAGTGAGCCAGAAACACCCCCTGTCAAAGTGAGTCTGAAACACCCACCTCCCGTCAAAGTGAGTCAGAAACACCCCCCACCCGTCAAAGTGAGTCAGAAACACCACCCCCATCAAAGTGAGTCAGAAATACCCCCCCTGTCACCGTGAGTCAGAAACACCCCCCCCCCGCCTCAAAGTGAGTCAGAAACATCACACCCCCGTCAAAGTGAGTCAGAATGTCACCCCCCCGTAAGAGTGAGTCAGAACCCCCTCCACGTCAAAGTGAGTCACAAACATCCCACCCTTCGTCAAAGTGAGTCAGAAACGCCCCCCGCCAAAGTGAGTCAGAAGCATCCCGCCCCCCACAAAGTGAGTCGGAAACAACCCCCCTCAATGTGAGTCAGAAACGTCCCGCCCCCCACAAAGTGAGTCGGAAACAACCCCCGTCAATGTGAGTCCAAAACAGCCCCCCCCCCGTCAACGTGAGTCAGAAACACCCCCACCCCCCGTCAAAGTGAGTCAGAAACACCCCACCCAGTCAAAGTGATTCAGAAACACCCCCCCTCGTCAAAGTGAGTCTGAAACACCACCCCACGTCAAAGTGAGTCAGAAATACCACCCCCCATCAAAGTGAGTCAGAAACACCCACCCCGTCAAAGTGAGTCAGAAACACCCCACCCCGTCAAAGTGAGTCAGAAACACCCCCCGTCAAAGTGAGTCCGAAATACCACCCCCCCCATCAAAGTGAGTCAGAAACACCCACCCCGTTGAAGTGAGTCAGAAACACCGCACCCAATCAAAGTGAGTCAGAAACATCCCCCCTCGTCAAAGTGAGACTGGAACACCACCCCACCCTGTCAAAGTGAGTCAGAAACACCCCCCCCCCCGGTATATTGAGTCAGAAACACCCCCACAGCGTCAAAGTGAGTCAGAAATACCCACCCCTCAAAGTGAGTCAAGAACACGCCCCCCCCGCCTCAAATGAGTCAGAAACACCACGCCCCTGTCAAATGGAGTCAGGAACACGCCCCCTCCCCCATCAAAGTGAGTCAGAAACAATCCCCCTCAATGTGAGTCCAAAACAGCCCCCCCCCCCGTCAACATGAGTCAGAAACACCCCCACCTCCGTAAAAGTGAGTCGGAAACACCCCACCCCGTCAAAGTGAGTCAGAAACACCCCCTTCGTCAAAGTGTGTCTGAAACACCCACCAGTCGAAGTGAGTTAGAAGCGCCCCCCCCCCATCAAACTGAGTCAGAAACACTCCGCCCCGTCAAAGTGAGTCAGAAACAGCCCCCCCTCCGTCAAAGTGAGTAAGAAACACCCCCCTCCCGTCACAGTGAGTCAGAACCCCCACCCCCCTTCAAAGTGAGTCAGAAAACAACTCCCCGTCAAAATGAGTCAGAAGCACCCCAGCCCCGTCACTGTGAGCAAGAAACACCCCCCACCCGTCAAAGTGAGTCAGAAACATCCCCCCATCAAAGTGAGACAGAAACACCCCCCCTGTCAACGTGAGTCAGAAACACCCCCACCCCCGCCTCAAAGTGAGTCAGAAACACCCCACCCCCGTCAAAGTGAGTCAGAAACACCCCCATCCCCGTGAAAGTGAGTCAGAAACACCCCACCCCGTCAAAGTGAGTCGGAAACACCCCACCCAGTCAAAGTGAGTCAGAAACCCGCCCCCATCAAAATGAGTCAGAAACACCCACGCTCCCGTCAAAGTGAGTCAGGAACACCCCCCCCCCCCGGCAAAGTGAGTCAGATGACAACCCCCCCCCCCCCCGTCAAAGTGAGTCAGAAACACCCCCCTCCCGTCACAGTGATCCAGAAATACCCCCCTGTCAATGTGAGTCAGAAACACCCCACCCCGTCAAAGTGAGTCGGAAACACCCCACCCAGTCAACGTGAGTCAGAAACCCGCCCCCATCAAAGTGAGTTAGAAACACCCACGCTCCCGTCAAAGTGAGCCAGGAACACCCCCCCCCCCCCGTCAAAGTGAGTCAGATCAAACCCCCCTCCCCGTCACAGTGAGCCAGAAACACCCACCTGTCAATGTGAGTCAGAAACACCCCTCTCTCGACAAAGTGAGTCAGAAACACACCCCTCCCGTCAGATTCAGTCAGAAACACACTACCCGTCAAAATGAGTCAAAAGCACCCCACCCCCGTCAAAGTGAGCCAGAAACACTCCCCACCCGTCAAAGTGAGTCAGAAACACACCCCATCAAAGTGAGTCAGAAACACCCACACCCGTCAAAGTCAGTCAGAAACACCCCGCTCGTCAAAGTGAGTCTGAAACAGCCCCCCCCCCCCCGTCAAAGTGAGTCAGAAACAGCCCCCCCCCACGCCAAAGTGAGTCAGGAACAACCACCCCCCCCCCCAGCGTAAAAGCGAGTCAGCAACACCCCGCCCCCGTCAAATGGAGTGAGGAACACGCCCCCTCCCCCATCAAAGTGAGTCAGAAACAATCCCCCTCAATGTGAGTCAGAAACACCCCCACCCCCGTCAAAGTGAGTCAGAAACACACCACCCCGTCAAAGTGAGTCAGAAACACCCCCTTCGTCAAAGTGTGTCTGAAACACCCACCCGACAAAGTGAGTCTGAACTCCGCCCCCCCCCCCCCGTCAAAGTGAGTCAGAAACACCCCCTCCCGTCAGGCTGAGTCAGAAACACACACCCCGTCAAAATGAGTCAGAAGCACCCCAGCCCCGTCAATGTGAGCCAGGAACACCCCCCACCCGTCAAAGTGAGTCAGAAACCCCTCCCCCATCAAAGTGAGTCAGAAAAACCCCACCCCCGTCAAAGTGAGTCAGAAACACCCCCACCCCCTTCAAAGAGCGTCAGAAACACCCCACCCCGTCACAGTGAGTCGGAAACACCCCACCCAGTCAAAGTGAGTCCGAAATACCACCCCCCCCATCAAAGTGAGTCAGAAACACCCACCCCGTTGAAGTGAGTCAGAAACACCGCACCCAGTCAAAGTGAGTCAGAAACATCCCCCCTCGTCAAAGTGAGACTGGAACACCACCCCACCCTGTCAAAGTGAGTCAGAAACACCCCCCCCCCGGTATATTGAGTCAGAAACACCCCCACAGCGTCAAAGTGAGTCAGAAATACCAACCCCTCAAAGTGAGTCAAGAACACGCCCCCCCCGCCTCAAATGAGTCAGAAACACCACGCCCCTGTCAAATGGAGTCAGGAACACGCCCCCTCCCCCATCAAAGTGAGTCAGAAACAATCCCCCTCAATGTGAGTCCAAAACAGCCCCCCCCCCCCCCCGTCAACATGAGTCAGAAACACCCCCACCTCCGTAAAAGTGAGTCGGAAACACCCCACCCCGTCAAAGTGAGTCAGAAACACCCCCTTCGTCAAAGTGTGTCTGAAACACCCACCAGTCGAAGTGAGTTAGAAGCGCCCCCCCCCCATCAAACTGAGTCAGAAACACTCCGCCCCGTCAAAGTGAGTCAGAAACAGCCCCCCCTCCGTCAAAGTGAGTAAGAAACACCCCCCTCCCGTCACAGTGAGTCAGAACCCCCACCCCCCTTCAAAGTGAGTCAGAAAACAACTCCCCGTCAAAATGAGTCAGAAGCACCCCAGCCCCGTCACTGTGAGCAAGAAACACCCCCCACCCGTCAAAGTGAGTCAGAAACATCCCCCCATCAAAGTGAGACAGAAACACCCCCCCTGTCAACGTGAGTCAGAAACACCCCCACCCCCGCCTCAAAGTGAGTCAGAAACACCCCACCCCCGTCAGAGTGAGTCAGAAACACCCCCATCCCCGTGAAAGTGAGTCAGAAACACCCCACCCCGTCAAAGTGAGTCGGAAACACCCCACCCAGTCAAAGTGAGTCAGAAACCCGCCCCCATCAAAATGAGTCAGAAACACCCACGCTCCCGTCAAAGTGAGTCAGGAACACCCCCCCCCCCCGGCAAAGTGAGTCAGATGACAACCCCCCCCCCCGTCAAAGTGAGTCAGAAACACCCCCCTCCCGTCACAGTGATCCAGAAATACCCCCCTGTCAATGTGAGTCAGAAACACCCCACCCCGTCAAAGTGAGTCGGAAACACCCCACCCAGTCAACGTGAGTCAGAAACCCGCCCCCATCAAAGTGAGTTAGAAACACCCACGCTCCCGTCAAAGTGAGTCAGGAACACCCCCCCCCCCCGTCAAAGTGAGTCAGATCAAACCCCCCTCCCCGTCACAGTGAGCCAGAAACACCCACCTGTCAATGTGAGTCAGAAACACCCCTCTCTCGACAAAGTGAGTCAGAAACACACCCCTCCCGTCAGATTCAGTCAGAAACACACTACCCGTCAAAATGAGTCAAAAGCACCCCACCCCCGTCAAAGTGAGCCAGAAACACTCCCCACCCGTCAAAGTGAGTCAGAAACACACCCCATCAAAGTGAGTCAGAAACACCCACACCCGTCAAAGTCAGTCAGAAACACCCCGCTCGTCAAAGTGAGTCTGAAACAGCCCCCCCCCCGTCAAAGTGAGTCAGAAACAGCCCCCCCCCACGCCAAAGTGAGTCAGGAACAACCACCCCCCCCCAGCGTAAAAGCGAGTCAGCAACACCCCGCCCCCGTCAAATGGAGTGAGGAACACGCCCCCTCCCCCATCAAAGTGAGTCAGAAACAATCCCCCTCAATGTGAGTCAGAAACACCCCCACCCCCGTCAAAGTGAGTCAGAAACACACCACCCCGTCAAAGTGAGTCAGAAACACCCCCTTCGTCAAAGTGTGTCTGAAACACCCACCCGACAAAGTGAGTCTGAACTCCGCCCCCCCCCCCCCCCCCCGTCAAAGTGAGTCAGAAACACCCCCTCCCGTCAGGCTGAGTCAGAAACACACACCCCGTCAAAATGAGTCAGAAGCACCCCAGCCCCGTCAATGTGAGCCAGGAACACCCCCCACCCGTCAAAGTGAGTCAGAAACCCCTCCCCCATCAAAGTGAGTCAGAAAAACCCCACCCCCGTCAAAGTGAGTCAGAAACACCCCCACCCCCTTCAAAGAGCGTCAGAAACACCCCACCCCGTCACAATGAGTCGGAAACACCCCACCCAGTCAAAGTGAGTCAGAAACCCGCCCCCATCAAAGTGAGTCAGAAACACCCACGATCCCGTCAAAGTGAGTCAGAAACACACACCCCCCGTCAAAGTGAGTGAGATCACACCCCCCACCCGTCAACGTCAGTCAGAAACACCAACCCCCGTCAAAGTGATTCAAAAACACCCCGTCCGTCAAAGTGAGTCCGAAACACCCCCACCCCCGTCAAAGTGAGTCCGAAACACCCACCCGTCAAAGTGGGTCAGAAACACCCCCCACCCGTCAAAGTGAGTCAGAAACACCCCCCACATCAAAGTGAGTCAGAAACACCCCCCGTCAAAGTGAGTCAGTTCACACCCCCCCCCCCGTCAAAGTGAGTAAGAAACACCCCCCTCCCGTCTCAGTGAGCCAGAAACACACCCCTGTCAATGTGAGTCAGAAGCACCCCACCCCGTCAAAGTGAGTCGGAAACACTCCACCCAGTCAAAGTGAGTCAGAAACCCGCCCCCATCAAAGTGAGTCAGAAACACCCACGCTCCCGTCAAAGTGAATCAGGAACGCCACCCTGTCAATGTGAGTCAGAAACACCGCCCTCTCGTCAAAGTGAGTCAGAACACCCCCCCGTCAAAGTGAGTCAGAAAAACCCCCCTCCCGTCAGATTCAGTCAGAAACACACTCCCCGTCAAAATGAGTCAGAAACACCCCACCCACGTAAAAGTGAGCCAGAAACACTCCCCACCCGTCTAAGTGAGTCAGAACCCCCCCCCCCATCAAAGTGAGTCAGAAAAACTCCACCCCCGTCAAAGTGAGTCAGAAACACCCCCACCCCCTTCAAAGACCGTCAGAAACACCCCACCCCGTCACAGTGAGTCGGAAACACTCCACCCAGTCAAAGTGAGTCAGAAACCCGCCCCCATCAAAGTGAGTCAGAAACACCCACGCTCCCGTCAAAGTGAATCAGGAACACCCCCCTGTCAATGTGAGTCAGAAACACCGCCCTCTCGTCAAAGTGAGTCAGAACACCCCCCCCCCCCCCCCCCGTCAAAGTGAGTCAGAAAAAACCTCCTCCCGTCAGATTCAGTCAGAAACACACTCCCCGTCAAAATGAGTCAGAAGCACCCCACCCCCGTCAATGCGAGCCAGGAACACCCCCCACCCGTCAAAGTGAGTCAGAAACGCCTCCCCCATCAAAGTGAGTCAGGAAAAACCCCACCCCCGTCAAAGTGAGTCAGAAACACCCCCACCCCCTTCAAAGAGAGTCAGAAACACCCCACCCCGTCACAGTGAGTCGGAAACACCCCACCCAGTCAAAGTGAGTCAGAAACCCGCCCCCATCAAAGTGAGTCAGAAACACCCACGCTCACGTCAAAGTGAATCAGGAACACCCCCCTGTCAATGTGAGTCAGAAACACCGCCCTCTCGTCAAAGTGAGTCAGAACACCCCCCCCCCCGTCAAAGTGAGTCAGAAACACACACCCCCGTCAAAGTGAGTGAGATCACACCCCCCACCCGTCAACGTGAGTCAGAAACACCCACCCCCGTCAAAGTGAATCAAAAACACCCCGTCCGTCAAAGTGAGTCCGAAACACCCCCACCCCCGTCAAAGTGAGTCCGAAACACCCACCCGTCAAAGTGAGTCAGAAACACCCCCCACATCAAAGTGAGTCAGAAACACCCCCCCGTCAAAGTGAGTCAGATCACATCCCCCCCCCCGTCAAAGTGAGAAAGAAACACCCCCCTCCCGTCTCAGTGAGCCAGAAAAACACCCCTGTCAATGTGAGTCAGAAGCACCCCACCCCGTCAAAGTGAGTCGGAAACACTCCACCCAGTCAAAGTGAGTCAGAAACCCGCCCCCATCAAAGTGAGTCAGAAACACCCACGCTCCCGTCAAAGTGAATCAGGAACACCCCCCTGTCAATGTGAGTCAGAAACACCGCCCTCTCGTCAAAGTGAGTCAGAACACCCCCCCCCGTCAAAGTGAGTTAGAAAAACCCCCCTCCCGTCAGATTCAGTCAGAAACACACTCCCCGTAAAAGTGAGCCAGAAACACTCCCCACCCGTCAAAGTGAGTCAGAAACACCCCCCCCCATCAAAGTGAGTCAGAAAACCCCACCCCCGTCAAAGTGAGTCAGAAACACCCCCACCCCCTTCAAAGAGAGTCAGAAACACCCCACCCCGTCACAGTGAGTCGGAAACACCCCACCCAGTCAAAGTGAGTCAGAAACCCGCCCCCATCAAAGTGAGTCAGAAACACCCACGCTCCCGTCAAAGTGAGTCAGAAACACCCCCCGTCAAAGTGAGTCAGAAATACCACCCCCTCATCAAAGTGAGTCAGAAACACCCACCCCGTCAAAGTGAGTCAGAAACACCCCACCCCGTCAAAGTGAGTCAGAAACACCCCCCTCGTCAAAGTGAGTCTGAAACACCCCCCCTCCCCCGTCAAAGTGAGTCAGAAACACCGCCGCCCGCCCCCCCCCCCGCCAAAGTGAGTCAGAAACACCACCACAGCGTCAAAGTGAGTCAGAAATACCCACCCCTCAAAGTGAGTCAGGAACACGCCCCACCGCCTCAAAGTGAGTCAGAAACACCCCGCCGCGTCAAATGGAGTCAGGAACACGCCTCCTCCCCATCAAAGTGAGTCAGAAACAATCCCCCTCAATGTGAGTCCAAAGCACCCCCCCCCGTCAACGTGAGTCATAAACACCCCCCACCTCCGTCAAAGTGAGTCGGAAACACCCTACCCCGTCAAAGTGAGTCAGAAACACCCCCTTCGTCAAAGTGTGTCTGAAACACCCACCCGTCAAAGTGAGTTAGAAGCCCCCCCCCCCGATCAAACTGAGTCAGAAACACTCTGCCGCGTCAAAGTGAGTCAGAAACAGCACCCCCCGTCAAAGTGAGTAAGAAACACCCCTCCCGTCAAAGTGAGTCAGAACCCCCCCCCCGTCAAAGTGAGTCAGAAACACACTCCCCGTTAAAATGAGTCAGAAGCACACCAGCCCCGTCACTGTGAGCCAGAAACACTCACCACTCGTCAAAGTGAGTCAGAAACACCCCCCCTGTCAACGTGAGTCAGAAAAACCCCCCTCCCGTCAGATTCAGTCAGTAACACAATCCCCGTCAAAATTAGTCAGAAACACCCCACCCCCGTCAAAGTGAGCCAGAAACACTCCCCACACGTCAAAGTGAGTCAGAAGACCCCCCTCCGATCAGACTGAGTCAGAAACACTCCCCCCCGTCAAAGTGAGTCAGAAACAGACCCCTCCCCCGTCAAAGTGAGTAAGAAACACCCCCTCCCGTCACAGTGAGCCAGAAACACCCCCTGTCAAAGTGAGTCTGAAACACCCACCTCCCGTCAAAGTGAGTCAGAAACACCCCCCACCCGTCAAAGTGAGTCAGAAACACCACCCCCATCAAAGTGAGTCAGAAATACCCCCCCTGTCACCGTGAGTCAGAAACACCCCCCCCCCGCCTCAAAGTGAGTCAGAAACATCACACCCCCGTCAAAGTGAGTCAGAATGTCACCCCCCCGTAAGAGTGAGTCAGAACCCCCTCCACGTCAAAGTGAGTCACAAACATCCCACCCTTCGTCAAAGTGAGTCAGAAACGCCCCCCGCCAAAGTGAGTCAGAAGCATCCCGCCCCCCACAAAGTGAGTCGGAAACAACCCCCCTCAATGTGAGTCAGAAACGTCCCGCCCCCCACAAAGTGAGTCGGAAACAACCCCCGTCAATGTGAGTCCAAAACAGCCCCCCCCCCGTCAACGTGAGTCAGAAACACCCCCACCCCCCGTCAAAGTGAGTCAGAAACACCCCACCCAGTCAAAGTGATTCAGAAACACCCCCCCTCGTCAAAGTGAGTCTGAAACACCACCCCACGTCAAAGTGAGTCAGAAATACCACCCCCCATCAAAGTGAGTCAGAAACACCCACCCCGTCAAAGTGAGTCAGAAACACCCCACCCCGTCAAAGTGAGTCAGAAACACCCCCCGTCAAAGTGAGTCCGAAATACCACCCCCCCCATCAAAGTGAGTCAGAAACACCCACCCCGTTGAAGTGAGTCAGAAACACCGCACCCAGTCAAAGTGAGTCAGAAACATCCCCCCTCGTCAAAGTGAGACTGGAACACCACCCCACCCTGTCAAAGTGAGTCAGAAACACCCCCCCCCCGGTATATTGAGTCAGAAACACCCCCACAGCGTCAAAGTGAGTCAGAAATACCCACCCCTCAAAGTGAGTCAAGAACACGCCCCCCCCGCCTCAAATGAGTCAGAAACACCACGCCCCTGTCAAATGGAGTCAGGAACACGCCCCCTCCCCCATCAAAGTGAGTCAGAAACAATCCCCCTCAATGTGAGTCCAAAACAGCCCCCCCCCCCCGTCAACATGAGTCAGAAACACCCCCACCTCCGTAAAAGTGAGTCGGAAACACCCCACCCCGTCAAAGTGAGTCAGAAACACCCGCTTCGTCAAAGTGTGTCTGAAACACCCACCAGTCGAAGTGAGTTAGAAGCGCCCCCCCCCCATCAAACTGAGTCAGAAACACTCCGCCCCGTCAAAGTGAGTCAGAAACAGCCCCCCCTCCGTCAAAGTGAGTAAGAAACACCCCCCTCCCGTCACAGTGAGTCAGAACCCCCACCCCCCTTCAAAGTGAGTCAGAAAACAACTCCCCGTCAAAATGAGTCAGAAGCACCCCAGCCCCGTCACTGTGAGCAAGAAACACCCCCCACCCGTCAAAGTGAGTCAGAAACATCCCCCCATCAAAGTGAGACAGAAACACCCCCCCTGTCAACGTGAGTCAGAAACACCCCCACCCCCGCCTCAAAGTGAGTCAGAAACACCCCACCCCCGTCAAAGTGAGTCAGAAACACCCCCATCCCCGTGAAAGTGAGTCAGAAACACCCCACCCCGTCAAAGTGAGTCGGAAACACCCCACCCAGTCAAAGTGAGTCAGAAACCCGCCCCCATCAAAATGAGTCAGAAACACCCACGCTCCCGTCAAAGTGAGTCAGGAACACCCCCCCCCCCGGCAAAGTGAGTCAGATGACAACCCCCCCCCCCCCCCCCGTCAAAGTGAGTCAGAAACACCCCCCTCCCGTCACAGTGATCCAGAAATACCCCCCTGTCAATGTGAGTCAGAAACACCCCACCCCGTCAAAGTGAGTCGGAAACACCCCACCCAGTCAACGTGAGTCAGAAACCCGCCCCCATCAAAGTGAGTTAGAAACACCCACGCTCCCGTCAAAGTGAGTCAGGAACACCCCCCCCCCGTCAAAGTGAGTCAGATCAAACCCCCCTCCCCGTCACAGTGAGCCAGAAACACCCACCTGTCAATGTGAGTCAGAAACACCCCTCTCTCGACAAAGTGAGTCAGAAACACACCCCTCCCGTCAGATTCAGTCAGAAACACACTACCCGTCAAAATGAGTCAAAAGCACCCCACCCCCGTCAAAGTGAGCCAGAAACACTCCCCACCCGTCAAAGTGAGTCAGAAACACACCCCATCAAAGTGAGTCAGAAACACCCACACCCGTCAAAGTCAGTCAGAAACACCCCGCTCGTCAAAGTGAGTCTGAAACAGCCCCCCCCCCCCGTCAAAGTGAGTCAGAAACAGCCCCCCCCCCACGCCAAAGTGAGTCAGGAACAACCACCCCCCCCCCCAGCGTAAAAGCGAGTCAGCAACACCCCGCCCCCGTCAAATGGAGTGAGGAACACGCCCCCTCCCCCATCAAAGTGAGTCAGAAACAATCCCCCTCAATGTGAGTCAGAAACACCCCCACCCCCGTCAAAGTGAGTCAGAAACACACCACCCCGTCAAAGTGAGTCAGAAACACCCCCTTCGTCAAAGTGTGTCTGAAACACCCACCCGACAAAGTGAGTCTGAACTCCGCCCCCCCCCCCCCCCCCCGTCAAAGTGAGTCAGAAACACCCCCTCCCGTCAGGCTGAGTCAGAAACACACACCCCGTCAAAATGAGTCAGAAGCACCCCAGCCCCGTCAATGTGAGCCAGGAACACCCCCCACCCGTCAAAGTGAGTCAGAAACCCCTCCCCCATCAAAGTGAGTCAGAAAAACCCCACCCCCGTCAAAGTGAGTCAGAAACACCCCCACCCCCTTCAAAGAGCGTCAGAAACACCCCACCCCGTCACAGTGAGTCGGAAACACCCCACCCAGTCAAAGTGAGTCAGAAACACCCCCCGTCAAAGTGAGTCCGAAATACCACCCCCCCCATCAAAGTGAGTCAGAAACACCCACCCCGTTGAAGTGAGTCAGAAACACCGCACCCAGTTAAAGTGAGTCAGAAACATCCCCCCTCGTCAAAGTGAGACTGGAACACCACCCCACCCTGTCAAAGTGAGTCAGAAACACCCCCCCCCGGTATATTGAGTCAGAAACACCCCCACAGCGTCAAAGTGAGTCAGAAATACCAACCCCTCAAAGTGAGTCAAGAACACGCCCCCCCCGCCTCAAATGAGTCAGAAACACCACGCCCCTGTCAAATGGAGTCAGGAACACGCCCCCTCCCCCATCAAAGTGAGTCAGAAACAATCCCCCTCAATGTGAGTCCAAAACAGCCCCCCCCCCCCCGTCAACATGAGTCAGAAACACCCCCACCTCCGTAAAAGTGAGTCGGAAACACCCCACCCCGTCAAAGTGAGTCAGAAACACCCCCTTCGTCAAAGTGTGTCTGAAACACCCACCAGTCGAAGTGAGTTAGAAGCGCCCCCCCCCATCAAACTGAGTCAGAAACACTCCGCCCCGTCAAAGTGAGTCAGAAACAGCCCCCCCTCCGTCAAAGTGAGTAAGAAACACCCCCCTCCCGTCACAGTGAGTCAGAACCCCCACCCCCCTTCAAAGTGAGTCAGAAAACAACTCCCCGTCAAAATGAGTCAGAAGCACCCCAGCCCCGTCACTGTGAGCAAGAAACACCCCCCACCCGTCAAAGTGAGTCAGAAACATCCCCCCATCAAAGTGAGACAGAAACACCCCCCCTGTCAACGTGAGTCAGAAACACCCCCACCCCCGCCTCAAAGTGAGTCAGAAACACCCCACCCCCGTCAGAGTGAGTCAGAAACACCCCCATCCCCGTGAAAGTGAGTCAGAAACACCCCACCCCGTCAAAGTGAGTCGGAAACACCCCACCCAGTCAAAGTGAGTCAGAAACCCGCCCCCATCAAAATGAGTCAGAAACACCCACGCTCCCGTCAAAGTGAGTCAGGAACACCCCCCCCCCCGGCAAAGTGAGTCAGATGACAACCCCCCCCCCCCCGTCAAAGTGAG
Organism: Scyliorhinus torazame; assembly: GCF_047496885.1. Lineage (NCBI taxonomy): Eukaryota > Metazoa > Chordata > Chondrichthyes > Carcharhiniformes > Scyliorhinidae > Scyliorhinus > Scyliorhinus torazame. The sequence continues at coordinate 27,574,476 of NC_092737.1, read as the reverse complement.
TCAGAAACACCCCCCTCCCGTCACAGTGATCCAGAAATACCCCCCTGTCAATGTGAGTCAGAAACACCCCACCCCGTCAAAGTGAGTCGGAAACACCCCACCCAGTCAACGTGAGTCAGAAACCCGCCCCCATCAAAGTGAGTTAGAAACACCCACGCTCCCGTCAAAGTGAGTCAGGAACACCCCCCCCCCCCCCGTCAAAGTGAGTCAGATCAAACCCCCCTCCCCGTCACAGTGAGCCAGAAACACCCACCTGTCAATGTGAGTCAGAAACACCCCTCTCTCGACAAAGTGAGTCAGAAACACACCCCTCCCGTCAGATTCAGTCAGAAACACACTACCCGTCAAAATGAGTCAAAAGCACCCCACCCCCGTCAAAGTGAGCCAGAAACACTCCCCACCCGTCAAAGTGAGTCAGAAACACACCCCATCAAAGTGAGTCAGAAACACCCACACCCGTCAAAGTCAGTCAGAAACACCCCGCTCGTCAAAGTGAGTCTGAAACAGCCCCCCCCCGTCAAAGTGAGTCAGAAACAGCCCCCCCCACGCCAAAGTGAGTCAGGAACAACCACCCCCCCCCCAGCGTAAAAGCGAGTCAGCAACACCCCGCCCCCGTCAAATGGAGTGAGGAACACGCCCCCTCCCCCATCAAAGTGAGTCAGAAACAATCCCCCTCAATGTGAGTCAGAAACACCCCCACCCCCGTCAAAGTGAGTCAGAAACACACCACCCCGTCAAAGTGAGTCAGAAACACCCCCTTCGTCAAAGTGTGTCTGAAACACCCACCCGACAAAGTGAGTCTGAACTCCGCCCCCCCCCCCGTCAAAGTGAGTCAGAAACACCCCCTCCCGTCAGGCTGAGTCAGAAACACACACCCCGTCAAAATGAGTCAGAAGCACCCCAGCCCCGTCAATGTGAGCCAGGAACACCCCCCACCCGTCAAAGTGAGTCAGAAACCCCTCCCCCATCAAAGTGAGTCAGAAAAACCCCACCCCCGTCAAAGTGAGTCAGAAACACCCCCACCCCCTTCAAAGAGCGTCAGAAACACCCCACCCCGTCACAGTGAGTCGGAAACACCCCACCCAGTCAAAGTGAGTCAGAAACCCGCCCCCATCAAAGTGAGTCAGAAACACCCACGATCCCGTCAAAGTGAGTCAGAAACACACACCCCCCGTCAAAGTGAGTGAGATCACACCCCCCACCCGTCAACGTCAGTCAGAAACACCAACCCCCGTCAAAGTGATTCAAAAACACCCCGTCCGTCAAAGTGAGTCCGAAACACCCCCACCCCCGTCAAAGTGAGTCCGAAACACCCACCCGTCAAAGTGGGTCAGAAACACCCCCCACCCGTCAAAGTGAGTCAGAAACACCCCCCACATCAAAGTGAGTCAGAAACACCCCCCGTCAAAGTGAGTCAGTTCACCCCCCCCCCCCGTCAAAGTGAGTAAGAAACACCCCCCTCCCGTCTCAGTGAGCCAGAAACACACCCCTGTCAATGTGAGTCAGAAGCACCCCACCCCGTCAAAGTGAGTCGGAAACACTCCACCCAGTCAAAGTGAGTCAGAAACCCGCCCCCATCAAAGTGAGTCAGAAACACCCACGCTCCCGTCAAAGTGAATCAGGAACGCCACCCTGTCAATGTGAGTCAGAAACACCGCCCTCTCGTCAAAGTGAGTCAGAACACCCCCCCGTCAAAGTGAGTCAGAAAAACCCCCCTCCCGTCAGATTCAGTCAGAAACACACTCCCCGTCAAAATGAGTCAGAAACACCCCACCCACGTAAAAGTGAGCCAGAAACACTCCCCACCCGTCTAAGTGAGTCAGAACCCCCCCCCCCCCATCAAAGTGAGTCAGAAAAACTCCACCCCCGTCAAAGTGAGTCAGAAACACACCCACCCCCTTCAAAGACCGTCAGAAACACCCCACCCCGTCACAGTGAGTCGGAAACACTCCACCCAGTCAAAGTGAGTCAGAAACCCGCCCCCATCAAAGTGAGTCAGAAACACCCACGCTCCCGTCAAAGTGAATCAGGAACACCCCCCTGTCAATGTGAGTCAGAAACACCGCCCTCTCGTCAAAGTGAGTCAGAACACCCCCCCCCCCCCCCCCCCGTCAAAGTGAGTCAGAAAAAACCTCCTCCCGTCAGATTCAGTCAGAAACACACTCCCCGTCAAAATGAGTCAGAAGCACCCCACCCCCGTCAATGCGAGCCAGGAACACCCCCCACCCGTCAAAGTGAGTCAGAAACGCCTCCCCCATCAAAGTGAGTCAGGAAAAACCCCACCCCCGTCAAAGTGAGTCAGAAACACCCCCACCCCCTTCAAAGAGAGTCAGAAACACCCCACCCCGTCACAGTGAGTCGGAAACACCCCACCCAGTCAAAGTGAGTCAGAAACCCGCCCCCATCAAAGTGAGTCAGAAACACCCACGCTCACGTCAAAGTGAATCAGGAACACCCCCCTGTCAATGTGAGTCAGAAACACCGCCCTCTCGTCAAAGTGAGTCAGAACACCACCCCCCCCCCGTCAAAGTGAGTCAGAAACACACACCCCCGTCAAAGTGAGTGAGATCACATCCCCCACCCGTCAACGTGAGTCAGAAACACCCACCCCCGTCAAAGTGAATCAAAAACACCCCGTCCGTCAAAGTGAGTCCGAAACACCCCCACCCCCGTCAAAGTGAGTCCGAAACACCCACCCGTCAAAGTGAGTCAGAAACACCCCCCACATCAAAGTGAGTCAGAAACACCCCCCCGTCAAAGTGAGTCAGATCACATCCCCCCCCCGTCAAAGTGAGAAAGAAACACCCCCCTCCCGTCTCAGTGAGCCAGAAACACACCCCTGTCAATGTGAGTCAGAAGCACCCCACCCCGTCAAAGTGAGTCGGAAACAGTCCACCCAGTCAAAGTGAGTCAGAAACCCGCCCCCATCAAAGTGAGTCAGAAACACCCACGCTCCCGTCAAAGTGAATCAGGAACACCCCCCTGTCAATGTGAGTCAGAAACACCGCCCTCTCGTCAAAGTGAGTCAGAACACCCCCCCCGTCAAAGTGAGTTAGAAAAACCCCCCTCCCGTCAGATTCAGTCAGAAACACACTCCCCGTAAAAGTGAGCCAGAAACACTCCCCACCCGTCAAAGTGAGTCAGAAACACCCCCCCCCCATCAAAGTGAGTCAGAAAACCCCACCCCCGTCAAAGTGAGTCAGAAACACCCCCACCCCCTTCAAAGAGAGTCAGAAACACCCCACCCCGTCACAGTGAGTCGGAAACACCCCACCCAGTCAAAGTGAGTCAGAAACCCGCCCCCATCAAAGTGAGTCAGAAACACCCACGCTCCCGTCAAAGTGAATCAGGAACACCCCCCTGTCAATGTGAGTCAGAAACACCGCCCTCTCGTCAAAGTGAGTCAGAACACCCCCCCCCCCCGTCAAAGTGAGTCAGAAACCCCCCCTCCGGTCAGATTCAGTCAGAAACACACTCCCCGTCAAAATGAGTAAGAAACACCCCACCCCCGTCAAAGTGAGCCAGAAACACTCCCCACCCGTCAAAGTGAGTCAGAACCCCCCCCCCCATCAAAGTGAGTCAGAAAAACCCCACCCCCGTCAAAGTGAGTCAGAAACACCCCCACCCCCTTCAAAGAGAGTCAGAAACACCCCACCCCGTCACAATGAGTCGGAAACACCCCACCCAGTCAAAGTGAGTCAGTAACACGCCCCCATCAAAGTGAGTAAGAAACACCCACGCTCCCGTCAAAGTGAGTCAGAAACACCCACCCCCGTCAAAGTGATTCAAAAACACCCCGTCCGTCAAAGTGAGTCCGAAACACCCCCACCCCCGTCAAAGTGAGTCAGAAACACCCACCCGTCAAAGTGAGCCAGAAACACCCCCCCCCACCCGTCAAAGTGAGTCAGAAACACCCCCCACATCAAAGTGAGTCAGAAACACCCCCCCGTCAACGTGAGTCAGAAACACCACCCCCCCCCGCCTCAAAGTGATTCCGAAACACCCCACCCCCGTCTAAGTGAGTCAGAAATACACACACCCCCCGTCAAAGTGAGTGAGATCACACCCCCCACCCGTCAACGTGAGTCAGAAACACCCACCCCGTCAAAGTGAATCAAAAACACCCCGTCCGTCAAAGTGAGTCCGAAACACCCCCACCCCGTCAAAGTGAGTCCGAAACACCCACCCGTCAAAGTGAGTCAGAAACACCCCCCACATCAAAGTGAGTCAGAAACACCCCCCCGTCAAAGTGAGTCAGATCACATCCCCCCCCCGTCAAAGTGAGAAAGAAACACCCCCCTCCCGTCTCAGTGAGCCAGAAACACACCCCTGTCAATGTGAGTCAGAAGCACCCCACCCCGTCAAAGTGAGTCGGAAACACTCCACCCAGGCAAAGTGAGTCAGAAACCCGCCCCCATCAAAGTGAGTCAGAAACACCCACGCTCCCGTCAAAGTGAATCAGGAACACCCCCCTGTCAATGTGAGTCAGAAACACCGCCCTCTCGTCAAAGTGAGTCAGAACACCCCCCCCCGTCAAAGTGAGTTAGAAAAACCCCCCTCCCGTCAGATTCAGTCAGAAACACACTCCCCGTAAAAGTGAGCCAGAAACACTCCCCACCCGTCAAAGTGAGTCAGAAACACCCCCCCCCCATCAAAGTGAGTCAGAAAAACCCCACCCCCGTCAAAGTGAGTCAGAAACACCCCCACCCCCTTCAAAGAGAGTCAGAAACACCCCACCCCGTCACAGTGAGTCGGAAACACCCCACCCAGTCAAAGTGAGTCAGAAACCCGCCCCCATCAAAGTGAGTCAGAAACACCCACGCTCCCGTCAAAGTGAATCAGGAACACCCCCCTGTCAATGTGAGTCAGAAACACCGCCCTCTCGTCAAAGTGAGTCAGAACACCCCCCCCCCCCCGTCAAAGTGAGTCAGAAACCCCCCCTCCGGTCAGATTCAGTCAGAAACACACTCCCCGTCAAAATGAGTAAGAAACACCCCACCCCCGTCAAAGTGAGCCAGAAACACTCCCCACCCGTCAAAGTGAGTCAGAAACCCCCCCCCATCAAAGTGAGTCAGAAAAACCCCACCCCCGTCAAAGTGAGTCAGAAACACCCCCACCCCTTTCAAAGAGAGTCAGAAACACCCCACCCCGTCACAATGAGTCGGAAACACCCCACCCAGTCAAAGTGAGTCAGTAACACGCCCCCATCAAAGTGAGTAAGAAACACCCACGCTCCCGTCAAAGTGAGTCAGAAACACCCACCCCCGTCAAAGTGATTCAAAAACACCCCGTCCGTCAAAGTGAGTCCGAAACACCCCCACCCCCGTCAAAGTGAGTCAGAAACACCCACCCGTCAAAGTGAGCCAGAAACACCCCCCCCCCCACCCGTCAAAGTGAGTCAGAAACACCCCCCACATCAAAGTGAGTCAGAAACACCCCCCCGTCAACGTGAGTCAGAAACACCACCCCCCTCGCCTCAAAGTGATTCCGAAACACCCCACCCCCGTCTAAGTGAGTCAGAAATACACCCACCCCCGTCAAAGTGAGTCAGAAACACCCCACCCCGTCAAAGTGAGTCGGAAACACCCCACCCAGTCAAAGTGAGTCAGAAACCCGCCCCCATCAAAGTGAGTCAGAAACACCCACGATCCCGTCAAAGTGAGTCAGAAACACACACACCCCGTCAAAGTGAGTGAGATAACACCTACCACCCGTCAACGTGAGTCAGAAACACCCACCCCCGTCAAAGTGAATCAAAAACACCCCGTCCGTCAAAGTGAGTCCGAAACACCCCCACCCCCGTCAAAGTGAGTCCGAAACACCCACCCGTCAAAGCGAGTCAGAAACACCCCCCACCCGTCAAAGTGAGTCAGAAACACCCCCCACATCAAAGTGAGTCAGAAGCACCCCCCCGTCAAAGTGAGTCAGAAACACCGCCCTCTCGTCAAAGTGAGTCAGAACACACCCCCGTCAAAGTGAGTCAGAAAAACCCCCCTCCCGTCAGATTCAGTCAGAAACACACTCCCCGTCAAAATGAGTCAGAAACACCCCACCCCCGTAAAAGTGAGCCAGAAACACTCCCCACCCGTCAAAGTGAGTCAGAAACCCCCCCCCCCCCCATCAAAGTGAGTCAGAAAAACCCCGCCCCCGTCAAAGTGAGTCAGAAACACCCCCAACCCTTCAAAGAGAGTCAGAAACACCCCACCCCGTCACAGTGAGTCGGAAACACCCCACCCAGTCAAAGTGAGTCAGATACCCGCCCCCATCAAAGTGAGTCAGAAACACCCCCCAGTCAATGTGAGTCAGAAACACCGCCCTCTCGTCAAAGTGTGTCAGAACACCCCCCCCCCCCCCCGTCAAAGTGAGTCAGAAACCCCCCTCCCGTCAGATTCAGTCAGAAACACACTCCCCGTCAAAATGAGTAAGAATCACCCCACCCCCGTCAAAGTGAGCCAGAAACACTCCCCACCCGTCAAAGTGAGTCAGAAACCCCCCCCCATCAAAGTGAGTCAGAAAAACCCCACCCCCGTCAAAGTGAGTCAGAAACACTCCCACCCCCTTCAAAGAGAGTCAGAAATACCCCCTTCGTCAAAGTGTGTCTGAAACACCCACCCGACAAAGTGAGTCTGAACTCCGCTCCCCCCCCCGTCAAAGTGTGTCAGAAACAACCCCCCACGTCAAATTGAGTCAGAAACACCCCGCCCCGTCAAAGTGAGTCAGAAACACCACCACACTTCAAAGTGAGTCAGAAACACGGCCTCCAGTCAATGTGAGTCAGAAACACCCCCCCACGTCAAAGTGAGTCAGAAACATCCCGCCCCCCGTCAAAGTGAGTCCGAAATTCCCCCCCCGCGTCAAATAGAGTCAGAAACACCCCCCTCCCCGTCAAACTGAGTCAGAAACACCCCTCCACCCGTAAAAGTGAGGCGGAAACACTCCCTCCTCGTAAACGTGAGTCAGAAACAACCCCCCTCGTCAAAGTGTGTCAGAAACAGTCCCCCCGTCAAAAGGAGTCACAAAGTCCCCCCCCCCAGTCAAAGTGCGTCTGAGACATCACCCCCCCCCCCACCACCCGTCAAAGTGAATCAGAAGCACCTCCCGTCAAAGTGAGGCGGAAACATCCCCTCCTCGTTAACGTGAGTCAGAAACACCCCCCTTCGTCAAAGTGAGTCAGAAAAACTCCCCCCCCCCCCGTCAAAGTGAGTAAAAAGTCTCCCCCCCCCCCCAGTCAAAGTGCGTCTGGCTCAACCCCCCCCCCCACTCACCCCCGCCCCCCCCCCCCCCGTCAAAGTAAATCAGAAGCACCCCCCGTCAAAGTGAGTCAGAAACACGCCTCCCCTCGTCAAAGTGAGTCAGAAACTCCCCCCGCCCTCCGTCAATGTGAGTCAGAAACACCCCCCGGTCAAAGTGAGCCCGAAACGGCCCCACTCCGTCAAAGTGAGTCCAAACACCCCCCGTCAAAGTGATTTAGAAACACCCACCCCGTCAAAATGAGTCAGAAACACCCCCCGTCAAGGTTAATCCATACACCCACCGTCAAAGTGAGTCAGAACCACCACCCCGTCAAAGTGAGTCAGAAACACCGCCGCCCCGTCAAAGTGAGCCAGAAACACCCCATCTCCGTCAAAGTGAGTCAGAAACACCCACCCTCCCGTCAAAGTGAGTCAGAAACACCCAGCCGTCAAAGTGAGTCAGAAACACCCCCCCCCCCCGTGTAAGTGAGTCAGAAACACCCCGCCCCCGTCAATGTGAGTTCGAAACTCCCACCCGTCAAAATGAGTCAGAAACACCCCCCTCCCGTCAAAGTGAGTCAGACCACCCGACCATCATAGTGAGACCAAAACACCCCCCTCTCGTCAAAGTGAATCCGAAACTACCCCCCCCTCCCCCGTCAAAGTGAGTCAGAAACATCACGCCCCCCGTTAAAGTGAGTCGGAAACTCCCCCCCCTCCCCCGGCCCCGTCAAATAGTGTCAGAAACACCCGCCTCCCCGTCAAACTGAGTCAGAAATACCCCTCCACCCGTCAAAGTGTGGCGGAAACAATCCCTCCTCGTAAACGTGAGACAGAAACAGCCCCCTCGTCAAAGTGAGTCAGAAACACTCCCCCACCCCGTCAAAATGAGTCACTAAGTCCCACGCCCAGTCAAAGTGCGTCTGAAACATCCCCCCCACCCCCCCCCCCCCCCCCCGTCAAAGTGAATCAGAAGCATCCCCGTCAAAGTGAGGCAGAAACACCCCCTCCTCGTTAACGTGAGTCAGAAACACCCCCTTCGTCAAAGTGAGTCAGAAACATCCCCCCTCAAAGTGAGTCACAAAGTCCCCCCCCGCCAAGTCAAAGTGCATCTGAAACATCCCCCCTCAAAGTTAATCAGAAGCACCCCCGTTAAAGTGAGTCAGAAACACGCCCCCCTCGTCAAAGTGAGTCAGAATCAACCCCGCCCTCCGTCAATGTGGGTCAGAAACACCCCCCCCCCGTCAAAGTGAGTCCGAAACTGCCCCACCCCGTCAAAGTGAGTCCAAACACACCCCGTCAAAGTGATTCAGAAACACCACTCCCGTCAAAGTGAGTCAGAAACACACCCCACCCCCCCCCCGTCAAAGTGAATCCATACACCCACCGTCAAAGTGAGTCCGAAACACCCCACCCACCCCCGTTAAAGTGAGTCCGAAACACCACCACCCCCGTCAAAGTGAGTCAGAAACACCCGCCCCGTCAAAGTGTGTCAGAAACACCACCACACTTCAAAGTGAATCAGAAACACCCCCTCCAGTCAATGTGAGTCAGAAACACCCCCCACGTCAAAGTGAGTCAGAAACATCCCGCCCCCCGTCAAAGTGAGTCCGAAATTCCCCCCCCCGTCAAATAGAGTCAGAAACACCCCCCTCCCCGTCAAACTGAGTCAGAAACACCCCTCCACCCGTAAAAGTGAGGCGTAAACACTGCCTCCTCGTAAACGTGAGTCAGAAACAACCCCCCTCGTCAAAGTGAGTCAGAAACAGTCCCCCCGTCAAAATGAGTCCCCCCCCCCAGTCAAAGTGCGTCTGAAACACCACCACCCCCGTCAAAGTGAATCAGAAGCACCCCCCGTCAAAGTCAGTCAGAAACACGCCCCCCCCCCTCGTCAAAGTGATTCAGAAACACCCCCCCGTCAAAGTGAGTCAGAAACACCCCACCCACCCCCGTTAAAGTGAGTCCGAAACACCACCACCCCCGTCAAAGTGAGTCAGAAACACCCCCCCTGTCAAAGTGTGTCAGATACACCCCCTCCTGGCAAAGTGAGTCAGAAACACGCGCACCCACGTCAAAGTGAGTCAGAAACACCCCTCCTGCCCGTCAAAGTGAGTCAGAACTCCCCCCCGGAAAAGTGAGTCAGAAACAGCCCCACCCCGTCAAAGTGAGTCAGAACCCCCCCCCCCCCCCCGCCGTCAAAGTGAGTCAGAAACACCCCCCCGTCAAAGTGAGTCAGAAACACCACCCCTCCCGTCAAAGTGAGTCAGAAACACCCCCCCTGTCAAAGTGAGTCAGATACACCCCCTCCTGGCAAAGTGAGTCAGAAACACCCCCCCCCCGTCAAAGTGAGTCAGAAACACCCCCCACCCCGTCAAAGTGAGTTAGAAACACACCCCACCGTCAAAGTGAATCAGAAACACCCCCTCCCCACGTCACAGTGAGTCAGAAACTCACACCCCCGGTCAACGTGAGTCAGAAACACCACCTCTCCTGGAAAAGTGAGTTCGAAACACCCCCCTCGTCAAAATGAGTCAGAAACGGATCCCCCAGCCCCCCCGTCACAGTGAGTTAGAAACACACTCCCCCGGTCAACGTGAGTAAGAAACACACCCTCCCCACGTCAAAGTGAGTCAGAAACCCCCCCTCAAAGGGAGGCGGGAACACAGCACCCCCGTCAAATTGAGTCAGAAACTCCTCACCCCCGTAAGAGTGAGTCAGAAACCCCTCCCCCCGCCAAAGTGAGACTGAAACACCCAACCTCTCGTCAAAGTGAGTCAGAAACACCACCCCCCCCCCGTCAGAGTGGATCAGAACCCCCCCCCCCCCGCCAAATTGAGTCATAAACCCCCCCCCAGCGTCAAAGTGCGTCAGCAAAACCCTCCCACCGTCAAAGTGAGTCAGAAACACCCCCCGGCCTCAATGTGAGTCAGAAACACCCCCCCGTTAAAGTGAGTCAGAAACAACACCCCCTCAAAGTGAGACAGAAATAACCCCCCCCCCCCGTCAAAGTGAGTCAGAACCCCCCCCCCCCTCAAAGTGAGTCAGAAACACCCCAACCACGTCAAAGTGAGTCAGAAACTCCCCCCCGTAAAAGTGAGTCAGAAACCCCCCCACCCCACCGCCAAAGTGAGTCAGAAACACCTCGCCCCTCATCAAAGTGAGTCAGAAACAGCCCCCCGTCAGAGTGAGTCAGGAACCCCCCCCCCCGCCCGCCAAAGCGAGTCAGTAACACTCCCCCAGCGTCAAGGTGAGTCAGAAACAGCCCCCGGCCTCAATGTGAATCAGAAACACCCCGCTCCCGTCAAAGTGAGTCCGAAACTCCCCCCATCGTCAAAGTGAGTCAGAAACATCCCGCCCCCCGTCAAAGTGAGTCCGAAACTCCCCCCCCCCCGTCAAAATGAGTGAGAAACACCCCCCTCCCATCAAAGTGAGTCAGACCCCCTACCCGTCACAGTGAGTCCAAACACACAACCCCGTCAAAGTGAGTCAGAAACACCAACACCCCCATCAAAGTGAGTCAGAAACACCACCCTCTCAAAGTGAGACAGAAACACCCCACCACCCGTCAAAGTGAGTCAGAAACAACCCCTCCTCGTCAAAGTGAGTCAGAAACACCACCACCCTTCAAAGTGAGTCAGAAACAGACCCTCCAGTCAATGTGAGTCAGAAACACGCCCCCCTACGTCAAAGTGAGTCAGAAACATTCCGCCCCCCGTCAAAGTGAGTCCGAAATCCCCCCCCGTCAAATAGAGTCAGAAACACCCCTCCACCCGTAAAAGTGAGGCGGAAACACTCCCTCCTCGTAAACGTGAGTCAGAAACTACCCCCCTCGTCAAAGTGAGTCAGAAACAGTCCCCCCGTCAAAATGAGTCACAAAGTCTTCCCCCCCAGTCAAAGTGCGTCTGAAACATCACCCCCCCCCCCCGTCAAAGTGAGTCAGAAACACCCAGCCGTCAAAGTGAGTCAGAAACACCCCCCACCCCGTCAAAGTGAGTCAGAAACACTCCGCCCCCGTCAATGTGAGTCCGAAACTCCCACCTGTCAAAATGAGTCAGAAACACCGCCCTCCCGTCAAAGTGAGTCAGACCACCCTAACATCATAGTGAGACCAAAACACCCCCCTCTCGTCAAAGTGAATCCGAAATTCCCCCCCCCTTCAAAGTGAGTCAGAAAAACACCACCCCCGTCAAAGTAAGTCGGAAACTCCCCCCCCCCCCCCCCCCCCCGTCAAATAGTGTCAGAAACACCCCCCTGCCCGTCACACTGAGTCAGAAACACCCCTCCACCCGTCAAAGTGTGGCGGAAACACTCCCTCCTCGTAAACGTGAGTCAGAAACAGCCCCCTCGTCAAAGTGAGTCGGAAACACTCCCCCACCCCGTCAAAATGAGTCACTAAGTCCCACTCTCAGTCAAAGTGCGTCTGAAACATTCCCCCCGTCAAAGTGAATCAGAAGCACCCCCCGTCAAAGTGAGGCAGAAACACCCCCTCCTCGTTAACGTGAGTAAGAAACACCCCCTTCGTCAAAGTGAGTCAGAAAAACTCCCCCCCCCCGTCAAAGTGAGGCACAAAGTCCCCCCCCAGTCAAAGTGCGCCTGAAACATCCCCCCCATCAAAGTGAATCAGAAGCACCCCCGTCAAAGTCAGTCAGAAACACGCCCCCCCTCGTCAAAGTGAGTCAGAATCAACACTGCCCTCCGTCAATGTGAGTCAGAAACACCCCTCCCCCCCGTCAAAGTGAGTCCGAACCTGCCCCACCCCGTCAAAGTAAGTCCAAGCACACCCCGTCAAAGTGATTCAGAAACACCTACCCCCCCGTCAAAGTGAGTCAGAAACACCCCCCCCCCCCCCGTCAAAGTGAATCCATACACCCACCGTCAAAGTGAGTCAGAAACACCCCACCCACCCCCGTTAAACTGAGTCCGAAACACCACCACCCCCGTCAAAGTGAGTCAGAAACTCCCGCCCCGTCAAAGTGTGTCAGAACCAACCCCCGCGTCAAATTGAGTCAGAATCACCCCGCCCCGTCAAAGTGAGTCAGAAACACCCAGCCGTCAAAGTGAGTCAGAAACGCACCCCCCCCCCCGTCAAAGTGAGTCAGAAACCCCCGCCCCCCCGTCAAAGTGAGTCAGAAACACCCAGCCGTCAAAGTGAGTCAGAAACACCCCCCCCCCCGTCAAAGTGAGTCAGAAACACCCAGCCGTCAATGTGAGTCAGAAACACCCCCCCCCGTCAAAGTGAGTCAGAAACACCCCGCCCCCGTCAATGTGAGTCCGAAACTCCCACCCGTCAAAATGAGTCAGAAACACCCCCCTCCCGTCAAAGTGAGTCAGACCCTCCCCACCATCATAGTGAGACCAAAACACCCCCCTCTCATCAAAGTGAATCCGAAACTCCCCCCAGTCAAAGTGAGTCGGAAACTCCCCCCGCCAGTCAAATAGTGTCAGAAACCCCCCCTCCCCGTCAAACTGAGTCAGAAACACCCGTTCACCCGTCAAAGTGTGGCGGAAACACTCCCTCCTCGTAAACGTGAGTCAGAAACACCCCCTCGTCAAAGTGAGTCAGAAACACTCCCCCACCACCGTCAAAATGAGTCACTAAGTCCCACGCCCAGTCAAAGTGCGTCCGAAACATCCCCCCCTGACACTTTTGACATCTCCGTCAAAGTGAGTCAGAAACACCCACCCTCCCTTCAAAGTGAGTCAGAAACACCCAGCCGTCAAAGTGAGTCAGAAACAGCCCACCCCCCCCCGTGTAAGTGAGTCAGAAACACCCCGGCCCCGTCAATGTGAGTCCGAAACTCCCACCCGTCAAAATGTGTCAGAAACACCCCCCTCCCGTCAAAGTGAGTCAGAAACGTCACGCCCCCCGTTAAAGTGAGTCGGAAACTCCCCCCCCACCCCCCCCCCCCGTCAAATAGTGTCAGAAACACCCGCCTCCCCGTCAAACTGAGTCAGAAACACCCCTCCACCCGTCAAAGTGTGGCGGAAACAATCCCTCCTCGTAAACGTGAGACAGAAACAGCCCCCTCGTCAAAGTGAGTCAGAAACACTCCCCCACCCCGTCAAAATGAGTCACTAAGTCCCACGCCCAGTCAAAGTGCGTCTGAAACATCCCCCCCCCCCCCCCCCCCGTCAAAGTGAATCAGAAGCATCCCCGACAAAGTGAGGCAGAAACACCCCCTCCTCGTTAACGTGAGTCAGAAACACCCCCTTCGTCAAAGTGAGTCAGAAACATCCCCCCCTCAAAGTGAGTCACAAAGTCCCCCCCCCAAGTCAAAGTGCGTCTGAAACATAACCCCCCCTCAAAGTTAATCAGAAGCACCCCCGTTAAAGTGAGTCAGAAACAAGCCCCCCGTCGTCAAAGTGAGTCAGAATCAACCCCGCCCTCCGTCAATGTGAGTCAGAAACACCCCCCCCCACCCCCGTCAAAGTGAGTCCGAAACTGCCCCACCCCGTCAAAGTGAGTCCAAACACACCCCGTCAAAGTGATTCAGAAACACCCCGCCGTCAAAGTGAGTCAGAAACACCCCCCCCCGTCAAAGTGAATCCATACACCCACCGTCAAAGTGAGTCAGAAACACCCCACCCACCCCCGTTAAAGTGAGCCCGAAACACCACCACCCCCGTCAAAGTGAGTCAGAAACACCCGCCCCATCAAAGTGTGTCAGAAACAACCCCCCCCCCACGTCAAATAGAGTCAGAAACACCCCGCCCCGTCAAAGTGAGTCAGAAACACCACCACACTTCAAAGTGAGTCAGAAACACCCCCTCCAGTCAATGTGAGTCAGAAACAACCCCCCACCCGTAAAAGTGAGGCGTAAACACTGCCTCCTCGTAAACGTGAGTCAGAAACAACCCCCCTCGTCAAAGTGAGTCAGAAACAGTCCCCCCGTCAAAATGAGTCACAAAGTCCACCCCCCCCCCAGTCAGAGTGCGTCTGAAACATCACCACCCCCGTCAAAGTGAATCAGAAGCACCCCCCGTCAAAGTCAGTCAGAAACACGCCCCCCCCTCGTCAAAGTGATTCAGAAACACCCCCCGCCCTCCGTCAATGTGAGTCAGAAACACTCCCCCCTCCGGTCAAAGTGAGTCCGAAACGGCCCAACCCCGTCAAAGTGAGTCCAAACACCCCCCGTCAAAGTGATTCAGAAACAACCACCCCCGTCAAAGTGAGTCAGAATCACCCCCCCCCCCGTCAAAGTGAATCCATACACCCACCGTCAAAGTGAGTCAGAAACACCCCCACGTCAAAGTGAGTCAGAAACTCCCGCCCCGTCAAAGTGTGTCAGAAACACCACCCCCCCCCCGCCCCCCCCCCCCGTCAAAGTGAGTCAGAAACACCCGCCCTCGTCAAAGTGAGTCAGAAACATCACCCCCTTCAAAGTGAGTCAAAAGCACCCCCCCTCTCGTCAATGTGAGTCAGAAACACACACTCCCACGTCAAAGTGAGTCACAAACACCCCCACCTCTGTCGAAGTGAGTCACAAACACCCTCCGCCGTCAAAGTGAGTCAGAAACACCCACTCCCCCGTCAAAGTGAGTCAGAAACACCCCCCCCCGCCGTCAAAGAGAGTCAGAATCACCCCCCCGTAAAGTGAGTCAGAAACACGCCCCGACGTCAAAGTGAGTCAGAAACACCCCATCCCCGTCAAAGTGAGTCAGAATGTCACCCCCTGCCCCCCGTAAGAGTGAGTCAGAACCCCCTCCACGTCAAAGTGAGTCACAAACATCCCTCCCTTCGTCAAAGTGAGTCAGAAACACCCCCCGCCAAAGTGAGTCAGAAGCATCCCGCCCCCCTCAAAGTGATTCGGAAACAACCCCCCTCAATGTGAGTCCAAAACACCCCCCCCCGTCAACGTGAGTCAGAAACACCCTCACCCCCGTCAAAGTGAGTCAGAAACACCCCAACGCGTCAAAGTGAGACAGAAACATCCCCCTCGTCAAAGTGAGTCTGAAACACCACCCCCGTCAAAGTGAGTCAGAAATACCACCCCCCATCAAAGTGAGTCAGAAACACCCACCCCGTCAAAGTGAGTCATAAACACCCCGCCCCCGTCAAATGGAGTCAGGAACACGCCCCCTCCCCCATCAAAGTGAGTCAGAAGCCCGACCCCGATCAAACTGAGTCAGAAACACTCCCCCCCCCGTCAAAGTGAGTCAGAAACAGCCCCCCCCCCGTCAAAGGGAGTAAGAAACACCCCCTCCCGTCACAGTGAGCCAGAAACACCTCCCTGTCAAAGTGAGTCAGAAACACCCCCCTCCCGTCAAAGTGAGTCAGAACTCCCCCCCCGCCGTCAAAGTGAGTCGGAAACACCCCCACGCGTCAAAGTGAGTCAGAAACACCCCCCCATCAAAGTGAGTCAGAAACACCCCACCTGCCAACGTGAGTCAGAAACACCCCCCCCCACCGTCAAAGTGAGTAAGAAACACCCCCCCCTGTCACAGTGAGTCAGAACTCCCCCCCCCGTCAAAGTGAGTCAGAAACACGCCCTCCCGTCAGACTGAGTCAGAAACACACTCCCCGTCAAAATGAGTCAGAAGCAAACCACCCCCGTCAATGTGAGCCAGGAACACCCCCCCACCCGTCAAAGTGAGTCAGAAACACCCCCCCCATCAAAGTGATTCAGAAACACCCCAACCCGTCAAAGTGAGTCAGAAACACCCCGACCCACGTCAAAGAGAGTCAGAAACACACCACCCCGTCAAAGTGAGTCAGAAACACCCCCTTCGTCAAAGTGTGTCTGAAACACCCACCCGACAAAGTGAGTCTGAACTCCCCCCACCCCCACCCCCGTCAAAGTGAGTCAGAAACACGCCCTCCCGTCAGACTGAGTCAGAAACACACTCCCCGTCAAAATGAGTCAGAAGCAAACCACCCCCGTCAATGTGAGCCAGGAACACCCCCCACCCGTCAAAGTGAGTCAGAAACACCCCCCCCATCAAAGTGATTCAGAAACACCCCAACCCGTCAAAGTGAGTCAGAAACACCCCCACCCCCGTCAAAGAGAGTCAGAAACACCCCACCCCGTCACAGTGAGTCGGAAACACCCCACCCAGTCAAAGTGAGTCAGAAACCCGGCCCCATCAAAGTGAGTCAGAAACACCCACGCTCGCGTGAAAGTGAGTCAGAAACCGCCCCCCCCCGTCAAAGTGAGTGAGATCACACACCCCACCCGTCAACGTGAGTCAGAAACAGCCACCCCCGTCAAAGTGATTCCAAAACACCCCTTCCGTCAAAGTGAGTCCGAAACACCCTCATCCCCGTCAAAGTGAGTCAGAATCACCCACCCGTCAAAGTGAGTCAGAACCCCCCACCCCATCAAAGTGAGTCAGAAACACCCCCACCCCGTCAAAGTGAGTCAGAACCCCCCCGTCAAAGTGAGTCAGAAGCACCGCACCCCCCCCCCCCGTTAAAGTGAGTCAGACACACCCCCCTCCCTGTCAAACTGAGTCAGAAACACCCCTCCACACGTCAAAGTGAGGCGGAAACACCCCCTCCTCGTAAACGTGAGTCAGAAACACCCCCCTCGTCAAAGTGCGTCAGAAACATCCCCTCCGTCAAAGTGAGTCAGAAACACCTCCCCGTCAAAGTGAGTCCGAAACAGCCCCCCCACACCCCACCCCCGTCAAAGTGAGTCCGAAACTGCCCCACCCCGTCAAAGTGAGTCCAAACACACCCCGTCAAAGTGATTCAGAAACCCCCCCCCCCCCCCCCCCGTCAAAGTGAGTCAGAAACACCCCCCCCGTCAAAGTGAATCCATACACCCACCGTCAAAGTGAGTCCGAAACACCCCACCCACCCCCGTTAAAGTGAGCCCGAAACACCACCACCCCCGTCAAATTGAGTCAGAAACACCCCGCCCCGTCAAAGTGAGTCAGAAACACCACCACACTTCAAAGTGAGTCAGAAACACCCCCTCCAGTCAATGTGAGTCAGAAACACCCCCCCCACATCAAAGTGGGTCAGGAACATCACGCCCCCCGTCAAAGTGAGTCTGAAATTCCCATACCCCCCGTCAAATAGAGTCAGAAACACCCCCCTCCCCGTCAACCTGAGTCAGAAACACCCCTCCACCCGTAAAAGTGAGGCGTAAACACTGCCTCCTCGTAAACGTGAGTCAGAAACAACCCCCCTCGTCAAAGTGAGTCAGAAACAGTCCCCCCGTCAAAATGAGTCACAAAGTCCCCCCCCCCCAGTCAGAGTGCGTCTGAAACATCACCACCCCCGTCAAAGTGAATCAGAAGCACCCCCCGTCAAAGTCAGTCAGAAACACGCCCCCCCTCGTCAAAGTGATTCAGAAACACCCCCCGCCCTCCGTCAATGTGAGTCAGAAACACTCCCCCCTCCGGTCAAAGTGAGTCCGAAACGGCCCAACCCCGTCAAAGTGAGTCCAAACACCCCCCGTCAAAGTGATTCAGAAACAACCACCCCCGTCAAAGTGAGTCAGAATCACCCCCCCCCGTCAAAGTGAATCCATACACCCACCGTCAAAGTGAGTCAGAAACACCCCCACGTCAAAGTGAGTCAGAAACTCACGCCCCGTCAAAGTGTGTCAGAAACACCACCCCCCCCCGCCCCCCGTCAAAGTGAGTCAGAAACACCCCGCCCCCGTCAAAGTGAGTCAGAAACATCACCCCCTTCAAAGTGAGTCAAAAGCACCCCCCTCCCGTCAATGTGAGTCAGAAACACACACTCCCACGTCAAAGTGAGTCACAAACACCCCCACCTCTGTCGAAGTGAGTCACAAACACCCTCCGCCGACAAAGTGAGTCAGAAACACCCACTCCCCCGTCAAAGTGAGTCAGGAACACCCCCCCCCGCCGTCAAAGAGAGTCAGAATCACCCCCCCCCGTAAAGTGAGTCAGAAACACGCCCCGACGTCAAAGTGAGTCAGAAACACCCCATCCCCGTCAAAGTGAGTCAGAATGTCACCCCCCGCACCCCCCGTAAGAGTGAGTCAGAACCCCCTCCACGTCAAAGTGAGTCACAAACATCCCTCCCTTCGTCAAAGTGAGTCAGAAACACCCCCCGCCAAAGTGAGTCAGAAGCATCCCGCCCCCCTCAAAGTGATTCGGAAACAACCCCCCTCAATGTGAGTCCAAAACACCCCCCCCCCCCGTCAACGTGAGTCAGAAACACCCTCACCCCCGTCAAAGTGAGTCAGAAACACCCCACCGCGTCAAAGTGAGACAGAAACACCCCCCTCGTCAAAGTGAGTCTGAAACACCACCCCCGTCAAAGTGAGTCAGAAATACCACCCCCCATCAAAGTGAGTCAGAAACACCCACCCCGTCACAGTGAGTCATAAACACCCCGCCCCCGTCAAATGGAGTCAGGAACACGCCCCCTCCCCCATCAAAGTGAGTCAGAAGCCCGACCCCGATCAAACTGAGTCAGAAACACTCCCCCCCGTCAAAGTGAGTCAGAAGCAAACCACCCCCGTCAATGTGAGCCAGGAACACCCCCCACCCGTCAAAGTGAGTCAGAACCCCCCCCCCCCCATCAAAGTGATTCAGAAACACCCCAACCCGTCAAAGTGAGTCAGAAACAACCCCACCCCCGTCAAAGAGAGTCAGAAACACACCACCCCGTCAAAGTGAGTCAGAAACACCCCCTTCGTCAAAGTGTGTCTGAAACACCCACCCGACAAAGTGAGTCTGAACTCCCCCCACCCCCCCCCCCGTCAAACTGAGTCAGAAACACGCCCTCCCGTCAGACTGAGTCAGAAACACACTCCCCGACAAAATGAGTCAGAAGCAAACCACCCCCGTCAATGTGAGCCAGGAACACCCCCCACCCGTCAAAGTGACTCAGAAACCCCCCCCCCAATCAAAGTGATTCAGAAACACCCCAACCCGTCAAAGTGAGTCAGAAACACCCCCACCCCCGTCAAAGAGAGTCAGAAGCACCCCACCCCGTCACAGTGAGTCGGAAACACCCCACCCAGTCAAAGTGAGTCAGAAACCCGGCCCCATCAAAGTGAGTCAGAAACACCCACGCTCTCGTGAAAGTGAGTCAGAAACCGCCCCCCCCCGTCAAAGTGAGTGAGATCACACACCCCACCCGTCAACGTGAGTCAGAAACAGCCACCCCCGTCAAAGTGATTCCAAAACACCCCTTCCGTCAAAGTGAGTCCGAAACACCCTCATCCCCGTCAAAGTGAGTCAGAATCACCCACCCGTCAAAGTGAGTCAGAACCCCCCACCCCATCAAAGTGAGTCAGAAACACCCCACCGCGTCAAAGTGAGACAGAAACACCCCCTCGTCAAAGTGAGTCTGAAACACCACCCCCGTCAAAGTGAGTCAGAAATACCACCCCCCATCAAAGTGAGTCAGAAACACCCACCCCGTCACAGTGAGTCATAAACACCCCGCCCCCGTCAAATGGAGTCAGGAACACGCCCCCTCCCCCATCAAAGTGAGTCAGAAGCCCGACCCCGATCAAACTGAGTCAGAAACACTCCCCCCCGTCAAAGTGAGTCAGAAGCAAACCACCCCCGTCAATGTGAGCCAGGAACACCCCCCACCCGTCAAAGTGAGTCAGAAACACCCCCCCCCATCAAAGTGATTCAGAAACACCCCAACCCGTCAAAGTGAGTCAGAAACAACCCCACCCCCGTCAAAGAGAGTCAGAAACACACCACCCCGTCAAAGTGAGTCAGAAACACCCCCTTCGTCAAAGTGTGTCTGAAACACCCACCCGACAAAGTGAGTCTGAACTCCCCCCACCCCCCCCCCCCCCCCCGTCAAAGTGAGTCAGAAACACACTCCCCGTCAAAATGAGTCAGAAGCAAACCACCCCCGTCAATGTGAGCCAGGAACACCCCCCACCCGTCAAAGTGACTCAGAAACACCCCCCCCCAATCAAAGTGATTCAGAAACACCCCAACCCGTCAAAGTGAGTCAGAAACACCCCCCACCCCCGTCAAAGAGAGTCAGAAACACCCCACCCCGTCACAGTGAGTCGGAAACACCCCACCCAGTCAAAGTGAGTCAGAAACCCGGCCCCATCAAAGTGAGTCAGAAACACCCACGCTCTCGTGAAAGTGAGTCAGAAACCGCCCCCCCCCCGTCAAAGTGAGTGAGATCACACACCCCACCCGTCAACGTGAGTCAGAAACAGCCACCCCCGTCAAAGTGATTCCAAAACACCCCTTCCGTCAAAGTGAGTCCGAAACACCCTCATCCCCGTCAAAGTGAGTCAGAATCACTCACCCGTCAAAGTGAGTCAGAACCCCCCACCCCATCAAAGTGAGTCAGAAACACCCCACCGCGTCAAAGTGAGACAGAAACAACCCCCCTCGTCAAAGTGAGTCTGAAACACCACCCCCGTCAAAGTGAGTCAGAAATACCACCCCCCATCAAAGTGAGTCAGAAACACCCACCCCGTCACAGTGAGTCATAAACACCCCGCCCCCGTCAAATGGAGTCAGGAACACGCCCCCTCCCCCATCAAAGTGAGTCAGAAGCCCGAACCCGATCAAACTGAGTCAGAAACACTCCCCCCCGTCAAAGTGAGTCAGAAGCAAACCACCCCCGTCAATGTGAGCCAGGAACACCCCCCACCCGTCAAAGTGAGTCAGAAACACCCCCCCCCATCAAAGTGATTCAGAAACACCCCAACCCGTCAAAGTGAGTCAGAAACAACCCCACCCCCGTCAAAGAGAGTCAGAAACACACAACCCCGTCAAAGTGAGTCAGAAACACCCCCTTCGTCAAAGTGTGTCTGAAACACCCACCCGACAAAGTGAGTCTGAACTCCCCCCAGCCCCCCCCCCCCCCCCCGTCAAAGTGAGTCAGAAACACGCCCTCCCGTCAGACTGAGTCAGAAACACACTCCCCGTCAAAATGAGTCAGAAGCAAACCACCCCCGTCAATGTGAGCCAGGAACACCCCCCACCCGTCAAAGTGACTCAGAAACACCCCCCCCCAATCAAAGTGATTCAGAAACACCCCAACCCGTCAAAGTGAGTCAGAAACACCCCCCACCCCCGTCAAAGAGAGTCAGAAACACCCCACCCCGTCACAGTGATTCAGAAACACCCCAACCCGTCAAAGTGAGTCAGAAACAACCCCACCCCCGTCAAAGAGAGTCAGAAACACACCACCCCGTCAAAGTGAGTCAGAAACACCCCCTTCGTCAAAGTGTGTCTGAAACACCCACCCGACAAAGTGAGTCTGAACTCCCCCCACCCCCCCCCCCGTCAAACTGAGTCAGAAACACGCCCTCCCGTCAGACTGAGTCAGAAACACACTCCCCGACAAAATGAGTCAGAAGCAAACCACCCCCGTCAATGTGAGCCAGGAACACCCCCCACCCGTCAAAGTGACTCAGAAACCCCCCCCCCCAATCAAAGTGATTCAGAAACACCCCAACCCGTCAAAGTGAGTCAGAAACACCCCCACCCCCGTCAAAGAGAGTCAGAAGCACCCCACCCCGTCACAGTGAGTCGGAAACACCCCACCCAGTCAAAGTGAGTCAGAAACCCGGCCCCATCAAAGTGAGTCAGAAACACCCACGCTCTCGTGAAAGTGAGTCAGAAACCGCCCCCCCCCGTCAAAGTGAGTGAGATCACACACCCCACCCGTCAACGTGAGTCAGAAACAGCCACCCCCGTCAAAGTGATTCCAAAACACCCCTTCCGTCAAAGTGAGTCCGAAACACCCTCATCCCCGTCAAAGTGAGTCAGAATCACCCACCCGTCAAAGTGAGTCAGAACCCCCCACCCCATCAAAGTGAGTCAGAAACACCCCACCGCGTCAAAGTGAGACAGAAACACCCCCTCGTCAAAGTGAGTCTGAAACACCACCCCCGTCAAAGTGAGTCAGAAATACCACCCCCCATCAAAGTGAGTCAGAAACACCCACCCCGTCACAGTGAGTCATAAACACCCCGCCCCCGTCAAATGGAGTCAGGAACACGCCCCCTCCCCCATCAAAGTGAGTCAGAAGCCCGACCCCGATCAAACTGAGTCAGAAACACTCCCCCCCGTCAAAGTGAGTCAGAAGCAAACCACCCCCGTCAATGTGAGCCAGGAACACCCCCCACCCGTCAAAGTGAGTCAGAAACACCCCCCCCCATCAAAGTGATTCAGAAACACCCCAACCCGTCAAAGTGAGTCAGAAACAACCCCACCCCCGTCAAAGAGAGTCAGAAACACACCACCCCGTCAAAGTGAGTCAGAAACACCCCCTTCGTCAAAGTGTGTCTGAAACACCCACCCGACAAAGTGAGTCTGAACTCCCCCCACCCCCCCCCCCCCCCGTCAAAGTGAGTCAGAAACACACTCCCCGTCAAAATGAGTCAGAAGCAAACCACCCCCGTCAATGTGAGCCAGGAACACCCCCCACCCGTCAAAGTGACTCAGAAACACCCCCCCCCAATCAAAGTGATTCAGAAACACCCCAACCCGTCAAAGTGAGTCAGAAACACCCCCCACCCCCGTCAAAGAGAGTCAGAAACACCCCACCCCGTCACAGTGAGTCGGAAACACCCCACCCAGTCAAAGTGAGTCAGAAACCCGGCCCCATCAAAGTGAGTCAGAAACACCCACGCTCTCGTGAAAGTGAGTCAGAAACCGCCCCCCCCCCCGTCAAAGTGAGTGAGATCACACACCCCACCCGTCAACGTGAGTCAGAAACAGCCACCCCCGTCAAAGTGATTCCAAAACACCCCTTCCGTCAAAGTGAGTCCGAAACACCCTCATCCCCGTCAAAGTGAGTCAGAATCACTCACCCGTCAAAGTGAGTCAGAACCCCCCACCCCATCAAAGTGAGTCAGAAACACCCCACCGCGTCAAAGTGAGACAGAAACAACCCCCCTCGTCAAAGTGAGTCTGAAACACCACCCCCGTCAAAGTGAGTCAGAAATACCACCCCCCATCAAAGTGAGTCAGAAACACCCACCCCGTCACAGTGAGTCATAAACACCCCGCCCCCGTCAAATGGAGTCAGGAACACGCCCCCTCCCCCATCAAAGTGAGTCAGAAGCCCGAACCCGATCAAACTGAGTCAGAAACACTCCCCCCCGTCAAAGTGAGTCAGAAGCAAACCACCCCCGTCAATGTGAGCCAGGAACACCCCCCACCCGTCAAAGTGAGTCAGAAACACCCCCCCCCCATCAAAGTGATTCAGAAACACCCCAACCCGTCAAAGTGAGTCAGAAACAACCCCACCCCCGTCAAAGAGAGTCAGAAACACACAACCCCGTCAAAGTGAGTCAGAAACACCCCCTTCGTCAAAGTGTGTCTGAAACACCCACCCGACAAAGTGAGTCTGAACTCCCCCCAGCCCCCCCCCCCCCCCGTCAAAGTGAGTCAGAAACACGCCCTCCCGTCAGACTGAGTCAGAAACACACTCCCCGTCAAAATGAGTCAGAAGCAAACCACCCCCGTCAATGTGAGCCAGGAACACCCCCCACCCGTCAAAGTGACTCAGAAACACCCCCCCCCAATCAAAGTGATTCAGAAACACCCCAACCCGTCAAAGTGAGTCAGAAACACCCCCCACCCCCGTCAAAGAGAGTCAGAAACACCCCACCCCGTCACAGTGAGTCGGAAACACCCCACCCAGTCAAAGTGAGTCAGAAACCCGGCCCCATCAAAGTGAGTCAGAAACACCCACGCTCTCGTGAAAGTGAGTCAGAAACCGCCCCCCCCCCGTCAAAGTGAGTGAGATCACACACCCCACCCGTCAACGTGAGTCAGAAACAGCCACCCCCGTCAAAGTGATTCCAAAACACCCCTTCCGTCAAAGTGAGTCCGAAACACCCTCATCCCCGTCAAAGTGAGTCAGAATCACCCACCCGTCAAAGTGAGTCAGAACCCCCCACCCCATCAAAGTGAGTCAGAAACACCCCCACCCCGTCAAAGTGAGTCAGAACCCCCCCGTCAAAGTGAGTCAGAAGCACCGCACCCCCCCCCCCCCACGTTAAAGTGAGTCAGACACACACCCCTCCCTGTCAAACTGAGTCAGAAACACCCCTCCACACGTCAAAGTGAGGCGGAAACACCCCCTCCTCGTAAACGTGAGTCAGAAACACCCCCCTCGTCAAAGTGCGTCAGAAACATCCCCTCCGTCAAAGTGAGTCAGAAACACCTCCCCCGTCAAAGTGAGTCCGAAACACCCCGCCCCATGAAAGTGAGTCCATACACCACCCGTTAAAGTGAGTCAGAAACACACCCCCCCCCCCCCGTCAAAGTGAGTCAGAAACACCCCACCCCCACCCGTCAAGGTGAGTCCAAACACCGTCCATCAAAGTGAGTCAGGGACCCCCCCCCCCCGTCAAAGTGAGTCAGAAACTCACCCCCCCCCCCGCCGTAAGAGTGAGTCAGAAACCCCCCCACGTCAAAGTGAGTCAGAAACATCCCACCCCTCGTCAAAGTGAGTCTGAAACACCCACCCTCCCGTCAAAGTGAGTCAGATACCCCCCCAGCCAAAGTGAGTCAGAAACAACCCTCCGTAAAGTGAGTCAGAAACACCCACCCCGTCAAAGTGAGTCAGAATCATCCCCCCGTCAAAGTGAATCCATACACCCACCGTCAAAGTGAGTAAGAAACACCCACCCCGACAAAGTGAGTCAGAATCTCCCGCCCCGTCAAAGTGTGTCAGAAACAGCCCCCCCCCCGTCAAAGTGAGTCAGAAACACCCCGCCCACGTCAAAGTGACTCAGAAACACCACCCCCCTTCAAAGTGAGTCCAAAGCACCCCACACCCGTCAATGTGAGTCAGAAACACACACCCCCACGTCAAAGTGAGTCACAAACACCCCCACCCCTGTCAAAGTGAGTCAGAAACACCCTCCGCCGTCAAAGAGAGTCAGAAACACCCCCCCACCGCCAAAGAGAGTCAGAAACACCCCCCACTCCCGTAAAGTGAGTCAGAAACACCCCCCTCGTCAAAATGAGTCTGAACCACCACCCCACCCCGTCAAAGTGAGTCAGAAACAACCCCCGTCAAAGTGAGTCAGAAATACCACCCCCTCATCAAAGTGAGTCAGAAACACCCACCCCGTCAAAGTGAGTCAGAAACACCCCACCCCGTCAAAGTGAGTCAGAAACACCCCCCTCGTCAAAGTGAGTCTGAAACACCACCCCTCCCCCGTCAAAGTGAGTCAGAAACACCGCCGCCCGCCCCCCCCCCCCCGCCAAAGTGAGTCAGAAATACCACCACAGCGTCAAAGTGAGTCAGAAATACCCACCCCTCAAAGTGAGTCAGGAACACGCCCCACCGCCTCAAAGTGAGTCAGAAACACCCCGCCGCGTCAAATGGAGTCAGGAACACGCCTCCTCCCCATCAAAGTGAGTCAGAAACAATCCCCCTCAATGTGAGTCCAAAGCACCCCCCCCCGTCAACGTGAGTCATAAACACCCCCCACCTCCGTCAAAGTGAGTCGGAAACACCCTACCCCGTCAAAGTGAGTCAGAAACACCCCCTTCGTCAAAGTGTGTCTGAAACACCCACCCGTCAAAGTGAGTTAGAAGCCCCCCCCGATCAAACTGAGTCAGAAACACTCCGCCGCGTCAAAGTGAGTCAGAAACAGCACCCCCCGTCAAAGTGAGTAAGAAACACCCCTCCCGTCAAAGTGAGTCAGAACCCCCCCCCCCCGTCAAAGTGAGTCAGAAACACACTGCCCGTTAAAATGAGTCAGAAGCACACCAGCCCCGTCACTGTGAGCCAGAAACACTCACCACTCGTCAAAGTGAGTCAGAAACACCCCCCCTGTCAACGTGAGTCAGAAAAAACCCCCTCCCGTCAGATTCAGTCAGTAACACAATCCCCGTCAAAATTAGTCAGAAACACCACACCCCCGTCAAAGTGAGCCAGAAACACTCCCCACACGTCAAAGTGAGTCAGAAGACCCCCCTCCGATCAGACTGAGTCAGAAACACTCCCCCCCGTCAAAGTGAGTCAGAAACAGACCCCTCCCCCGTCAAAGTGAGTAAGAAACACCCCCTCCCGTCACAGTGAGCCAGAAACACCCCCTGTCAAAGTGAGTCTGAAACACCCACCTCCCGTCAAAGTGAGTCAGAAACACCCCCCACCCGTCAAAGTGAGTCAGAAACACCACCCCCATCAAAGTGAGTCACAAATACCCCCCCCTGTCACCGTGAGTCAGAAACACCCCCCCCCGCCTCAAAGTGAGTCAGAAACATCACACCCCCGTCAAAGTGAGTCAGAATGTCACCCCCCCGTAAGAGTGAGTCAGAACCCCCTCCACGTCAAAGTGAGTCACAAACATCCCACCCTTCGTCAAAGTGTGTCAGAAACGCCCCCCGCCAAAGTGAGTCAGAAACATCCCGCCCCCCACAAAGTGAGTCGGAAACAACCCCCCTCAATGTGAGTCAGAAACGTCCCGCCCCCCACAAAGTGAGTCGGAAACAACCCCCGTCAATGTGAGTCCAAAACAGCCCCCCCCGTCAACGTGAGTCAGAAACACCCCCACCCCCCGTCAAAGTGAGTCAGAAACACCCCACCCAGTCAAAGTGATTCAGAAACACCCCCCCTCGTCAAAGTGAGTCTGAAACACCACCCCACGTCAAAGTGAGTCAGAAATACCACCCCCCATCAAAGTGAGTCAGAAACACCCACCCCGTCAAAGTGAGTCAGAAACACCCCACCCCGTCAAAGTGAGTCAGAAACACCCCCCGTCAAAGTGAGTCCGAAATACCACCCCCCCCATCAAAGTGAGTCAGAAACACCCACCCCGTTGAAGTGAGTCAGAAACACCGCACCCAGTCAAAGTGAGTCAGAAACATCCTCCCCTCGTCAAAGTGAGACTGGAACACCACCCCACCCTGTCAAAGTGAGTCAGAAACACCCCCCCCCGGCAAATTGAGTCAGAAACACCCCCACAGCGTCAAAGTGAGTCAGAAATACCCACCCCTCAAATGAGTCAGAAACACCACGCCCCTGTCAAAGGGAGTCAGGAACACGCCCCCTCCCCCATCAAAGTGAGTCAGAAACAATCCCCCTCAATGTGAGTCCAAAACGCCCCCCCCCCCGTCAACATGAGTCAGAAACACCCCCACCTCCGTAAAAGTGAGTCGGAAACAGCCCCCCCTCCGTCAAAGTGAGTAAGAAACACCCCCCTCCCGTCACAGTGAGTCAGAACCCCCACCCCCCTTCAAAGTGAGTCAGAAAACAACTCCCCGTCAAAATGAGTCAGAAGCACCCCAGCCCCGTCACTGTGAGCAAGAAACACCCCCCACCCGTCAAGGTGAGTCAGAAACATCCCCCCATCAAAGTGAGACAGAAACACCCCCCCTGTCAACGTGAGTCAGAAACACCCCCACCCCCGCCTCAAAGTGAGTCAGAAACACCCCACCCCCGTCAAAGTGAGTCAGAAACACCCCCATCCCCGTGAAAGTGAGTCAGAAACACCCCACCCCGTCAAAGTGAGTCGGAAACACCCCACCCAGTCAAAGTGAGTCAGAAACCCGCCCCCATCAAAATGAGTCAGAAACACCCACGCTCCCGTCAAAGTGAGTCAGGAACACCCCCCCCCCCGGCAAAGTGAGTCAGATGACAACCCCCCCCCCGTCAAAGTGAGTCAGAAACACCCCCCTCCCGTCACAGTGATCCAGAAATACCCCCCTGTCAATGTGAGTCAGAAACACCCCACCCCGTCAAAGTGAGTCGGAAACACCCCACCCAGTCAACGTGAGTCAGAAACCCGCCCCCATCAAAGTGAGTCAGAAACACCCACGCTCCCGTCAAAGTGAGTCAGGAACACCCCCCCCCCCCCCCCGTCAAAGTGAGTCAGATCAAACCCCCCTCCCCGTCACAGTGAGCCAGAAACACCCACCTGTCAATGTGAGTCAGAAACACCCCTCTCTCGACAAAGTGAGTCAGAAACACACCCCTCCCGTCAGATTCAGTCAGAAACACACTACCCGTCAAAATGAGTCAAAAGCACCCCACCCCCGTCAAAGTGAGCCAGAAACACTCCCCACCCGTCAAAGTGAGTCAGAAACACACCATCAAAGTGAGTCAGAAACACCCACACCCGTCAAAGTCAGTCAGAAACACCCCGCTCGTCAAAGTGAGTCTGAAACACCCCCCCCCCGTCAAAGTGAGTCAGAAACAGCCCCCCCCCACGCCAAAGTGAGTCAGGAACAACCACCCCCCCCCCCAGCGTAAAAGCGAGTCAGCAACACCCCGCCCCCGTCAAATGGAGTGAGGAACACGCCCCCTCCCCCATCAAAGTGAGTCAGAAACAATCCCCCTCAATGTGAGTCAGAAACACCCCCACCCCCGTCAAAGTGAGTCAGAAACACACCACCCCGTCAAAGTGAGTCAGAAACACCCCCTTCGTCAAAGTGTGTCTGAAACACCCACCCGACAAAGTGAGTCTGAACTCCGCCCCCCCCCCCGTCAAAGTGAGTCAGAAACACCCCCTCCCGTCAGGCTGAGTCAGAAACACACACCCCGTCAAAATGAGTCAGAAGCACCCCACCCCCGTCAATGTGAGCCAGGAACACCCCCCACCCGTCAAGGTGAGTCAGAAACCCCTCCCCCATCAAAGTGAGTCAGAAAAATCCCACCCCCGTCAAAGTGAGTCAGAAACACCCCCACCCCCTTCAAAGAGCGTCAGAAACACCCCACCCCGTCACAGTGAGTCGGAAACACCCCACCCAGTCAAAGTGAGTCAGAAACCCGCCCCCATCAAAGTGAGTCAGAAACACCCACGATCCCGTCAAAGTGAGTCAGAAACACACACCCCCCGTCAAAGTGAGTGAGATCACACCCCCCACCCGTCAACGTCAGTCAGAAACACCAACCCCCGTCAAAGTGATTCAAAAACACCCCGTCCGTCAAAGTGAGTCCGAAACACCCCCACCCCCGTCAAAGTGAGTCCGAAACACCCACCCGTCAAAGTGAGTCAGAAACACCCCCCACCCGTCAAAGTGAGTCAGAAACACCCCCCACATCAAAGTGAGTCAGAAACACCCCCCGTCAAAGTGAGTCAGATCACACACCCCCCCCCCCGTCAAAGTGAGTAAGAAACACCCCCCTCCCGTCTCAGAGAGCCAGAAACACACCCCTGTCAATGTGAGTCAGAAGCACCCCACCCCGTCAAAGTGAGTCGGAAACACTCCACCCAGTCAAAGTGAGTCAGAAACCCGCCCCCATCAAAGTGAGTCAGAAACACCCACGCTCCCGTCAAAGTGAATCAGGAACGCCACCCTGTCAATGTGAGTCAGAAACACCGCCCTCTCGTCAAAGTGAGTCAGAACACACCCCCGTCAAAGTGAGTCAGAAAAAACCCCCCTCCCGTCAGATTCAGTCAGAAACACACTCCCCGTCAAAATGAGTCAGAAACACCCCACCCCCGTAAAAGTGAGCCATAAACACTCCCCACCCGTCTAAGTGAGTCAGAACCCCCCCCCCATCAAAGTGAGTCAGAAAAACTATACCCCCGTCAAAGTGAGTCAGAAACACCCCCACCCCCTTCAAAGAGCGTCAGAAACACCCCACCCCGTCACAGTGAGTCTGAAACACCCCACCCAGTCAAAGTGAGTCAGAAACCCGCCCCCATCAAAGTGAGTCAGAAACACCCACGATCCCGTCAAAGTGAGTCAGAAACACACACCCCCCGTCAAAGTGAGTGAGATCACACCCCCCACCCGTCAACGTGAGTCAGAAACACCCACCCCCGTCAAAGTGAATCAAAAACACCCCGTCCGTCAAAGTGAGTCCGAAACACCCCCACCCCCGTCAAAGTGAGTCCGAAACACCCACCCGTCAAAGTGAGTCAGAAACACCCCCCACATCAAAGTGAGTCAGAAACACCCCCCCGTCAAAGTGAGTCAGATCACATCCCCCCCCCCCCGTCAAAGTGAGAAAGAAACACCCCCCTCCCGTCTCAGTGAGCCAGAAACACACCCCTGTCAATGTGAGTCAGAAGCACCCCACCCCGTCAAAGTGAGTCGGAAACACTCCACCCAGTCAAAGTGAGTCAGAAACCCGCCCCCATCAAAGTGAGTCAGAAACACCCACGCTCCCGTCAAAGTGAATCAGGAACACCCCCCTGTCAATGTGAGTCAGAAACACCGCCCTCTCGTCAAAGTGAGTCAGAACACCCCCCCCCGTCAAAGTGAGTTAGAAAAACCCCCCTCCCGTCAGATTCAGTCAGAAACACACACCCCGTAAAAGTGAGCCAGAAACACTCCCCACCCGTCAAAGTGAGTCAGAAACACCCCCGCCCCCATCAAAGTGAGTCAGAAAAACCCCACCCCCGTCAAAGTGAGTCAGAAACACCCCCACCCCCTTCAAAGAGAGTCAGAAACACCCCACCCCGTCACAGTGAGT
This sequence comes from Scyliorhinus torazame, assembly GCF_047496885.1. Classification (NCBI taxonomy): domain Eukaryota; kingdom Metazoa; phylum Chordata; class Chondrichthyes; order Carcharhiniformes; family Scyliorhinidae; genus Scyliorhinus; species Scyliorhinus torazame. The sequence goes on along the minus strand of NC_092737.1, from coordinate 27,543,930 downwards.
CGGAAACACCCCACCCAGTCAAAGTGAGTCAGAAACCCGCCCCCATCAAAGTGAGTCAGAAACACCCACGCTCCCGTCAAAGTGAATCAGGAACACCCCCCTGTCAATGTGAGTCAGAAACACCGCCCTCTCGTCAAAGTGAGTCAGAACAGCCCCCCCCCCCCGTCAAAGTGAGTCAGAAACCCCCCCTCCGGTCAGATTCAGTCAGAAACACACTCCCCGTCAAAGTGAGTAAGAAACACCCCACCCCCGTCAAAGTGAGCCAGAAACACTCCCCACCCGTCAAAGTGAGTCAGAACCCCCCCCCCCATCAAAGTGAGTCAGAAAAACCCCACCCCCGTCAAAGTGAGTCAGAAACACCCCCACCCCCTTCAAAGAGAGTCAGAAACACCCCACCCCGTCACAATGAGTCGGAAACACCCCACCCAGTCAAAGTGAGTCAGTAACACGCCCCCATCAAAGTGAGTAAGAAACACCCACGCTCCCGTCAAAGTGAGTCAGAAACACCCACCCCCGTCAAAGTGATTCAAAAACACCCCGTCCGTCAAAGTGAGTCCGAAACACCCCCACCCCCGTCAAAGTGAGTCAGAAACACCCACCCGTCAAAGTGAGTCAGAAACACCCCCCCCACCCGTCAAAGTGAGTCAGAAACACCCCCCACATCAAAGTGAGTCAGAAACACCCCCCCGTCAACGTGAGTCAGAAACACCACCCCCCCCCCCCCGCCTCAAAGTGATTCAGAAACACCCCACCCCCGTCTAAGTGAGTCAGAAATACACCCACCCCCGTCAAAGTGAGTCAGAAACACCCCACCCCGTCAAAGTGAGTCGGAAACACCCCACCCAGTCAAAGTGAGTCAGAAACCCGCCCCCATCAAAGTGAGTCAGAAACACCCACGATCCCGTCAAAGTGAGTCAGAAACACACACACCCCGTCAAAGTGAGTGAGATCACACCTACCACCCGTCAACGTGAGTCAGAAACACCCACCCCCGTCAAAGTGAATCAAAAACACCCCGTCCGTCAAAGTGAGTCCGAAACACCCCCACCCCCGTCAAAGTGAGTCCGAAACACCCACCCGTCAAAGCGAATCAGAAACACCCCCCACCCGTCAAAGTGAGTCAGAAACACCCCCCACATCAAAGTGAGTCAGAAGCACCCCCCCGTCAAAGTGAGTCAGATCACACCCCCCCCCCGTCAAAGTGAGAAAGAAACACCCCCCTCCCGTCAAAGTGAATCAGGAACGCCACCCTGTCAATGTGAGTCAGAAACACCGCCCTCTCGTCAAAGTGAGTCAGAACACACCCCCGTCAAAGTGAGTCAGAAAAAACCCCCTCCCGTCAGATTCAGTCAGAAACGCACTCCCCGTCAAAATGAGTCAGAAACACCCCACCCCCGTAAAAGTGAGCCAGAAACACTCCCCACCCGTCTAAGTGAGTCAGAACCCCCCCCCCCATCAAAGTGAGTCAGAAAAACTATACCCCCGTCAAAGTGAGTCAGAAACACCCCCACCCCCTTCAAAGAGCGTCAGAAACACCCCACCCCGTCACAGTGAGTCTGAAACACCCCACCCAGTCAAAGTGAGTCAGAAACCCGCCCCCATCAAAGTGAGTCAGAAACACCCACGATCCCGTCAAAGTGAGTCAGAAACACACACCCCCCGTCAAAGTGAGTGAGATCACACCCCCCACCCGTCAACGTGAGTCAGAAACACCCACCCCCGTCAAAGTGAATCAAAAACACCCCGTCCGTCAAAGTGAGTCCGAAACACCCCCACCCCCGTCAAAGTGAGTCCGAAACACCCACCCGTCAAAGTGAGTCAGAAACACCCCCCACATCAAAGTGAGTCAGAAACACCCCCCCCGTCAAAGTGAGTCAGATCACATCCCCCCCCCCGTCAAAGTGAGAAAGAAACACCCCCTCTCCCGTCTCAGTGAGCCAGAAACACACCCCTGTCAATGTGAGTCAGAAGCACCCCACCCCGTCAAAGTGAGTCGGAAACACTCCACCCAGTCAAAGTGAGTCAGAAACCCGCCCCCATCAAAGTGAGTCAGAAACACCCACGCTCCCGTCAAAGTGAATCAGGAACACCCCCCTGTCAATGTGAGTCAGAAACACCGCCCTCTCGTCAAAGTGAGTCAGAACACCCCCCCCGTCAAAGTGAGTTAGAAAAACCCCCCTCCCGTCAGATTCAGTCAGAAACACACTCCCCGTAAAAGTGAGCCAGAAACACTCCCCACCCGTCAAAGTGAGTCAGAAACACCCCCGCCCCCATCAAAGTGAGTCAGAAAAACCCCACCCCCGTCAAAGTGAGTCAGAAACACCCCCACCCCCTTCAAAGAGAGTCAGAAACACCCCACCCCGTCACAGTGAGTCGGAAACACCCCACCCAGTCAAAGTGAGTCAGAAACCCGCCCCCATCAAAGTGAGTCAGAAACACCCACGCTCCCGTCAAAGTGAATCAGGAACACCCCCCTGTCAATGTGAGTCAGAAACACCGCCCTCTCGTCAAAGTGAGTCAGAACAGCCCCCCCCCCCCCGTCAAAGTGAGTCAGAAACCCCCCCTCCGGTCAGATTCAGTCAGAAACACACTCCCCGTCAAAGTGAGTAAGAAACACCCCACCCCCGTCAAAGTGAGCCAGAAACACTCCCCACCCGTCAAAGTGAGTCAGAACCCCCCCCCCATCAAAGTGAGTCAGAAAAACCCCACCCCCGTCAAAGTGAGTCAGAAACACCCCCACCCCCTTCAAAGAGAGTCAGAAACACCCCACCCCGTCACAATGAGTCGGAAACACCCCACCCAGTCAAAGTGAGTCAGTAACACGCCCCCATCAAAGTGAGTAAGAAACACCCACGCTCCCGTCAAAGTGAGTCAGAAACACCCACCCCCGTCAAAGTGATTCAAAAACACCCCGTCCGTCAAAGTGAGTCCGAAACACCCCCACCCCCGTCAAAGTGAGTCAGAAACACCCACCCGTCAAAGTGAGTCAGAAACACCCCCCCCCACCCGTCAAAGTGAGTCAGAAACACCCCCCACATCAAAGTGAGTCAGAAACACCCCCCCGTCAACGTGAGTCAGAAACACCACCCCCCCCCCCCCCCCGCCTCAAAGTGATTCAGAAACACCCCACCCCCGTCTAAGTGAGTCAGAAATACACCCACCCCCGTCAAAGTGAGTCAGAAACACCCCACCCCGTCAAAGTGAGTCGGAAACACCCCACCCAGTCAAAGTGAGTCAGAAACCCGCCCCCATCAAAGTGAGTCAGAAACACCCACGATCCCGTCAAAGTGAGTCAGAAACACACACACCCCGTCAAAGTGAGTGAGATCACACCTACCACCCGTCAACGTGAGTCAGAAACACCCACCCCCGTCAAAGTGAATCAAAAACACCCCGTCCGTCAAAGTGAGTCCGAAACACCCCCACCCCCGTCAAAGTGAGTCCGAAACACCCACCCGTCAAAGCGAATCAGAAACACCCCCCACCCGTCAAAGTGAGTCAGAAACACCCCCCACATCAAAGTGAGTCAGAAGCACCCCCCCGTCAAAGTGAGTCAGATCACACACCCCCCCCGTCAAAGTGAGAAAGAAACACCCCCCTCCCGTCTCAGTGAGCCAGAAACACACCCCTGACAATGTGAGTCAGAAGCACCCCACCCCGTCAAAGTGAGTCGGAAACACTCCACCCAGTCAAAGTGAGTCAGAAACCCGCCCCCATCAAAGTGAGTCAGAAACACCCACGCTCCCGTCAAAGTGAATCAGGAACACCCCCCTGTCAATGTGAGTCAGAAACACCGCCCTCTCGTCAAAGTGAGTCAGAACACCCCCCCCCCGTCAAAGTGAGTCAGAAAAACCCCCCTCCCGTCAGATTCAGTCAGAAACACACTCCCCGTCAAAATGAGTCAGAAACACCCCACCCCCGTAAAAGTGAGCCAGAAACACTCCCCACCCGTCAAAGTGAGTCAGAAACACCCCCCCCCCATCAAAGTGAGTCAGAAAAATCCCACCCCCGTCAAAGTGAGTCAGAAACAACCCCACCCCCTTGAAAGAGAGTCAGAAACACCCCACCCCGTCACAGTGAGTCGGAAACACCCCACCCAGTCAAAGTGAGTCAGAAACCCGCCCCCATCAAAGTGAGTCAGAATCACCCACGCTCCCGTCAAAGTGAATCAGGAACACCCCTCTGTCAATGTGAGTCAGAAACACCGCCCTCTCGTCAAAGTGAGTCAGAACACCCCCCCCCCCCTCGTCAAAGTGAGTCAGAAACCCCCCCTCCGGTCAGATTCAGTCAGAAACACACTCCCCGTCAAAATGAGTAAGAAACACCCCACCCCCGTCAAAGTGAGCCAGAAACACTCCCCACCCGTCAAAGTGAGTCAGAACCCCCTCCCCATAAAAGTGAGTCAGAAAAACCCCACCCCCGTCAAAGTGAGTCAGAAACACCCCCACCCCTTCAAAGAGAGTCAGAAACACCCCACCCCGTCAAAGTGAGTCGGAAACACTCCACCCAGTCAAAGTGAGTCAGAAACCCGCCCCCATCAAAGTGAGTCAGAAACACCCACGCTCCCGTCAAAGTGAATCAGGAACACCCCCCTGTCAATGTGAGTCAGAAACACCGCCCTCTCGTCAAAGTGAGTCAGAACACCCCCCCGTCAAAGTGAGTTAGAAAAACCCCCCTCCCGTCAGATTCAGTCAGAAACACACTCCCCGAAAAAGTGAGCCAGAAACACTCCCCACCCGTCAAAGTGAGTCAGAAACACCCCCCCCCCATCAAAGTGAGTCAGAAAAACCCCACCCCCGTCAAAGTGAGTCAGAAACACCCCCACCCCCTTCAAAGAGAGTCAGAAACACCCCACCCCGTCACAGTGAGTCGGAAACACCCCACCCAGTCAAAGTGAGTCAGAAACCCGCCCCCATCAAAGTGAGTCAGAAACACCCACGCTCCCGTCAAAGTGAATCAGGAACACCCCCCTGTCAATGTGAGTCAGAAACACCGCCCTCTCGTCAAAGTGAGTCAGAACACCCCCCCCCCCCCGTCAAAGTGAGTCAGAAACCCCCCCTCCGGTCAGATTCAGTCAGAAACACATGCCCCGTCAAAGTGAGTAAGAAACACCCCACCCCCGTCAAAGTGAGCCAGAAACACTCCCCACCCGTCAAAGTGAGTCAGAAACCCCCCCCCCATCAAAGTGAGTCAGAAAAACCCCACCCCCGTCAAAGTGAGTCAGAAACACCCCCACCCCCTTCAAAGAGAGTCAGAAACACCCCACCCCGTCACAATGAGTCGGAAACACCCCACCCAGTCAAAGTGAGTCAGTAACACGCCCCCATCAAAGTGAGTAAGAAACACCCACGCTCCCGTCAAAGTGAGTCAGAAACACCCACCCCCGTCAAAGTGATTCAAAAACACCCCGTCCGTCAAAGTGAGTCCGAAACACCCCCACCCCCGTCAAAGTGAGTCAGAAACACCCACCCGTCAAAGTGAGTCAGAAACACCCCCCCCCACCCGTCAAAGTGAGTCAGAAACACCCCCAACATCAAAGTGAGTCAGAAACACCCCCCCGTCAACGTGAGTCAGAAACACCACCCCCCCCCCGCCTCAAAGTGATTCAGAAACACCCCACCCCCGTCTAAGTGAGTCAGAAATACACCCACCCCCGTCAAAGTGAGTCAGAAACACCCCACCCCGTCAAAGTGAGTCGGAAACACCCCACCCAGTCAAAGTGAGTCAGAAACCCGCCCCCATCAAAGTGAGTCAGAAACACCCACGATCCCGTCAAAGTGAGTCAGAAACACACACACCCCGTCAAAGTGAGTGAGATCACACCTACCACCCGTCAACGTGAGTCAGAAACACCCACCCCCGTCAAAGTGAATCAAAAACACCCCGTCCGTCAAAGTGAGTCCGAAACACCCCCACCCCCGTCAAAGTGAGTCCGAAACACCCACCCGTCAAAGCGAATCAGAAACACCCCCCACCCGTCAAAGTGAGTCAGAAACACCCCCCACATCAAAGTGAGTCAGAAGCACCCCCCCGTCAAAGTGAGTCAGATCACACACCCCCCCCCCGTCAAAGTGAGAAAGAAACACCCCCCTCCCGTCTCAGTGAGCCAGAAACACACCCCTGACAATGTGAGTCAGAAGCACCCCACCCCGTCAAAGTGAGTCGGAAACACTCCACCCAGTCAAAGTGAGTCAGAAACCCGCCCCCATCAAAGTGAGTCAGAAACACCCACGCTCCCGTCAAAGTGAATCAGGAACACCCCCCTGTCAATGTGAGTCAGAAACACCGCCCTCTCGTCAAAGTGAGTCAGAACACCCCCCCCCGTCAAAGTGAGTCAGAAAAACCCCCCTCCCGTCAGATTCAGTCAGAGACACACTCCCCGTCAAAATGAGTCAGAAACACCCCACCCCCGTAAAAGTGAGCCAGAAACACTCCCCACCCGTCAAAGTGAGTCAGAAACACCCCCCCCCCATCAAAGTGAGTCAGAAAAACCCCACCCCCGTCAAAGTGAGTCAGAAACAACCCCACCCCCTTCAAAGAGAGTCAGAAACACCCCACCCCGTCACAGTGAGTCGGAAACACCCCACCCAGTCAAAGTGAGTCAGAAACCCGCCCCCATCAAAGTGAGTCAGAATCACCCACGCTCCCGTCAAAGTGAATCAGGAATACCCCTCTGTCAATGTGAGTCAGAAACACCGCCCTCTCGTCAAAGTGAGTCAGAACACCCCCCCCCCCTCGTCAAAGTGAGTCAGAAACCCCCCCTCCGGTCAGATTCAGTCAGAAACACACTCCCCGTCAAAATGAGTAAGAAACACCCCACCCCCGTCAAAGTGAGCCAGAAACACTCCCCACCCGTCAAAGTGAGTCAGAACCCCCTCCCCATCAAAGTGAGTCAGAAAAACCCCACCCCCGTCAAAGTGAGTCAGAAACACCCCCACCCCTTCAAAGAGAGTCAGAAACACCCCACCCCGTCACAATGAGTCGGAAACACCCCACCCAGTCAAAGTGAGTCAATAACACGCCCCCATCAAAGTGAGTAAGAAACACCCACGCTCCCGTCAAAGTGAGTCAGAAACACCCACCCCCGTCAAAGTGATTCAAAAACACCCCGTCCGTCAAAGTGAGTCCGAAACACCCCCACCCCCGTCAAAGTGAGTCAGAAACACCCACCCGTCAAAGTGAGTCAGAATCACCCCCCACCCGTCAAAGTGAGTCAGAAACACCCCCCACATCAAAGTGATTCAGAAACACCCCACCCCCGTCTAAGTGATTCAGAAATACACCCACCCCCGTCAAAGTGAGTCAGAAACACCCCACCCCGTCAAAGTGAGTCGGAAACACCCCACCCAGTCAAAGTGAGTCAGAAACCCGCCCCCATCAAAGTGAGTCAGAAACACCCGCGCTCCCGTCAAAGTGAGTCAGGAACAACCCCCCGTCAAAGTGAGTCAGATCACCCCCCCCCCCGCGTCAAAGTGAGTAAGAAACACCCCCCTCCCGTCACAGTGAGCCAGAAACACACCCCTGTCAATGTGAGTCAGAAACACCCCACCCCGTCAAAGTGAGTCGGAAACACCCCACCCAGTCAAAGTGAGTCAGAAACCCGCCCCCATCAAAGTGAGTCAGAAACAACCACGCTCCCGTCAAACTGAATCAGGAACACCCCCCTGTCAATGTGAGTCAGAAACACCGCCCTCTCGTCAAAGTGAGTCAGATCACACCCCCGTCAAAGTGAGTCAGAAAAACCCCCCTCCCGTCAGATTCAGTCAGAAACACCCCACCCCCGTAAAAGTGAGCCAGAAACACTCCCCACCCGTCAAAGTGAGTCAGAAAACCCCCCCATCAAAGTGAGTCAGAAAAACCCCGCCCCCGTCAAAGTGAGTCAGAAACACCCCCACCCCCTTCAAAGATAGTCAGAAACACCCCACCCCGTCACAGTGAGTCGGAAACACCCCACCCAGTCAAAGTGAGTCAGATACCCGCCCCCATCAAAGTGAGTCAGAAACACCCACGCTCCCGTCAAAGTGAATCAGGAACACCCCCAGTCAATGTGAGTCAGAAACACCGCCCTCTCGTCAAAGTGTGTCAGAACACCCCCCCCCCCCGTCAAAGTGAGTCAGAAACCCCCCTCCCGTCAGATTCAGTCAGAAACACACTCCCCGTCAAAATGAGTAAGAATCACCCCACCCCCGTCAAAGTGAGCCAGAAACACTCCCCACCCGTCAAAGTGAGTCAGAAACCCCCCCCCCCATCAAAGTGAGTCAGAAAAACCCCACCCCCGTCAAAGTGAGTCAGAAACACCCCCACCCCCTTCAAAGAGAGTCAGAAATACCCCCTTCGTCAAAGTGTGTCTGAAACACCCACCCGACAAAGTGAGTCTGAACTCCGCTCCCCCCCCCCGTCAAAGTGAGTCAGAAACACCCCCTCCCGTCAGACTGAGTCAGAAACACACTCCCCGTCAAAATGAGTCAGAAGCACCCCACCCCCGTCAATGTGAGCCAGGAACACCCCCCAGCCGTCAAAGTGAGTCAGAAACCCCTCCCCCATCAAAGTGAGTCAGAAAAACCCCACCCCCGTCAAAGTGAGTCAGAAACACCCCCACCCCCTTCAAAGAGCGTCAGAAACACCCCACCCCGTCACAATGAGTCGGAAACACCCCACCCAGTCAAAGTGAGTCAGTAACACGCCCCCATCAAAGTGAGTAAGAAACACCCACGCTCCCGTCAAAGTGAGTCAGAAACACCCACCCCCGTCAAAGTGATTCAAAAACACCCCGTCCGTCAAAGTGAGTCCGAAACACCCCCACCCCCGTCAAAGTGAGTCAGAAACACCCACCCGTCAAAGTGAGTCAGAAACACCCCCCCCACCCGTCAAAGTGAGTCAGAAACACCCCCCACATCAAAGTGAGTCAGAAACACCCCCCCGTCAACGTGAGTCAGAAACACCACCCCCCCCCGCCTCAAAGTGATTCAGAAACACCCCACCCCCGTCTAAGTGAGTCAGAAATACACCCACCCCCGTCAAAGTGAGTCAGAAACACCCCACCCCGTCAAAGTGAGTCGGAAACACCCCACCCAGTCAAAGTGAGTCAGAAACCCGCCCCCATCAAAGTGAGTCAGAAACACCCACGATCCCGTCAAAGTGAGTCAGAAACACACACACACCGTCAAAGTGAGTGAGATCACACCTACCACCCGTCAACGTGAGTCAGAAACACCCACCCCCGTCAAAGTGAATCAAAAACACCCCGTCCGTCAAAGTGAGTCCGAAACACCCCCACCCCCGTCAAAGTGAGTCCGAAACACCCACCCGTCAAAGCGAATCAGAAACACCCCCCACCCGTCAAAGTGAGTCAGAAACACCCCCCACATCAAAGTGAGTCAGAAGCACCCCCCCGTCAAAGTGAGTCAGATCACACCCCCCCCCCGTCAAAGTGAGAAAGAAACACCCCCCTCCCGTCTCAGTGAGCCAGAAACACACCCCTGACAATGTGAGTCAGAAGCACCCCACCCCGTCAAAGTGAGTCGGAAACACTCCACCCAGTCAAAGTGAGTCAGAAACCCGCCCCCATCAAAGTGAGTCAGAAACACCCACGCTCCCGTCAAAGTGAATCAGGAACACCCCCCTGTCAATGTGAGTCAGAAACACCGCCCTCTCGTCAAAGTGAGTCAGAACACCCCCCCCCCCGTCAAAGTGAGTCAGAAAAACCCCCCTCCCGTCAGATTCAGTCAGAGACACACTCCCCGTCAAAATGAGTCAGAAACACCCCACCCCCGTAAAAGTGAGCCAGAAACACTCCCCACCCGTCAAAGTGAGTCAGAAACACCCCCCCCCCCCATCAAAGTGAGTCAGAAAAACCCCACCCCCGTCAAAGTGAGTCAGAAACAACCCCACCCCCTTCAAAGAGAGTCAGAAACACCCCACCCCGTCACAGTGAGTCGGAAACACCCCACCCAGTCAAAGTGAGTCAGAAACCCGCCCCCATCAAAGTGAGTCAGAATCACCCACGCTCCCGTCAAAGTGAATCAGGAACACCCCTCTGTCAATGTGAGTCAGAAACACCGCCCTCTCGTCAAAGTGAGTCAGAACACCCCCCCCCTCGTCAAAGTGAGTCAGAAACCCCCCCTCCGGTCAGATTCAGTCAGAAACACACTCCCCGTCAAAATGAGTAAGAAACACCCCACCCCCGTCAAAGTGAGCCAGAAACACTCCCCACCCGTCAAAGTGAGTCAGAACCCCCCCCCCCATCAAAGTGAGTCAGAAGTACCCCACCCCCGTCAAAGTGAGTCAGAAACACCCCCACCCCTTCAAAGAGAGTCAGAAACACCCCACCCCGTCACAATGAGTCGGAAACACCCCACCCAGTCAAAGTGAGTCAGTAACACGCCCCCATCAAAGTGAGTAAGAAACACCCACGCTCCCGTCAAAGTGAGTCAGAAACACCCACCCCCGTCAAAGTGATTCAAAAACACCCCGTCCGTCAAAGTGAGTCCGAAACACCCCCACCCCCGTCAAAGTGAGTCAGAAACACCCACCCGTCAAAGTGAGTCAGAAACACCCCCCCCCACCCGTCAAAGTGAGTCAGAAACACCCCCCACATCAAAGTGAGTCAGAAACCCCCCCCCCGTCAACGTGAGTCAGAAACACCACCCCCCCCCGCCTCAAAGTGATTCAGAAACACCCCACCCCCGTCTAAGTGAGTCAGAAATACACCCACCCCCGTCAAAGTGAGTCAGAAACACCCCACCCCGTCAAAGTGAGTCGGAAAGACCCCACCCAGTCAAAGTGAGTCAGAAACCCGCCCCCATCAAAGTGAGTCAGAAACGCCCACGATCCCGTCAAAGTGAGTCAGAAACACACACACACCGTCAAAGTGAGTGAGATCACACCTACCACCCGTCAACGTGAGTCAGAAACACCCACCCCCGTCAAAGTGAATCAAAAACACCCCGTCCGTCAAAGTGAGTCCGAAACACCCCCACCCCCGTCAAAGTGAGTCCGAAACACCCACCCGTCAAAGCGAATCAGAAACACCCCCCACCCGTCAAAGTGAGTCAGAAACACCCCCCACATCAAAGTGAGTCAGAAGCACCCCCCCGTCAAAGTGAGTCAGATCACACCCCCCCCCCCGTCAAAGTGAGAAAGAAACACCCCCCTCCCGTCTCAGTGAGCCAGAAACACACCCCTGACAATGTGAGTCAGAAGCACCCCACCCCGTCAAAGTGAGTCGGAAACACTCCACCCAGTCAAAGTGAGTCAGAAACCCGCCCCCATCAAAGTGAGTCAGAAACACCCACGCTCCCGTCAAAGTGAAGCAGGAACACCCCCCTGTCAATGTGAGTCAGAAACACCGCCCTCTCGTCAAAGTGAGTCAGAACACCCCCCCCCCCGTCAAAGTGAGTCAGAAAAACCCCCCTCCCGTCAGATTCAGTCAGAGACACACTCCCCGTCAAAATGAGTCAGAAACACCCCACCCCCGTAAAAGTGAGCCAGAAACACTCCCCACCCGTCAAAGTGAGTCAGAAACACCCCCCCCCCCATCAAAGTGAGTCAGAAAAACCCCACCCCCGTCAAAGTGAGTCAGAAACAACCCCACCCCCTTCAAAGAGAGTCAGAAACACCCCACCCCGTCACAGTGAGTCGGAAACACCCCACCCAGTCAAAGTGAGTCAGAAACCCGCCCCCATCAAAGTGAGTCAGAATCACCCACGCTCCCGTCAAAGTGAATCAGGAACACCCCTCTGTCAATGTGAGTTAGAAACACCGCCCTCTCGTCAAAGTGAGTCAGAACACCCCCCCCCCCTCGTCAAAGTGAGTCAGAAACCCCCCCTCCGGTCAGATTCAGTCAGAAACACACTCCCCGTCAAAATGAGTAAGAAACACCCCACCCCCGTCAAAGTGAGCCAGAAACACTCCCCACCCGTCAAAGTGAGTCAGAACCCCCCCCCATCAAAGTGAGTCAGAAAAACCCCACCCCCGTCAAAGTGAGTCAGAAACACCCCCACCCCTTCAAAGAGAGTCAGAAACACCCCACCCGGTCACAATGAGTCGGAAACACCCCACCCAGTCAAAGTGAGTCAATAACACGCCCCCATCAAAGTGAGTAAGAAACACCCACGCTCCCGTCAAAGTGAGTCAGAAACACCCACCCCCGACAAAGTGATTCAAAAACACCCCGTCCGTCAAAGTGAGTCCGAAACACCCCCACCCCCGTCAGAGTGAGTCAGAAACACCCACCCGTCAAAGTGAGTCAGAATCACCCCCCACCCGTCAAAGTGAGTCAGAAACACCCCCCACATCAAAGTGATTCAGAAACACCCCACCCCCGTCTAAGTGATTCAGAAATACACCCACCCCCGTCAAAGTGAGTCAGAAACACCCCACCCCGTCAAAGTGAGTCGGAAACACCCCACCCAGTCAAAGTGAGTCAGAAACCCGCCCCCATCAAAGTGAGTCAGAAACACCCGCGCTCCCGTCAAAGTGAGTCAGGAACAACCCCCCGTCAAAGTGAGTCAGATCACCCCCCCCCCGCGTCAAATTGAGTAAGAAACACCCCCCTCCCGTCACAGTGAGCCAGAAACACACCCCTGTCAATGTGAGTCAGAAACACCCCACCCCGTCAAAGTGAGTCGGAAACACCCCACCCAGTCAAAGTGAGTCAGAAACCCGCCCCCATCAAAGTGAGTCAGAAACAACCACGCTCCCGTCAAACTGAATCAGGAACACCCCCCTGTCAATGTGAGTCAGAAACACCGCCCTCTCGTCAAAGTGAGTCAGATCACACCCCCGTCAAAGTGAGTCAGAAAAACCCCCCTCCCGTCAGATTCAGTCAGAAACACCCCACCCCCGTAAAAGTGAGCCAGAAACACTCCCCACCCGTCAAAGTGAGTCAGAAACCCCCCCCATCAAAGTGAGTCAGGAAAACCCCGCCCCCGTCAAAGTGATTCAGAAACACCCCCACCCCCTTCAAAGAGAGTCAGAAACACCCCACCCCGTCACAGTGAGTCGGAAACACCCCACCCAGTCAAAGTGAGTCAGATACCCGCCCCCATCAAAGTGAGTCAGAAACACCCACGCTCCCGTCAAAGTGAATCAGGAACACCCCCCAGTCAATGTGAGTCAGAAACACCGCCCTCTCGTCAAAGTGTGTCAGAACACCCCCCCCCACCGTCAAAGTGAGTCAGAAACCCCCCTCCCGTCAGATTTAGTCAGAAACACACTCCCCGTCAAAATGAGTAAGAATCACCCCACCCCCGTCAAAGTGAGCCAGAAACACTCCCCACCCGTCAAAGTGAGTCAGAACCCCCCCCCCATCAAAGTGAGTCAGAAAAACCCCACCCCCGTCAAAGTGAGTCAGAAACACCCCCACCCCCTTCAAAGAGAGTCAGAAATACCCCCTTCGTCAAAGTGTGTCTGAAACACCCACCCGACAAAGTGAGTCTGAACTCCGCTCCCCCCCCCCGTCAAAGTGAGTCAGAAACACCCCCTCCCGTCAGACTGAGTCAGAAACACACTCCCCGTCAAAATGAGTCAGAAGCACCCCACCCCCGTCAATGTGAGCCAGGAACACCCCCCAGCCGTCAAAGTGAGTCAGAAACCCCTCCCCCATCAAAGTGAGTCAGAAAAACACCACCCCCGTCAAAGTGAGTCAGAAACACCCCCACCCCCTTCAAAGAGCGTCAGAAACACCCCACCCCGTCACAGTGAGTCGGAAACACCCCACCCAGTCAAAGTGAGTCAGAAACCCGCCCCCATCAAAGTGAGTCAGAAACACCCACGATCCCGTCAAAGTGAGTCAGAAACACACACCCCCCCCCCCCGTCAAAGTGAGTGAGATCACACCCCCCACCCGTCAACGTGAGTCAGAAACACCCACCCCCGTCAAAGTGAATCAAAAACCCCCCGTCCGTCAAAGTGAGTCCGAAACACACCCACCCCCGTCAAAGTGAGTCCGAAACACCCACCCGTCAAAGTGAGTCAGAAACACCACCCACCCGTCAAAGTGAGTCAGAAACACCCCCCACATCAAAGTGAGTCAGAAACACCCCCCCCCCGTCAAAGTGAGTCAGATCACACACCCCCACCCCGTCAAAGTGAGAAAGAAACACCCCCCTCCCGTCTCAGTGAGCCAGAAACACACCCCTGTCAATGTGAGTCAGAAGCACCCCACCCCGTCAAAGTGAGTCGGAAACACTCCACCCAGTCAAAGTGAGTCAGAAACCCGCCCCCATCAAAGTGAGTCAGAAACACCCACGCTCCCGTCAAAGTGAATCAGGAACACCCCCCTGTCAATGTGAGTCAGAAACACCGCCCTCTCGTCAAAGTGAGTCAGAACACACCCCCGTCAAAGTAAGTCAGAAAAACCCCCCTCCCGTCAGATTCAGTCAGAAACACACTCCCCGTCAAAATGAGTCAGAAACACCCCACCCCCGTAAAAGTGAGCCAGAAACACTCCCCACCCGTCAAAGTGAGTCAGAAACCCCCCCCCCCATCAAAGTGAGTCAGAAAAACCCCACCCCCGTCAAAGTGAGTCAGAAACACCCCCACCCCCTTCAAAGAGAGTCAGAAACACCCCACCCCGTCACAGTGACTCGGAAACACCGCACCCAGTCAAAGTGAGTCAGAAACACCCACGCTCACGTCAAAGTGAATCAGGAACACCCCCCTGTCAATGTGAGTCAGAAACACCGCCCTCTCGTCAAAGTGAGTCAGAACACCGCCCCCCCCCCGTCAAAGTGAGTCAGAAACCCCCCCTCCGGTCAGATTCAGTCAGAAACACACTCCCCGTCAAAATGAGTAAGAAAGACCCCATGCCGTCAAAGTGAGCCAGAAACACTCCCCACCCGTCAAAGTGAGTCAGAACCCCCCCCCCATCAAAGTGAGTCAGAAAAACCCCACCCCCGTCAAAGTGAGTGAGAAACACCCCCACCCCCTTCAAAAAGAGTCAGAAACACCCCACCCCGTCACAATGAGTCGGAAACACCCCACCCAGTCAAAGTGAGTCAGTAACACGCCCCCATCAAAGTGAGTAAGAAACACTCACGCTCCCGTCAAAGTGAGTCAGAAACACCCACCCCCGTCAAAGTGAGTCAGAAACACCCCCCACATCAAAGTGAGTCAGAAACACACCCCCCCCCCCCGTCAAAGTGAGTCAGATCACACACCCCCACCCCGTCAAAGTGAGAAAGAAACACCCCCCTCCCGTCTCAGTGAGCCAGAAACACACCCCTGTCAATGTGAGTCAGAAGCACCCCACCCCGTCAAAGTGAGTCGGAAACACTCCACCCAGTCAAAGTGAGTCAGAAACCCGCCCCCATCAAAGTGAGTCAGAAACACCCACGCTCCCGTCAAAGTGAATCAGGAACACCCCCCTGTCAATGTGAGTCAGAAACACCGCCCTCTCGTCAAAGTGAGTCAGAACACACCCCCGTCAAAGTAAGTCAGAAAAACCCCCCTCCCGTCAGATTCAGTCAGAAACACACTCCCCGTCAAAATGAGTCAGAAACACCCCACCCCCGTAAAAGTGAGCCAGAAACACTCCCCACCCGTCAAAGTGAGTCAGAAAACCCCCCCATCAAAGTGAGTCAGGAAAACCCCACCCCCGTCAAAGTGAGTCAGAAACACCCCCACCCCCTTCAAAGAGAGTCAGAAACACCCCACCCCGTCACAGTGAGTCGGAAACACCCCACTCAGTCAAAGTGAGTCAGAAACCCGCCCCCATCAAAGTGAGTCAGAAACACCCACGCTCACGTCAAAGTGAATCAGGAACACCCCCCTGTCAATGTGAGTCAGAAACACCGCCCTCTCGTTAAAGTGAGTCAGAACACCCCCCCCCCCCCGTCAAAGTGAGTCAGAAACCCCCCCTCCGGTCAGATTCAGTCAGAAACACACTCCCCGTCAAAATGAGTAAGAAAGACCCCATGCCGTCAAAGTGAGCCAGAAACACTCCCCACCCGTCAAAGTGAGTCAGAACCCCACCCCCATCAAAGTGAGTCAGAAAAACCCCACCCCCGTCAAAGTGAGTGAGAAACACCCCCACCACCTTCAAAAAGAGTCAGAAACACCCCACCCCGTCACAATGAGTCGGAAACACCCCACCCAGTCAAAGTGAGTCAGTAACACGCCCCCATCAAAGTGAGTAAGAAACACTCACGCTCCCGTCAAAGTGAGTCAGAAACACCCACCCCCGTCAAAGAGATTCAAAAACACCCCGTCCGTCAAAGTGAGTCCGAAACACCCCCACCCCCGTCAAAGTGAGTCAGAAACACCCACCCGTCAAAGTGAGTCAGAAACACCCCCCACCCGTCAAAGTGAGTCAGAAACACCCCCCACATCAAAGTGAGTCAGAAACACCCCCACCGTCAACGTGAGTCAGAAACACCACCCCCCCGCCTCAAAGTGAGTCAGAAACACCCCACCCCCGTCTAAGTGAGTCAGAAATACACCCACCCCCGTCAAAGTGAGTCAGAAACACTCCCCACCCGTCAAAGTGAGTCAGAACCCCCCCCCCCCATCAAAGTGAGTCAGAAAAACCCCACCCCCGTCAAAGTGAGTCAGAAACACCCCCACCCCCTTCAAAGAGAGTCAGAAACACCCCACCCCGTCACAGTGAGTCGGAAACACCCCACCCAGTCAAAGTGAGTCAGAAACCCGCCCCCATCAAAGTGAGTCAGAATCACCCACGCTCACGTCAAAGTGAATCAGGAACACCCCCCTGTCAATGTGAGTCAGAAACACCGCCCTCTCTTCAAAGTGAGTCAGAACACCCCCCCCCCCGTCAAAGTGAGTCAGAAACCCCACCCTCCGGTCAGATTCAGTCAGAAACACACTCCCCGTCAAAATGAGTAAGAAAGACCCCACCCCCGTCAAAGTGAGCCAGAAACACTCCCCACCCGTCAAAGTGAGTCAGAACCCCCCCCCCCATCAAAGTGAGTCAGAAAAACCCCACCCCCGTCAAAGTGAGTCAGAAACACCCCCCACATCAAAGTGAGTCAGAAACACCCCCCCGTCAACGTGAGTCAGAAACACCACCCCCCCCGCCTCAAAGTGATTCAGAAACACCCCACCCCCGTCTAAGTGAGTCAGAAATACACCCACCCCCGTCAAAGTGAGTCAGAAACACCCCACCCCGTCAAAGTGAGTCGGAAACACCCCACCCAGTCAAAGTGAGTCAGAAACCCGCCCCCATCAAAGTGAGTCAGAAACACCCACGATCCCGTCAAAGTGAGTCAGAAACACACACACACCGTCAAAGTGAGTGAGATCACACCTACCACCCGTCAACGTGAGTCAGAAACACCCACCCCCGTCAAAGTGAATCAAAAACACCCCGTCCGTCAAAGTGAGTCCGAAACACCCCCACCCCCGTCAAAGTGAGTCCGAAACACCCACCCGTCAAAGCGAATCAGAAACACCCCCCACCCGTCAAAGTGAGTCAGAAACACCCCCCACATCAAAGTGAGTCAGAAGCACCCCCCCGTCAAAGTGAGTCAGATCACACCCCCCCCCCGTCAAAGTGAGAAAGAAACACCCCCCTCCCGTCTCAGTGAGCCAGAAACACACCCCTGACAATGTGAGTCAGAAGCACCCCACCCCGTCAAAGTGAGTCGGAAACACTCCACCCAGTCAAAGTGAGTCAGAAACCCGCCCCCATCAAAGTGAGTCAGAAACACCCACGCTCCCGTCAAAGTGAATCAGGAACACCCCCCTGTCAATGTGAGTCAGAAACACCGCCCTCTCGTCAAAGTGAGTCAGAACACCCCCCCCCGTCAAAGTGAGTCAGAAAAACCCCCCTCCCGTCAGATTCAGTCAGAGACACACTCCCCGTCAAAATGAGTCAGAAACACCCCACCCCCGTAAAAGTGAGCCAGAAACACTCCCCACCCGTCAAAGTGAGTCAGAAACACCCCCCCCCCATCAAAGTGAGTCAGAAAAACCCCACCCCCGTCAAAGTGAGTCAGAAACAACCCCACCCCCTTCAAAGAGAGTCAGAAACACCCCACCCCGTCACAGTGAGTCGGAAACACCCCACCCAGTCAAAGTGAGTCAGAAACCCGCCCCCATCAAAGTGAGTCAGAATCACCCACGCTCCCGTCAAAGTGAATCAGGAACACCCCTCTGTCAATGTGAGTCAGAAACACCGCCCTCTCGTCAAAGTGAGTCAGAACACCCCCCCCCCTCGTCAAAGTGAGTCAGAAACCCCCCCTCCGGTCAGATTCAGTCAGAAACACACTCCCCGTCAAAATGAGTAAGAAACACCCCACCCCCGTCAAAGTGAGCCAGAAACACTCCCCACCCGTCAAAGTGAGTCAGAACCCCCCCCCCCCATCAAAGTGAGTCAGAAAAACCCCACCCCCGTCAAAGTGAGTCAGAAACACCCCCACCCCTTCAAAGAGAGTCAGAAACACCCCACCCCGTCACAATGAGTCGGAAACACCCCACCCAGTCAAAGTGAGTCAGTAACACGCCCCCATCAAAGTGAGTAAGAAACACCCACGCTCCCGTCAAAGTGAGTCAGAAACACCCACCCCCGCCAAAGTGATTCAAAAACACCCCGTCCGTCAAAGTGAGTCCGAAACACCCCCACCCCCGTCAAAGTGAGTCAGAAACACCCACCCGTCAAAGTGAGTCAGAAACACCCCCCCCACCCGTCAAAGTGAGTCAGAAACACCCCCCACATCAAAGTGAGTCAGAAACAACCCCCCGTCAACGTGAGTCAGAAATACCACCCCCCCCCGCCTCAAAGTGATTCAGAAACACCCCACCCCCGTCTAAGTGAGTCAGAAATACACCCACCCCCGTCAAAGTGAGTCAGAAACACCCCACCCCGTCAAAGTGAGTCGGAAACACCCCACCCAGTCAAAGTGAGTCAGAAACCCGCCCCCATCAAAGTGAGTCAGAAACACCCACGATCCCGTCAAAGTGAGTCAGAAACACACACACACCGTCAAAGTGAGTGAGATCACACCTACCACCCGTCAACGTGAGTCAGAAACACCCACCCCCGTCAAAGTGAATCAAAAACACCCCGTCCGTCAAAGTGAGTCCGAAACACCCCCACCCCCGTCAAAGTGAGTCCGAAACACCCACCCGTCAAAGCGAATCAGAAACACCCCCCACCCGTCAAAGTGAGTCAGAAACACCCCCCACATCAAAGTGAGTCAGAAGCACCCCCCCGTCAAAGTGAGTCAGATCACACACCCCCCCCGTCAAAGTGAGAAAGAAACACCCCCCTCCCGTCTCAGTGAGCCAGAAACACACCCCTGACAATGTGAGTCAGAAGCACCCCACCCCGTCAAAGTGAGTCGGAAACACTCCACCCAGTCAAAGTGAGTCAGAAACCCGCCCCCATCAAAGTGAGTCAGAAACACCCACGCTCCCGTCAAAGTGAATCAGGAACACCCCCCTGTCAATGTGAGTCAGAAACACCGCCCTCTCGTCAAAGTGAGTCAGAAAAACCCCCCTCCCGTCAGATTCAGTCAGAGACACACTCCCCGTCAAAATGAGTCAGAAACACCCCACCCCCGTAAAAGTGAGCCAGAAACACTCCCCACCCGTCAAAGTGAGTCAGAAACACCCCCCCCCCCCATCAAAGTGAGTCAGAAAAACCCCACCCCCGTCAAAGTGAGTCAGAAACAACCCCACCCCCTTCAAAGAGAGTCAGAAACACCCCACCCCGTCACAGTGAGTCGGAAACACCCCACCCAGTCAAAGTGAGTCAGAAACCCGCCCCCATCAAAGTGAGTCAGAATCACCCACGCTCCCGTCAAAGTGAATCAGGAACACCCCTCTGTCAATGTGAGTCAGAAACACCGCCCTCTCGTCAAAGTGAGTCAGAACACCCCCCCCTCGTCAAAGTGAGTCAGAAACCCCCCCTCCGGTCAGATTCAGTCAGAAACACACTCCCCGTCAAAATGAGTAAGAAACACCCCACCCCCGTCAAAGTGAGCCAGAAACACTCCCCACCCGTCAAAGTGAGTCAGAACCCCCCCCCCATCAAAGTGAGTCAGAAAAACCCCACCCCCGTCAAAGTGAGTCAGAAACACCCCCACCCCTTCAAAGAGAGTCAGAAACACCCCACCCGGTCACAATGAGTCGGAAACACCCCACCCAGTCAAAGTGAGTCAATAACACGCCCCCATCAAAGTGAGTAAGAAACACCCACGCTCCCGTCAAAGTGAGTCAGAAACACCCACCCCCGTCAAAGTGATTCAAAAACACCCCGTCCGTCAAAGTGAGTCCGAAACACCCCCACCCCCGTCAAAGTGAGTCAGAAACACCCACCCGTCAAAGTGAGTCAGAATCACCCCCCACCCGTCAAAGTGAGTCAGAAACACCCCCCACATCAAAGTGATTCAGAAACACCCCACCCACGTCTAAGTGATTCAGAAATACACCCACCCCCGTCAAAGTGAGTCAGAAACACCCCACCCCGTCAAAGTGAGTCGGAAACACCCCACCCAGTCAAAGTGAGTCAGAAACCCGCCCCCATCAAAGTGAGTCAGAAACACCCGCGCTCCCGTCAAAGTGAGTCAGGAACAACCCCCCGTCAAAGTGAGTCAGATCACCCCCCCCCCGCGTCAAAGTGAGTAAGAAACACCCCCCTCCCGTCACAGTGAGCCAGAAACACACCCCTGTCAATGTGAGTCAGAAACACCCCACCCCGTCAAAGTGAGTCGGAAACACCCCACCCAGTCAAAGTGAGTCAGAAACCCGCCCCCATCAAAGTGAGTCAGAAACAACCACGCTCCCGTCAAACTGAATCAGGAACACCCCCCTGTCAATGTGAGTCAGAAACACCGCCCTCTCGTCAAAGTGAGTCAGATCACACCCCCGTCAAAGTGAGTCAGAAAACCCCCCCTCCCGTCAGATTCAGTCAGAAACACCCCACCCCCGTAAAAGTGAGCCAGAAACACTCCCCACCCGTCAAAGTGAGTCAGAAAACCCCCCCATCAAAGTGAGTCAGGAAAACCCCGCCCCCGTCAAAGTGAGTCAGAAACACCCCCACCCCCTTCAAAGAGATTCAGAAACACCCCACCCCGTCACAGTGAGTCGGAAACATCCCACCCAGTCAAAGTGAGTCAGATACCCGCCCCCATCAAAGTGAGTCAGAAACACCCACGCTCCCGTCAAAGTGAATCAGGAACACCCCCCAGTCAATGTGAGTCAGAAACACCGCCCTCTCGTCAAAGTGTGTCAGAACACCCCCCCCCCCCACCGTCAAAGTGAGTCAGAAACCCCCCTCCCGTCAGATTCAGTCAGAAACACACTCCCCGTCAAAATGAGTAAGAATCACCCCACCCCCGTCAAAGTGAGCCAGAAACACTCCCCACCCGTCAAAGTGAGTCAGAACCCCCCCCCCCATCAAAGTGAGTCAGAAAAACCCCACCCCCGTCAAAGTGAGTCAGAAACACCCCCACCCCCTTCAAAGAGAGTCAGAAATACCCCCTTCGTCAAAGTGTGTCTGAAACACCCACCCGACAAAGTGAGTCTGAACTCCGCTCCCCACCCCCCGTCAAAGTGAGTCAGAAACACCCCCTCCCGTCAGACTGAGTCAGAAACACACTCCCCGTCAAAATGAGTCAGAAGCACCCCACCCCCGTCAATGTGAGCCAGGAACACCCCCCAGCCGTCAAAGTGAGTCAGAAACCCCTCCCCCATCAAAGTGAGTCAGAAAAACCCCACCCCCGTCAAAGTGAGTCAGAAACACCCCCACCCCCTTCAAAGAGCGTCAGAAACACCCCACCCCGTCACATTGAGTCGGAAACACCCCACCCAGTCAAAGTGAGTCAGAAACCCGCCCCCATCAAAGTGAGTCAGAAACACCCACGATCCCGTCAAAGTGAGTCAGAAACACACACCCCCCCCCCCGTCAAAGTGAGTGAGATCACACCCCCCACCCGTCAACGTGAGTCAGAAACACCCACCCCCGTCAAAGTGAATCAAAAACCCCCCGTCCGTCAAAGTGAGTCCGAAACACACCCACCCCCGTCAAAGTGAGTCCGAAACACCCACCCGTCAAAGTGAGTCAGAAACACCACCCACCCGTCAAAGTGAGTCAGAAACACCCCCCACATCAAAGTGAGTCAGAAACACCCCCCCCCGTCAAAGTGAGTCAGATCACACACCCCCACCCCGTCAAAGTGAGAAAGAAACACCCCCCTCCCGTCTCAGTGAGCCAGAAACACACCCCTGTCAATGTGAGTCAGAAGCACCCCACCCCGTCAAAGTGAGTCGGAAACACTCCACCCAGTCAAAGTGAGTCAGAAACCCGCCCCCATCAAAGTGAGTCAGAAACACCCACGCTCCCGTCAAAGTGAATCAGGAACACCCCCCTGTCAATGTGAGTCAGAAACACCGCCCTCTCGTCAAAGTGAGTCAGAACACACCCCCGTCAAAGTAAGTCAGAAAAACCCCCCTCCCGTCGGATTCAGTCAGAAACACACTCCCCGTCAAAATGAGTCAGAAACACCACACCCCCGTAAAAGTGAGCCAGAAACACTCTCCACCCGTCAAAGTGAGTCAGAAACCCCCCCCCCCCCCATCAAAGTGAGTCAGAAAAACCCCACCCCCGTCAAAGTGAGTCAGAAACACCCCCACCCCCTTCAAAGAGAGTCAGAAACACCCCACCCCGTCACAGTGAGTCGTAAACACCCCACCCAGTCAAAGTGAGTCAGAAACACCCACGCTCACGTCAAAGTGAATCAGGAACACCCCCCTGTCAATGTGAGTCAGAAACACCGCCCTCTCGTCAAAGTGAGTCAGAACACCCCCCCCCCCGTCAAAGTGAGTCAGAAACCCCCCCTCCGGTCAGATTCAGTCAGAAACACACTCCCCGTCAAAATGAGTAAGAAAGACCCCATGCCGTCAAAGTGAGCCAGAAACACTCCCCACCCGTCAAAGTGAGTCAGAACCCCCCCCCCCCATCAAAGTGAGTCAGAAAAACCCCACCCCCGTCAAAGTGAGTGAGAAACACCCCCACCCCCTTCAAAAAGAGTCAGAAACACCCCACCCCGTCACAATGAGTCGGAAACACCCCACCCAGTCAAAGTGAGTCAGTAACACGCCCCCATCAAAGTGAGTAAGAAACACTCACGCTCCCGTCAAAGTGAGTCAGAAACACCCACCCCCGTCAAAGTGATTCAAAAACACCCCGTCCGTCAAAGTGAGTCCGAAACACCCCCACCCCCGTCAAAGTGAGTCCGAAACACCCACCCGTCAAAGTGAGTCAGAAACACCACCCACCCGTCAAAGTGAGTCAGAAACACCCCCCACATCAAAGTGAGTCAGAAACACACACCCCCCCGTCAAAGTGAGTCAGATCACACACCCCCACCCCGTCAAAGTGAGAAAGAAACACCCCCCTCCCGTCTCAGTGAGCCAGAAACACACCCCTGTCAATGTGAGTCAGAAGCACCCCACCCCGTCAAAGTGAGTCGGAAACACTCCACCCAGTCAAAGTGAGTCAGAAACCCGCCCCCATCAAAGTGAGTCAGAAACACCCACGCTCCCGTCAAAGTGAATCAGGAACACCCCCCTGTCAATGTGAGTCAGAAACACCGCCCTCTCGTCAAAGTGAGTCAGAACACACCCCCGTCAAAGTAAGTCAGAAAAACCCCCCTCCCGTCAGATTCAGTCAGAAACACACTCCCCGTCAAAATGAGTCAGAAACACCCCACCCCCGTAAAAGTGAGCCAGAAACACTCCCCACCCGTCAAAGTGAGTCAGAAACCCCCCCCCCCATCAAAGTGTGTCAGAAAAACCCCACCCCCGTCAAAGTGAGTCAGAAACACCCCCACCCCCTTCAAAGAGAGTCAGAAACACCCCACCCCGTCACAGTGAGTCGGAAACACCCCACTCAGTCAAAGTGAGTCAGAAACCCGCCCCCATCAAAGTGAGTCAGAAACACCCACGCTCACGTCAAAGTGAATCAGGAACACCCCCCTGTCAATGTGAGTCAGAAACACCGCCCTCTCGTCAAAGTGAGTCAGAACACCCCCTCCCCCCCCGTCAAAGTGAGTCAGAAACCCCCCCTCCGGTCAGATTCAGTCAGAAACACACTCCCCGTCAAAATGAGTAAGAAAGACCCCATGCCGTCAAAGTGAGCCAGAAACACTCCCCACCCGTCAAAGTGAGTCAGAACCCCACCCCCATCAAAGCGAGTCAGAAAAACCCCACCCCCGTCAAAGTGAGTGAGAAACACCCCCACCCCCTTCAAAAAGAGTCAGAAACACCCCACCCCGTCACAATGAGTCGGAAACACCCCACCCAGTCAAAGTGAGTCAGTAACACGCCCCCATCAAAGTGAGTAAGAAACACTCACGCTCCCGTCAAAGTGAGTCAGAAACACCCACCCCCGTCAAAGTGATTCAAAAACACCCCGTCCGTCAAAGTGAGTCCGAAACACCCCCACCCCCGTCAAAGTGAGTCAGAAACACCCACCCGTCAAAGTGAGTCAGAAACACCCCCCACCCGTCAAAGTGAGTCAGAAACACCCCCCACATCAAAGTGAGTCAGAAACACCCCCACCGTCAACGTGAGTCAGAAACACCACCCCCCCGCCTCAAAGTGAGTCAGAAACACCCCACCCCCGTCTAAGTGAGTCAGAAATACACCCACCCCCGTCAAAGTGAGTCAGAAACAGTCCCCACCCGTCAAAGTGAGTCAGAACCCCCCCCCCCATCAAAGTGAGTCAGAAAAACCCCACCCCCGTCAAAGTGAGTCAGAAACACCCCCACCCCCTTCAAAGAGAGTCAGAAACACCCCACCCCGTCACAGTGAGTCGGAAACACCCCACCCAGTCAAAGTGAGTCAGAAACCCGCCCCCATCAAAGTGAGTCAGAATCACCCACGCTCACGTCAAAGTGAATCAGGAACACCCCCCTGTCAATGTGAGTCAGAAACACCGCCCTCTCTTCAAAGTGAGTCAGAACACCCCCCCCCCGTCAAAGTGAGTCAGAAACCCCCCCCCCTCCGGTCAGATTCAGTCAGAAACACACTCCCCGTCAAAATGAGTAAGAAAGACCCCACCCCCGTCAAAGTGAGCCAGAAACACTCCCCACCCGTCAAAGTGAGTCAGAACCCCCCCCCCATCAAAGTGAGTCAGAAAAACCCCACCCCCGTCAAAGTGAGTCAGAAACACCCCCACCCCTTCAAAAAGAGTCAGAAACACCCCACCCCGTCACAATGAGTCGGAAACACCCCACCCAGTCAAAGTGAGTCAGTAACACGCCCCCATCAAAGTGAGTAAGAAACACCCACGCTCCCGTCAAAGTGAGTCAGAAACACCCACCCCCGTCAAAGTGATTCAAAAACACCCCGTCCGTCAAAGTGAGTCCGAAACACCCCCACCCCCGTCAAAGTGAGTCAGAAACACCCACCCGTCAAAGTGAGTCAGAAACACCCCCCACCCGTCAAAGTGAGTCAGAAACACCCCCCACATCAAAGTGAGTCAGAAACACCCCCACCGTCAACGTGAGTCAGAAACACCACACCCCCCCGCCTCAAAGTGAGTCAGAAACACCCCACCCCCGTCTAATTGAGTCAGAAATACACCCACCCCCGTCAAAGTGAGTCAGAAACACCCCACCCCGTCAAAGTGAGTCGGAAACACCCCACCCAGTCAAAGTGAGTCAGAAACCCGCCCCCATCAAAGTGAGTCAGAAACACCAGCGCTCCCGTCAAAGTGAGTCAGGAACAACCCCCCGTCAAAGTGAGTCAGATCACCCCCCCCCCCCCGTCAAAGTGAGTAAGAAACACCCCCCTCCCGTCACAGTGAGCCAGAAACACACCCCTGTCAATGTGAGTCAGAAACACCCCACCCCGTCAAAGTGAGTCGGAAACACCACACCCAGTCAAAGTGAGTCAGAAACCCGCCCCGTCAAAGTGAGTCAGAAAAACCCACCTCCCGTCAAAGTGAGTCAGAACCCCCCCCCCCCGTCAAAGTGAGTCAGAACTCACCCCCCCCTTCAAAGCGAGTCAGAATCAACCCCCACCCGTCAAAGTGAGTCAGAACCACCACCCCCATCAAAGTGAGTCAGAAACACCCGCCCTGCCACCGTGAGTCAGAAACACCCCCCCCGCCTCAAAGTGAGTCAGAAACACCACACCCCCGTCAAAGTGAGTCAGAATGTCACCCCCCCCCCCCCCCCCCGTAAGAGTGAGTCAGAACCCCCTCCACGTCAAAGTGAGTCACAAACATCCCACCCTTCGTCAAAGTGAGTCAGAAACACCCCCCGCCAAAGTGAGTCAGAAACATCCCGCCCCCCAAAAAGTGAGTCGGAAACAACCCCCCTCAATGTGAGTCCAAAACACATACCCCCCTCAACGTGAGTCAGAAACACCCTACCCCCCGTCAAAGTGAGTCAGAAACACCCCACCCCTTCAAAGTGATTCAGAAACACCCCACCTCGTCAACGTGAGTCTGAAACACCACCCCCGTCAAAGTGAGTCAGAAACACCCCCCCCCCGCCAAAGTGAGTCAGAAACACCCCCACAGCGTCAAAGTGAGTCAGAAATACCCACTCCTCAAAGTGAGTCAAGAACACGCCCCCCTGCCTCAAAGTGAGTCAGAAACACCCCGCCCCCGTCAAATGGAGTCAGGAACACGCCCCCTCCCCCATCAAAGTGAGTCAGAAACAATCCCCCTCAATGTGAGTCCAAAACAGCACCCCCCCGTCAACATGAGTCAGAAACACCCCCACCTCCGTCAAAGTGAGTCGGAAACACCCCACCCCGTCAAAGTGAGTCAGAAACACCCCCTTCGTCAAAGTGTGTCTGAAAAACCCACCCGTCAAAGTGAGTTAGAAGCCCCCCCCATCAAACTGAGTCAGAAACACTCCGCCCCGTCAAAGTGAGTCAGAAACAGCGCCCCCCCAGTCAAAGTGAGTAAGAAACACCCCCCTCCCGTCACAGTGAGTCAGAACCCCCCCCCACCGTCAAAGTGAGTCAGAAACACACTCCCCGTCAAAATGAGTCAGAAGCACCCCAGTCCCGTGACTGTGAGCCAGAAACAACCCCCACCCGTCAAAGTGAGTCACAAACACCACCCCCCCATCAAAGTGAGACAGAAACACCCCCCCTGTCAACGTGAGTCAGAAACACCCCCACCGCCTCAAAGTGAGTCAGAAACAACCCACCCCCGTCAAAGTGAGTCAGAAACACACCCACCCCGTCAAAGTGAGTAAGAAACACCCCCTTCCCGTCACAGTGAGCCAGAAACACCCCCCTGTCAATGTGAGTCTGAAACACCCCTCTCTCGACAAAGTGAGTCAGAAACACACCCCTCCCGTCAGATTCAGTCAGAAACACACTCCCCGTCAAAATGAGTCAGAAGCACCCCACCCCCGTGAAAGTGAGCCAGAAACACTCCCCACCCGTCAAAGTGAGTCAGAAACACCCCCATCAAAGTGAGTCAGAAAAACCCACCCCCCGTCAAAGTGAGTCAGAAACACCCCCCCCCCCCCTCGTCAAAGTGAGTCTCAAACAACCCCCCCCGTCAAAGTGAGTCAGAAACACCCCCCCCCCCCCGCCAAAGTGAGTCAGAAACAACCCCCCCAGTGTAAAAGTGAGTCAGAAACACCCCGCCCCCGTCAAATGGAGTCAGGAACACGCCCCCTCCCCCATCAAAGTGAGTCAGAAACAATCCCCCTCAATGTGAGTCCAAAACACCCCCCGCCGTCAATGTGAGTCAGAAACACCCCCACCCCCGTCAAAGTGAGTCAGAAACACACCACCCCGTCAAAGTGTGTCTGAAACACCCACCCGACAAAGTGAGTCTGAACTTCCCCCCCCCGCCCCCCCCCCTCGTCAAAGTGAGTCAGAAACCCACTCCCCGTCAAAATGAGTCAGAAGCACCCCACCCCCGTCAATGTGAGCCAGGAACACCCCCCCCCCCACCCGTCAAAGTGAGTTAGAACCCACCCCCCATCAAAGTGAGTCATAAACACCCCACCCCCGTCAATGTGAGTCAGAAACACCCCCACCCCCGTCAATGTGAGTCAGAAACACCCCCACCCCCGTCAAAGTGAGTCAGAAACACCTCACCCCGTCACAGTGAGTCGGAAACACCCCACCCAGTCAAAGTGAGTCAGAAACCCGCCCCCATCAAAGTGAGTCAGAAACACCCACGCTCCCGTCAAAGTGAGTGAGATCACTCACCCCACCCGTCAACGTGAGTCAGAAACACCCACCCCCGTCAAAGTGATTCAAAAACACCCCGTCCGTCAAAGTGAGTCCGAAACACCCCCACCCCCGTCAAGTGAGTCAGAAACACCCACCCGTCAAAGTGAGTCAGAAACAACCCCCCCCCCCATCAAAGTGAGTCAGAAACACCACACCCCCGTCAAAGTGAGTCAGAATCCCCCCGTCAAAGTGAGTCAGAATCACCGCACCCCCCCCCGTCAAAGTGAGTCAGACACCCCCCCTCCCCGTCAAACTGAGTCAGAAACACACCTCCACACGTCAAAGTGAGGCGGAAACACCCCCTCCTCGTAAACGTGAGTCAGAAACACCCCCCCTCGTCAAAGTGCGTCAGAAACATCGCCTCCGTCAAAGTGAGTCAGAAACACCTCCCCCGTCAAAGAGAGTCCGAAGCACCCCCCCCCCCATCAAAGTGAGTCCATACACCACCCGTCAAAGTGAGTCAGAAACACCGCACCCCTACCCGTCAAGGTGAGTCCAAACACCGCCCGTCAAAGTGAGTCAGGAACCCCCCTCAAAGTGAGTCAGAAACACCCCACCCCCGTCAAAGTGAGTCAGGAACTCAGCCCCCCCCGTAAGAGTGACTCAGAACCCCCCACCCACGTCAAAGTGAGTCAGAAACATCCCACCCCTCGTCAAAGTGAGTCTGAAACACCCACCCTCCCGTCAAATTGAGTCAGAAACACCCCCACCAACGTCAAAGTGAATCAGATACCCCCCAGTCAAAGTGAGTCAGAAACAACCCCCGTAAAGTGAGTCAGAAACAGCCCCCACGTCAAAGTGAGTCAGAAACTCCCCCCCGTAAGAGTGAGTCAGAAAGCCCCTTCGTCAACGTGAGTCAGAAACATCCCACCCCACGTCAAAGTGAGTCAGAAACACCCACTCCCCGCCAGAGTGAGTCAGAAACACCCCCACCCCCGTCAAATTGAGTCAGAAACATCCCCGCCGTCAAAGTGAGTCAGAAACACCCCACCCCCATCAAAGTGAGTCAGAAACACACCCCCCCACCCGTCAAAGTGAGTCAGAACCCCCCCCCCCATCAAAGTGAGTCAGAAACACCCCACCCCCGTCAAAGTGAGTCAGAAACACCCCCACCCCCTTCAAAGAGAGTCAGAAACACCTCACCCCGTCACAGTGAGTCGGAAACACCCCACCCAGTCAAAGTGAGTCAGAAACCCGCCCCCATCAAAGTGAGTCAGAAACACCCCCCCACCCGTCAAAGTGAGTCAGAAACACCCGCCCCCGTCAAAGTGAGTCCAAAACACCCCACCCGTCAAAGTGAGTCTGAAACACGCCCACCCACGTCAAAGTGAGTCAAAAACATTCCCCCACCGTCAAAGTGAGCGAGAACACCCCCCCCGTCAAAGTGAGTCAGAAACACCACCGCCCCCCCCCCCGTCAAAGTGAATCAGAAACACCCCCCTCCCCGTCAAACTGAGTCAGAAACACTCTTCCACCCTTCCTCGCAAACGTGAGTCAGAAACACACACCCTCGTCAAAGTGAGTCAGAAACACTCCTCCCCGTCAAAGTGAGTCACAAAATCCCCCCCCCCAATCAAAGTGCATCAGAAACACTCCCCCATCAAAGTGAGTCAGAAACACCGCCCCTGTCAAAGTGAGTCCGAAACACCGACCCCGTCAAAGTGAGTCCAAACACCACCCGTCAAAATGTGTCAGAAACACACACCCCCGTCAAAGTGAGTCAGAAACACCCCCACCGGACCCCGTCAAAGTGAGTCAGAAACACCCGCCCCCGTCAAAGTGAGTCAGAAACACCCCCTCCCGTCAAAATGAGTCAGAAACAACGTCTCCCGTCAAAGTGAGGCAGAAACACCCCCGACGTCAACGTGAGTCAGAAACACCCACCCTCCCGTCAAAGTGAGTCAGAAAGCCCCCCCCCCCGTCAAAGTGAGTCAGAAACAACCCCCTGCCTCAAAGTGAGTCAGAAACAACCCCCCGCCTCGAAGTGAGTCAAAGCCCCCCCCATCAAAGAGCGTCAGAAACACCCCCCCCCGTCAAAGTGAGTCGGAAACAACCCCCCCCCCGCATCAAAGTGAGTCAGAAACATCCCACCCCCGTCAAAGTGAGTCAGAAACACCCCACCCAGTCAAAGTGCGTCAGAAACACCCACGCTCCCGTCCACGTGAGTCAGAAACACCCCCCCCCCGTCAAAGTGAGTGAGATCACACCCCCCATCCGTCAACGTGAGTCAGACACACCAACCCCCGCCAAAGTGATTCCAAAACACCCCGTACGTCAAGGTGAGTCCGAAACAACCCCACCCCCGTCAAAGTGAGTCAGAAACACCCACCCGTCAAAGTGAGTCTGAACACCCCCCTCCCCATCAAAGTGAGTCAGAAACACCCCCACCCCCGTCAAAGTGAGCCAGATGACAGCCCCCCCGCCCCCCCCGTCAAAGTGAGTCAGAAACACCCCCCTCCCGTCACAGTGATCCAGAAACACCCCCCTATCAATGTGAGTCAGAAAAACCCCACCCCGTCTAAGTGAGTCGGAAACACCCCACCCAGTCAACGTGAGTCAGAAACCCGCCCCCATCAAAGTGAGTCAGAAACACCCACGCTCCCGTCAAAGTGAGTCAGGAACACCCCCCGTCAAAGTGAGTCAGATCAAACCCCCCTCCCCGTCAAAGTGAGTAAGAAACACCCCCTTCCCGTCACAGTGAGCCAGAAACACCCCCCTGTCAATGTGAGTCTGAAACACCCCTCTCTCGACAAAGTGAGTCAGAAACACACCCCTCCCGTCAGATTCAGTCAGAAACACACTCCCCGTCAAAATGAGTCAGAAGCACCCCACCCCCGTGAAAGTGAGCCAGAAACACTCCCCACCCGTCAAAGTGAGTCAGAAACACCCCCCATCAAAGTGAGTCAGAAAAACCCACCCCCCGTCAAAGTGAGTCAGAAACACACACCCCCCTCGTCAAAGTGAGTCAGAAACACCCCGCCCCCGTCAAATGGAGTCAGGAACACGCCCCCTCCCCCATCAAAGTGAGTCAGAAACAATCCCCCTCAATGTGAGTCCAAAACGCCCCCCGCCGTCAATGTGAGTCAGAAACACCCCCACCCCCGTCAAAGTGAGTCAGAAACACACCACCCCGTCAAAATGAGTCAGAAACACCCCCTTCGTCAAAGTGTCTGAAACACCCACCCGACAAAGTGAGTCTGAACTTCCCCCCCCCCGCCCCCCCCCCCCCGTCAAAGTGAGTCAGAAACACACTCCCCGTCAAAATGAGTCAGAAGCACCCCACCCCCGTCAATGTGAGCCAGGAACACCCCCCCCCACCAGTCAAAGTGAGTCAGAACCCACCCCCCATCAAAGTGAGTCAGAAACACCCCACCCCCTTCAAAGTGAGTCAGAAACACCCCCACCCCTTCAAAGAGAGTCAGAAACACCTCACCCCGTCACAGTGAGTCGGAAACACCCCACCCAGTCAAAGTGAGTCAGAAACCCGCCCCCATCAAAGTGAGTCAGAAACACCCACGATCCCGTCAAAGTGAGTCAGAAACACACACCCCCCCCCGTCAAAGTGAGTGAGATCACACCCCCCACCCGTCAACGTGAGTCAGAAACACCCACCCCCGTCAAAGTGAATCAAAAACACCCCGTCCGTCAAAGTGAGTCCGAAACACACCCACCCCCGTCAAAGTGAGTCCGAAACACCCACCCGTCAAAGTGAGTCAGAAACACCCCCCACCCGTCAAAGTGAGTCAGAAACACCCCCCACATCAAAGTGAGTCAGAAACACCCCCCCCCCCCCGTCAAAGTGGGTCAGATCACACACCCCCCCCCCGTCAAAGTGAGAAAGAAACACCCCCCTCCCGTCTCAGTGAGCCAGAAACACACCCCTGTCAATGTGAGTCAGAAGCACCCCACCCCGTCAAAGTGAGTCGGAAACACTCCACCCAGTCAAAGTGAGTCAGAAACCCGCCCCCATCAAAGTGAGTCAGAAACACCCACGCTCCCGTCAAAGTGAATCAGGAACACCCCCCTGTCAATGTGAATCAGAAACACCGCCCTCTCGTCAAAGTGAGTCAGAACACACCCCCGTCAAAGTAAGTCAGAAAAAACCCCCTCCCGTCAGATTCAGTCAGAAACACACTCCCCGTCAAAATGAGTCAGAAACACCCCACCCCCGTAAAATTGAGCCAGAAACACTCCCCACCCGTCAAAGTGAGTCAGAAACACCCCCCCCCCCATCAAAGTGAGTCAGAAAAACCCCACCCCCGTCAAAGTGAGTCAGAAACACCCCCACCCCCTTCAAAGAGAGTCAGAAACACCCCACCCCGTCACAGTGAGTCGGAAACACCCCACCCAGTCAAAGTGAGTCAGAAGCCCGCCCCCATCAAAGTGAGTCAGAAACACCCACGCTCACGTCAAAGTGAATCAGGAACACCCCCCTGTCAATGTGAGTCAGAAACACCGCCCTCTCGTCAAAGTGAGTCAGAACACCCCCCCCCCCCCGTCAAAGTGAGTCAGAAACCCCCCCTCCGGTCAGATTCAGTCAGAAACACACTCCCCGTCAAAATGAGTAAGAAAGACCCCACCCCCGTCAAAGTGAGCCAGAAACACTCCCCACCCGTCAATGTGAGTCAGAACCCCCCCCCCATCAAAGTGAGTCAGAAAAACCCCACCCCCGTCAAAGTGAGTCAGAAACACCCCCACCCCCTTCAAAAAGAGTCAGAAACACCCCACCCCGTCACAATGAGTCGGAAACACCCCACCCAGTCAAAGTGAGTCAGTAACACGCCCCCATCAAAGTGAGTAAGAAACACCCACGCTCCCGTCAAAGTGAGTCAGAAACACCCACCCCCGTCAAAGTGATTCAAAAACACCCCGTCCGTCAAAGTGAGTCCGAAACACCCCCACCCCCGTCAAAGTGAGTCAGGAACACCCACCCGTCAAAGTGAGTCAGAAACACCCCCCACCCGTCAAAGTGAGTCAGAAACACCCCCCACATCATAGTGAGTCAGAAACACCCCCACCGTCAACGTGAGTCAGAAACACCACCCCCCCCGCCTCAAAGTGAGTCAGAAACACCCCACCCCCGTCTAAGTGAGTCAGAAATACACCCACCCCCGTCAAAGTGAGTCAGAAACACCCCACCCCGTCAAAGTGAGTCGGAAACACCCCACCCAGTCAAAGTGAGTCAGAAACCCGCCCCCATCAAAGTGAGTCAGAAACACCCGCGCTCCCGTCAAAGTGAGTCAGGAACAACCCCCCGTCAAAGTGAGTCAGATCACCCCCCCCCCCGTCAAAGTGAGTAAGAAACACCCCCCTCCCGTCACAGTGAGCCAGAAACACACCCCTGTCAATGTGAGTCAGAAACACCCCACCCCGTCAAAGTGAGTCGGAAACACCCCACCCAGTCAAAGTGAGTCAGAAACCCGCCCCGTCAAAGTGAGTCAGAAAAACCCACCTCCCGTCAAAGTGAGTCAGAACCCCCCCCCCCCGTCAAAGTGAGTCAGAACTCACCCCCCCCCGTCAAAGCGAGTCAGAAACAACCCCCACCCGTCAAAGTGAGTCAGATCCACCACCCCCATCGAAGTGAGTCAGAAACACCCGCCCTGCCACCGTGAGTCAGAAACACCCCCCCCCGCCTCAAAGTGAGTCAGAAACACCACACCCCCGTCAAAGTGAGTCAGAATGTCACCCTCCCCCCCCCGTAAGAGTGAGTCAGAACCCCCTCCACGTCAAAGTGAGTCACAAACATCCCACCCTTCGTCAAAGTGAGTCAGAAACACCCCCCGCCAAAGTGAGTCAGAAACATCCCGCCCCCCAAAAAGTGAGTCGGAAACAACCCCCCTCAATGTGAGTCCAAAACACATACCCCCCTCAACGTGAGTCAGAAACACCCCCACCCCCCGTCAAAGTGAGTCAGAAACACCCCACCCCTTCAAAGTGATTCAGAAACACCCCACCTCGTCAACGTGAGTCTGAAACACCACCCCCGTCAAAGTGAGTCAGAAACACCCCCCACCCCGCCAAAGTGAGTCAGAAACACGCCCACAGCGTCAAAGTGAGTCAGAAATACCCACTCCTCAAAGTGAGTCAAGAACACGCCCCCCTGCCTCAAAGTGAGTCAGAAACACCCCGCCCCCGTCAAATGGAGTCAGGAACACGCCCCCTCCCCCATCAAAGTGAGTCAGAAACAATCCCCCTCAATGTGAGTCCAAAGCAGCCCCCCCCCGTCAACATGAGTCAGAAACACCCCCACCTCCGTCAAAGTGAGTCGGAAACACCCCACCCCGTGAAAGTGAGTCAGAAACACCCCCTTCGTCAAAGTGTGTCTGAAAAACCCACCCGTCAGAGTGAGTTAGAAGCCCCCCCCATCAAACTGAGTCAGAAACACTCCGCCCCGTCAAAGTGAGTCAGAAACAGCGCCCCCCCAGTCAAAGTGAGTAAGAAACACCCCCCTCCCGTCACAGTGAGTCAGAACCCCCCCCCCGTCAAAGTGAGTCAGAAACACACTCCCCGTCAAAATGAGTCAGAAGCACCCCAGTCCCGTCACTGTGAGCCAGAAACACCCCCCACCCGTCAAAGTGAGTCACAAACACCACCCCCCCATCAAAGTGAGACAGAAACACCCCCCCTGTCAACGTGAGTCAGAAACACCCCCACCGCCTCAAAGTGAGTCAGAAACACCCCACCCCCGTCAAAGTGAGTAAGAAACACACCCACCCCGTCAAAGTGAGTAAGAAACACCCCCTTCCCGTCACAGTGAGCCAGAAACACCCCCCTGTCAATGTGAGTCTGAAACACCCCTCTCTCGACAAAGTGAGTCAGAAACACACCCCTCCCGTCAGATTCAGTCAGAAACACACTCCCCATCAAAATGAGTCAGAAGCACCCCACCCCCGTGAAAGTGAGCCAGAAACACTCCCCACCCGTCAAAGTGAGTCAGAAACACCCCCCATCAAAGTGAGTCAGAAAAACCCACCCCCCGTCAAAGTGAGTCAGAAACACCCCCCCCCCCTCGTCAAAGTGAGTCTCAAACACCCCCCCCCCGTCAAAGTGAGTCAGAAACCCCCCCCCCCCCCCCCCCCGCCAAAGTGAGTCAGAAACAACCCCCCCAGTGTAAAAGTGAGTCAGAAACACCCCGCCCCCGTCAAATGGAGTCAGGAACACGCCCCCTCCCCCATCAAAGTGAGTCAGAAACAATCCCCCTCAATGTGAGTCCAAAACACCCCCCGCCGTCAATGTGAGTCAGAAACACCCCCACCCCCGTCAAAGTGAGTCAGAAACACACCACCCCGTCAAAATGAGTCAGAAACACCCCCTTCGTCAAAGTGTGTCTGAAACACCCACCCGACAAAGTGAGTCTGAACTTCCCCCCCCCGCCCCCCCCCCTCGTCAAAGTGAGTCAGAAACACACTCCCCGTCAAAATGAGTCAGAAGCACCCCACCCCCGTCAATGTGAGCCAGGAACACCCCCCCCCCCACCCGTCAAAGTGAGTTAGAACCCACCCCCCATCAAAGTGAGTCAGAAACACCCCACCCCCGTCAATGTGAGTCAGAAACACCCCCACCCCCGTCAAAGTGAGTCAGAAACACCTCACCCCGTCACAGTGAGTCGGAAACACCCCACCCAGTCAAAGTGAGTCAGAAACCCGCCCCCATCAAAGTGAGTCAGAAACACCCACGCTCCCGTCAAAGTGAGTCAGAAACACCTCCCCCCGTCAAAGTGAGTGAGATCACACACCCCACCCGTCAACGTGAGTCAGAAACACCCACCCCCGTCAAAGTGATTCAAAAACACCCCGTCCGTCAAAGTGAGTCCGAAACACCCCCACCCCCGTCAAAGTGAGTCAGAAACACCCACCCGTCAAAGTGAGTCAGAAACAACCCCCCCCCCCATCAAAGTGAGTCAGAAACACCACACCCCCGTCAAAGTGAGTCAGAATCCCCCCGTCAAAGTGAGTCAGAAACACCGCACCCCCCCGTCAAAGTGAGTCAGACACCCCCCCTCCCCGTCAAACTGAGTCAGAAACACACCTCCACACGTCAAAGTGAGGCGGAAAGACCCCCTCCTCGTAAACGTGAGTCAGAAACACCCCCCCTCGTCAAAGTGCGTCAGAAACATCGCCTCCGTCAAAGTGAGTCAGAAACACCTCCCCCGTCAAAGTGAGTCCGAAGCACCCCCCCCCCCATCAAAGTGAGTCCATACACCACCCGTCAAAGTGAGTCAGAAACACCGCACCCCTACCCGTCAAGGTGAGTCCAAACACCGCCCGTCAAAGTGAGTCAGGAACCCCCCTGAAAGTGAGTCAGAAACACCCCACCCCCGTCAAAGTGAGTCAGGAACTCTGCCCCCCCCCCCCCCCGTAAGAGTGACTCAGAACCCCCCACCCACGTCAAAGTGAGTCAGAAACATCCCACCCCTCGTCAAAGTGAGTCTGAAACACACACCCTC
Organism: Scyliorhinus torazame; assembly: GCF_047496885.1. Classification (NCBI taxonomy): domain Eukaryota; kingdom Metazoa; phylum Chordata; class Chondrichthyes; order Carcharhiniformes; family Scyliorhinidae; genus Scyliorhinus; species Scyliorhinus torazame. Next base: position 27,507,305 of record NC_092737.1, on the reverse strand, counting down.
CCGTCAAATTGAGTCAGAAACACCCCCACCAACGTCAAAGTGAATCAGATACCCCCCCAGTCAAAGTGAGTCAGAAACAACCCCCGTAAAGTGAGTCAGAAACAGCCCCCACGTCAAAGTGAGTCAGAAACTCCCCCCGTAAGAGTGAGTCAGAAAGCCCCTTCGTCAACGTGAGTCAGAAACATCCCACCCCACGTCAAAGTGAGTCAGAAACACCCACTCCCCGCCAGAGTGAGTCAGAAACACCCCCACCCCCGTCAAATTGAGTCAGAAACATCCCCGCCGTCAAAGTGAGTCAGAAACACCCCACCCCCATCAAAGTGAGTCAGAAACACCCCCCCCCCACCCGTCAAAGTGAGTCAGAACCCCCCCCCCCCCCATCAAAGTGAGTCAGAAACACCCCATCCCGTCAAAGTGAGTCAGAAACACCCCCACCCCCTTCAAAGAGAGTCAGAAACACCTCACCCCGTCACAGTGAGTCGGAAACACCCCACCCAGTCAAAGTGAGTCAGAAACCCGCCCCCATCAAAGTGAGTCAGAAACACCCCCCCACCCGTCAAAGTGAGTCAGAAACACCCGCCCCCGTCAAAGTGAGTCCAAAACACCCCACCCGTCAAAGTGAGTCTGAAACACGCCCACCCACGTCAAAGTGAGTCAGAAACATTCCCCACCGTCAAAGTGAGCGAGAACACCCCCCCCCCGTCAAAGTGAGTCAGAAACACCACCGACCCCCCCCCCGTCAAAGTGAATCAGAAACACCCCCCCTCCCCGTCAAACTGAGTCAGAAACACTCTTCCACCCTTCCTCGCAAACGTGAGTCAGAAACACACACCCTCGTCAAAGTGAGTCAGAAACACTCCTCCCCGTCAAAGTGAGTCACAAAATCCCCCCCCCCAATCAAAGTGCATCAGAAACACTCCCCCCATCATAGTGAGTCAGAAACACCGCCCCTGTCAAAGTGAGTCCGAAACACCGACCCCGTCAAAGTGAGTCCAAACACCACCCGTCAAAATGTGTCAGAAACACACACCCCCGTCAAAGTGAGTCAGAAACACCCCCACCGGCCCCCGTCAAAGTGAGTCAGAAACACCCGCCCCCGTCAAAGTGAGTCAGAAACACCCCCTCCCGTCAAAATGAGTCAGAAACAACGTCTCCCGTCAAAGTGAGGCAGGAACTCAGCCCCCCCCCCCCCCCCCCCCCCCGTAAGAGTGACTCAGAACCCCCCACCCACGTCAAAGTGAGTCAGAAACATTCCACCCCTCGTCAAAGTGAGTCTGAAACACCCACGCTCCCGTCCAGGTGAGTCAGCAACACCCCCCCCCGTAAAAGTGAGTGAGATCACACCCCCCACCCGTCAACGTGAGTCAGACACACCAACCCCCGTCAAAGTGATTCCAAAACACCCCGTCCGTCAAGGTGAGTCCGAAACAACCCCACCCCCGTCAAAGTGAGTCAGAAACACCCACCCGTCAAAGTGAGTCTGAACACCCCCCTCCCCATCAAAGTGAGTCAGAAACAACCCCACCCCCGTCAAAGTGAGTCAGATGACAGCCCCCCCCCCCCCCCGTCAAAGTGAGTCAGAAACACCCCCCTCCCGTCACAGTGATCCAGAAACACCCCCCTATCAATGTGAGTCAGAAAAACCCCACCCCGCCTAAGTGAGTCGGAAACACCCCACCCAGTCAACGTGAGTCAGAAACCCGCCCCCATCAAAGTGAGTCAGAAACACCCACGCTCCCGTCAAAGTGAGTCAGGAACACCCCCCGTCAAAGTGAGTCAGATCAAACCCCCCTCCCCGTCAAAGTGAGTAAGAAACACCCCCTTCCCGTCACAGTGAGCCAGAAACACCCCCCTGTCAATGTGAGTCTGAAACACCCCTCTCTCGACAAAGTGAGTCAGAAACACACCCCTCCCGTCAGATTCAGTCAGAAACACACTCCCCGTCAAAATGAGTCAGAAGCACCCCGACCCCGTGAAAGTGAGCCAGAAACACTCCCCACCCGTCAAAGTGAGTCAGAAACACCCCCCATCAAAGTGAGTCAGAAAAACCCACCCCCCGTCAAAGTGAGTCAGAAACACCCCCCCCCCTCGTCAAAGTGAGTCAGAAACACCCCGCCCCCGTCAAATGGAGTCAGGAACACGCCCCCTCCCCCATCAAAGTGAGTCAGAAACAATCCCCCTCAATGTGAGTCCAAAACGCCCCCCCGCCGTCAATGTGAGTCAGAAACACCCCCACCCCCGTCAAAGTGAGTCAGAAACAGACCACCCCGTCAAAATGAGTCAGAAACACCCCCTTCGTCAAAGTGTGTCTGAAACACCCACCCGACAAAGTGAGTCTGAACTTCCCCCCCCCCGCCCCCCCCCCCCGTCAAAGTGAGTCAGAAACACACTCCCCGTCAAAATGAGTCAGAAGCACCCCACCCCCGTCAATGTGAGCCAGGAACACCCCCCCCCACCCGTCAAAGTGAGTCAGAACCCACCCCCATCAAAGTGAGTCAGAAACACCCCACCCCCTTCAAAGTGAGTCAGAAACACCCCCACCCCTTCAAAGAGAGTCAGAAACACCTCACCCCGTCACAGTGAGTCGGAAACACCCCACCCAGTCAAAGTGAGTCAGAAACCCGCCCCCATCAAAGTGAGTCAGAAACACCCACGCTCCCGTCAAAGTGAGTCAGAAATACCTCCCCGTCAAAGTGAGTGAGATCACACACCCCACCCGTCAACGTGAGTCAGAAACACCCACCCCCGTCAAAGTGATTCAAAAACACCCCGTCCGTCAAAGTGAGTCCGAAACACCCCCACCCCCGTCAAAGTGAGTCAGAAACACCCACCCGTCAAAGTGAGTCAGAACCCCCCCCCCCCCATCAAAGTGAGTCAGAAACACCATACCCCCGTCAAAGTGAGTCAGGATCCCCCCGTCAAAGTGAGTCAGAATCACCGCACCCCCCCGTCAAAGTGAGTCCATACACCACCCGTCAAAGTGAGTCAGAAACACCGCACCCCCACCCGTCAAGGTGAGTCCAAACACCGCCCGTCAAAGTGAGTCAGGAACCCCCCCTCAAAGTGAGTCAGAAACACTCCACCCCCGTCAAAGTGAGTCAGGAACTCAGCCCCCCCCCCCCCCCCCCGTAAGAGTGACTCAGAACCCCCCACCCACGTCAAGGTGAGTCAGAAACATCCCACCCCTCGTGAAAGTGAGTCTGAAACACCCACCCTCCCGTCAAATTGAGTCAGAAACACCCCCACCAACGTCAAAGTGAATCAGATACCCCCCCAGTCAAAGTGAGTCAGAAACAACCCCCGTAAAGTGAGTCAGAAACAGCCCCCACGTCAAAGTGAGTCAGAAACTCTCCCCCGTAAGAGTGAGTCAGAAAGCCCCTTCGTCAACGTGAGTCAGAAACATCCCACCCCACGTCAAAGTGAGTCAGAAACACCCACTCCCCGCCAGAGTGAGTCAGTAACACCCCCACCCCCGTCAAATTGAGTCAGAAACATCTCCGCCGTCAAAGTGAGTCAGAAACACCCCACCCCCATCAAAGTGAGTCACAAACACCCCCCCCCCCACCCGTCAAAGTGAGTCAGAAACTCTCCCCCGTAAGAGTGAGTCAGAAAGCCCCTTCGTCAACGTGAGTCAGAAACATCCCACCCCACGTCAAAGTGAGTCAGAAACACCCACTCCCCGCCAGAGTGAGTCAGAAACACCCCCACCCCCGTCAAATTGAGTCAGAAACATCTCCGCCGTCAAAGTGAGTCAGAACCCCCCCCCCCCATCAAAGTGAGTCAGAAACACCCCACCCCCGTCAAAGTGAGTCAGAAACACCCCCACCCCCTTCAAAGAGAGTCAGAAACACCTCACCCCGTCACAGTGAGTCGGAAACACCCCACCCAGTCAAAGTGAGTCAGAAACCCGCCCCCATCAAAGTGAGTCAGAAACCCCCCCCCACCCGTCAAAGTGAGTCAGAAACACCCGCCCCCGTCAAAGTGAGTCCAAAACACCCCACCCGTCAAAGTGAGTCTGAAACACGCCCACCCACGTCAAAGTGAGTCAGAAACATTCCCCCACCGTCAAAGTGAGCGAGAACACCCCCCCGTCAAAGTGAGTCAGAAACACCACGGCCCCCCCCCCCCGTCAAAGTGAATCAGAAACACCCCCCTCCCCGTCAAACAGAGTCAGAAACACTCTTCCACCCGTCAAAGTGAGGCGGAAAGACCCCTTCCTCACAAACGTGAGTCAGAAACACACACCCTCGTCAAAGTGAGTCAGAAACACTCCTCCCCGTCAAAGTGAGTCACAAAATCTCCCCCCCCCCCAATCAAAGTGCATCAGAAACACTCCCCTCCTCAAAGTGAGTCAGAAACACCGCCCCTGTCAAAGTGAGTCCGAAACACCGACCCCGTCAAAGTGAGTCCAAACACCACCCGTCAAAATGTGTCAGAAACACACACCCCCGTCAAAGTGAGCCAGAAACACCCCCACCGGCCCCCGTCAAAGTGAGTCCGAAACACCCGCCCCCGTCAAAGTGAGTCAGAAACACCCCCTCCCGTCAAAGTGAGTCAGAAACAACGTCTCCCGTCAAAGTGAGTCAGAAACACCCCCGACGTCAACGTGAGTCAGAAACACCCACCCTCCCGTCAAAGTGAGTCAGAAAGCGCCCCCCCCCCCGTCAAAGTGACTCAGAAACAACCCCCCGCCTCAACGTGAGTCAGAAACAACCCCCCGCCTCGAAGTGAGTCAAAGCCTCCCCCCATCAAAGAGCGTCAGAAACACCCCCCCGTCAAAGTGAGTCGGAAACAACCCCCCCCCCGCATCAAAGTGAGTCAGAAACATCCCACCCCCGTCAAAGTGAGTCAGAAACACCCCACCCAGTCAAAGTGCGTCAGAAACACCCACGTTCCCGTCCAAGTGAGTCAGAAACACCCCCCCCCCGTCAAAGTGAGTGAGATCAAACCCCCCACCCGTCAACGTGAGTCAGACACACCAACCCCCGTCAAAGTGATTCCAAAACACCCCGTCCGTCAAGGTGAGTCCGAAACAACCCCACCCCCGTCAAAGTGAGTCAGAAACACCCACCCGTCAAAGTGAGTCTGAACACCCCCCCCCATCAAAGTGAGTCAGAAACACCCCCACCCCCGTCAATGTGAGTCAGAACGCCCCGTCAAAGTGAGTCAGAAGCACCGCACCCCCCGTCAAAGTGTGTCAGACACCCCCCCTCCCCGTCAAACTGAGTGAGAAACAACCCTCCACACGTCAAAGTGAGGCGGAAACAACCCCTCCTCGTAAACGTGAGTCAGAAACACCCCCCTCGTCAAAGTGCGTCAGAAACATCCCCTCCGTCAAAGTGAGTCAGAAACACCTCCCCCGTCAAAGTGGGTCCGAAACACCCCCCCCCCATCAAAGTGAGTCCATACACCACCCGTTAAAGTGAGTCAGAAACACCCCACCCCCCACCCGTCAAGGTGAGTCCAAACACCGCCCGTCAAAGTGAGTCAGGAAACCCCCTCAAAGTGAGTCAGAAATACCCCACACCCGTCAAAGTGAGTCAGAAACTCACCTCCCCCCGTAAGAGTGAGTCAGAAAACCCCCCGTCAAAGTGAGTCAGAAACACACCCACCCACGTCAAAGTGAATCAGATAACCCCCCCCGCCCAGTCAAAGTGAGTCAGAAACAACCCCCCGTAAAGTGAGTCAGAAAGACCCTTCGTCAACGTGAGTCAGAAACATCCCACCCCACGTCAAAGTTAGTCAGAAACACCCACTCCCCGCCAGAGTGAGTCAGAAACACCCCCACCTCCGTCAAAGTGAGTCAGAAACATCCCCCCCCCCCCGGTCAAAGTGAGTCAGAAACACCCCACCCCCATCAAAGTGAGTCAGAAATACCCCCCCCCCACCCGTCAAAGTGAGTCAGAAACAATCGCCCCAGTCAAAGTGAGTCCAAAACACCCCGGCCCCTCAAAGTGTGTCTGAAACACGCCCACTCCCGTCAAAGTGAATCAGAAACATCCCCCCCCCGTCAAAGTGAGCCAGAACACCCCCCCCCCCCGTCAAAGTGAGTCAGAAGCACCGCCCCCCCCCCCCGTTAAAGTGAGTCAGAAACACCACCCCCACCCCGTCAAAGTGAATCAGAAACACCCCCCTCCCCGTCAAACTGAGTCAGAAACACCCTTCCACCCGTCAAAGTGAGGCGGAAAGACCCCTTCCTCGCAAACGTGAGTCAGAAACACACACCCTCGTCAAAGTGAGTCAGAAACACTCCCACCCACCCCCGTCAAAGTGAGTCACAAAGCCCCCGCCAATCAAAGTGCGTCAGAAACAGCCCCCCCCCCCGTCAAAGTGAGTCAGAAGCACCGCCCCCGTCAAAGTGAGTCCGAAACACCCACCCCGTCAAAGTGAGTCCAAACACCACCCGTCAAAGTGAGTCAGAAACACACACCCCCGTCAAAGTGAGTCAGAAACACCCCCACCGGCCCCCGTCAAAGTGAGTCAGAAACATCCGCCCCCGTCAAAGTGAGTCAGAAACACCCCCTCCCGTCAAAGTGAGTCAGAAACACCCACCCCCCCGTCAAAGTGAGTCACAAAGTACCCCCCAATCAAAGTGCGTCAGAAACATCCCCCCCCCCCGTCAAAGTGAGTCAGGAACAACCCCCCGCCTCAAAGTGAGTCAGAAACACCCCATCCCCGTCAAAGTGAGTCAGAAACACCCCACCCAGTCAAAGTGAGTCAGAAACCCGCCCCCATCCATGTGAGTCAGAAACACCCGCCCCCCACCCCCCCGTTAAAGTGAGTCAGAAACACCACCCCCGTCACAGTGAGTCAGAAACACCCCCCTGTCAATGTGAGTCAGAAACACCCACCCTCCCGTCAAAGTGCGTCAGAAACACCCCCCCCCCCCCGTCAAAGTGTATCAGATCAACCCCCCCTCCCGTCAAAGTGAGTAAGAAACACCCCCCTCCCGTCACAGTGAGCCAGAAACACCCCCCTGTCAATGTGAGTCAGAAACACCCCATCCCGTCAAAGTGAGTCAGAAACAACGCCCCCCCGTCAAAGTGAGTTAAAACTCCCCCCCCAGTCAAAGTGAGTCAGAAACACCCCCCCGTCAAAGTGAGCCAGAACAACCCCCGTCAAAGTGAGTCAGAAGCACCGCCCCTCCCCCCCCGTCATCGTGAGTCAGATACACCACCCACCCCCCCCCCCCCGTCAAAGTGAATCAGAAACACACCCCTCCCCGTCAAACTGAGTCAGAGTCACCCTTCCACCCGTCAAGGTGAGGCGGAAACACCCCTTCCTCGCAAACTTGAGTCAGAAACACTCCCCCCCCCCGTCAAAGTGAGTCACAAAGACCCCCCCAATCAAAGTGCGTCAGAAACACGCCCCCCCGTCAAAGTGAGTCAGAAACACCACACCCCCTTCAAAGTGAGCCCGGAACTCCCACCCCGTCAAAGTGAGTCCAACACCACCCGTCAAAGTGAGTCAGAAACACACACCCCCGTCAAAGTGAGTCAGAAACACCCCCACCGGCCCTCGTCAAAGTGAGTCAGAAACACCCGCCCCCGTCAAAGTTAGTCAGAAACAACCCCCTCCCGTCAAAGTGAGTCAGAAACAACGGCTCCCGTCAAAGTGAGTCAGAAACAACCCCGACGTCAAAGTGAGTCAGAAACACCCACCCTCCCAACAAAGTGAGTCAGAAACACCCCCACCCCCCGTCAACGTGAGTCAGAAACACCGCCCCCCCCCCCCCGTCAAAGTGACCCGAAACTCCCCCCCCCCCCCCGTCAAAGTGAGTCCAAACACCACCGGTCAAAGTGAGTCAGAAACGCACAGACCCGTCAAAGTGAGTCAGGTAGACCCCACCCCCGCCCCGTCAAAGTGAGTCCAAACACCACCCGTCAAAGTGAGTCAGAAACACCCCCACCGACCACCCGTCAAAATGAGTCAGAAACACCCGCCCCCGTCAAAGTGTGTCAGAAACTACCCCCCTCGCAAAGTGAGTAAGAAAGACTCCGCCCCCGTCAAAGTGAGTCAGAAACACTCACCCTCCCGTCTAAGTGAGTCAGAACCCACCCCCCCCCGTCAAAATGAGTCATAAACACCCCCACCCCCGTCAAAGTGAGTCAGAAACACCCACCCGTCGAAGGGAGTCAGAACCCCCCCCCCATGAAAGTGAGTCGGAAACACCGCCCCCCCCCCCCCCCGTCAAAGTGAGTCAGAACCCCCCCCCCCACCCCCCCCCCGTCAAAGTGTGTCAGAAGCACCGCACACCCACCCCGTCAAAGTGAGTCAGAAACACCCCCTCCCGGTCAAACAGAGTCAGAAACACCCCTCCACACACACGTCAAAGTGAGGCGGAAACATCCCCTGCTCGTAAACGTGAGTCAGAACTCACCCTCCCCCGTAAGAGTGAGTCAGAACCCCCCCCCCACGTCAAAGTGAGTCAGAAACATCCCATCCATCGTCAAAGTGAGTCTGAAACACCCACCCTCCCGGCAAAGTGAGTCAGAAACACCCCCGCGTCAAAGTGAGTCAGAAACACCCCACCCCCGTCAAAGTGAATCAGAAACCCACCCCCCCAGTCAAAGTGAGTCAGAAACACCCCCCGTAAAGTGAGTCAGAAACAGGCCCCCACGTCAAAGTGAGTCAGAAACACCCCCCGCCCCCGCCAGAGTGAGTCAGAAACACCCCCAACCCCCTCAAAGTGAGTCAGAAACACCCTCCCGTAAAAGTGAGTGAGAAACACCCCAGCCCCGTCAAACTGAGTCAGAAACACCCTTCCACCCGTCAAAGTGAGGCGGAAAGACCCCTTCCTCGCAAACGTGAGTCAGAAACACACACCCTCGTCAAAGTGAGGCAGAAACACTCCCACCCACCCCCGTCAAAGTGAGTCACAAAGCCCCCGCCAATCAAAGTGCGTCAGAAACACCACCCCGTCAAAGTGAGTCAGAAACACCGCCCCCGTCAAAGTGAGTCCGAAACACTCACCGCGTCAAAGTGAGTCCAAACACCACCCGTCAAAGTGAGTCAGAAACACCCCCACTGGCCCCCGTCAAAGTGAGTCAGAAACACCCGCCCCCGTCAAAGTGTGTCAGAAACACGCCCCTCCCGTCAAAGTGAGTCAGAAACAACACTCCGCCTCAAAGTGAGTCAGAAACACCCCACCCCCGTCAAAGTGAGTCAGAAACACCCCCCCAGTCAAAGTGAGTCAGAAACCCGCCGCCATCAAAGTGAGTCAGAAACACCCACCCCCCCCCCGTCAAAGTGAGTCACAAAGTACCCCCCCCCCAATCAAAGTGCGTCAAACCCCCCCCCCCCCCCGTCAAAGTGAGTCAGAAACAACCCGCCGCCTCAAAGTGAGTCAGAAACACCCCACCCCCGTCAAAGTGAGTCAGAAAAACCCCACTCAGTCAAAGTGAGTCAGAAACCCGCCCCCATCAAAGTGAGTCAGAAACACCCGCCCCCGTCAAGGTGAGTCAGAAACAGCCCCCCCTCCCGTCACAGTGAGTCAGAAACACCCCCCTGTCAATGTGAGTCAGAAACACCCACCCTCCCGTCAAAGTGCGTCAGAAACACCCCCCCCCGTCAAAGTGTATCAGATCCACCCCCCCTCCCGTCAAAGTGAGTAAGAAACACCCCCCTCCCGTCACAGTGAGCCAGAAACACCCCCCTCTCAATGTGAGTCAGAAACACCCCTCCCGTCAAAGTGAGTCAGAAACAAACCCCCCCCGTCAATGTGAGTTAAAACTCCCCCCCCCAGTCAAAGTGAGTCAGAAACACCCCCACACCCCGTCAACGTGAGTCAGAAACACCCCCCCCCCGTCAAAGTGAGCCAGAACAACCCCCGTCAAAGTGAGTCAGAAGCACCGCCCCCCCCCCGTCAACGTGAGTCAGATACACCCCCCCACCCGTCAAAGTGAATCAGAAACACATCCATCCCCGTCAAACTGAGTCAGAATCACCCTTCAACCCGTCAAGGTGAGGCGGAAACACCCCTTCCTCGCAAACTTGAGTCAGAAACACTCCCCCCCCCGTCAAAGTGAGTCAGAAACACCCCCCCCCCCCGTCAAAGCGAGTCAGAAACACCACCACCCCCTTCAAAGTGAGTCCGAAACTCCCACCCCGTCAAAGTGAGTCCAAACACCACCCGTCAAAGTGAGTCAGAAACACACACCCCCGTCAAAGTGAGTCAGAAACACCCCCACCGGCCCACGTCAAAGTGAGTCAGAAACACCCGCCCCGTCAAAGTGAGTCAGAAACACCCCCCTCCCGTGAAAGTGAGTCAGAAACAACGGCTCCCGTCAAAGTGAGTCAGAAACACCCCCGACGTCAAAGTGAGTCAGAAACACCCACCCTCCCATCAAAGTGAGTCAGAAACAACCCCCCCCCCCCCCCGTCAAGGTGAGTCACAAAGTCCCCCCTCCAATCAAAGTGCGTCAGAAACACCCCCACCCCCCGTCAACGTGAGTCAGAAACACCCCCTCCCCGTCAAAGTGAGTCCGAAACTCCCACCCCCCCCCGTCAAAGTGAGCCCAAACACCACCGGTCAAAGTGAGTCAGAAACGCACAGACCCGTCAAAGTGAGTCAGATACACCCCACCCCCGCCCCGTCAAAGTGAGTCCAAACACCGCCCGTCAAAGTGAGTCAGAAACACCCCCACCGACCACCCGTCAAAATGAGTCAGAAACACCCGCCCCCGTCAAAGTGTGTCAGAAACAACCCCCCTGGCAAAGTGAGTAAGAAAGACTCCGCCCCCGTCAAAGTGAGTCAGAAACACCACCCTCCCGTCTGAGTGAGTCAGAACCAACGGCTTCCGTCAAAGTGAGTCAGAAACACCCCCGACGTAAAAGTGAGTCAGAAACACCCACCCTCCAGTCAAACTGAGTCGTAAACACCCCCACCCCCGTCAAAGCGAGTCAGAAACACCCACCCGTCGAAGGGAGTCAGAACCCCGCCCCCATCAAAGTGAGTCGGAAACACCGCCCCCCCCCCCCGTCAAAGTGTGTCAGAAGCACCGCACCCCCACCCCATCAAAGTGAGTCAGAAACACCCTCTCCCGGTCAAACAGAGTCAGAAACACCCCTCCACACACACGTCAAAGTGAGGCGGAAACATCCCCTGCTCGTAAACGTGAGTCAGAAACACCCGACTCGTCAAAGTGCGTCAGAAACATCCCCCCGTCAAAGTGAGTCAGATACACCCCCCCCCCCGTCAAAGTGAGTCCGAAACAACCCACATCAAAGTGAGTCCAAATACCACCCGTCAAAGTGAGTCAGAAACACCCCACCCCCCGTCAAAGTGAGTCAGAAACACCCCACCACCCACCCGTCAAGGTGAGTCCAAAGACCGCCTGTCAAAGTGAGTCAGGAACCCCCCCCCCCTCAAAGTGAACCAGAAACACCCCACCCTCGTCAAAGTGAGTCAGAACTCACCCTCCCACGTAACAGTGAGTCAGAATCGCCCCCCACGTCAAAGTGAGTCAGAAACCCCACCCCCCGTCAAGGTGAGTCAGAAACAGAGCCCCCCTCCCGTCACAGTGAGTCAGAAACACCCCCCTGTCAATGTGAGTCAGAAACACCCACCCTCCCGTCAAAGTGCATCAGAACCCCCCCCCCCCCCCCGTCGAAGTGTATCAGATCAACCCCCCCTCCCGTCAAAGTGAGTAAGAAACACCCCCCTCCCGTCACAGTGAGCCAGAACCACCCCCCTGTCAATGTGAGTCAGAAACACCCCCTACCGTCAAAGTGAGTCATAAACAACCCCCCCCCCGTCAAAGTGAGTTAAAACTCCCCCCCAGTCAAAGTGAGTCAGAAACACCCCCCCCCGCCCGTCAACGTGAGTCAGAAACACCCCCCGTCAAAGTGAGCCAGAACAACCCCCGTCAAAGTGAGTAGAAGCACCGCCCCCCCGTCAACGTGAGTCAGATACAGCCCCCCCCCCACCCCGTCAAAGTGAATCAGAAACACACCCCTCCCCGTCAAACTGAGTCAGAATCACCCTTCCACCCGTCAAGGTGAGGCGGAAACACCCCTTCCTCGCAAACTTGAGTCAGAAACACTCCCCCCGTCAAAGTGAGTCACAAAGACCCCCCCCCCCGTCAAACTGAGTCCAACACCACCCGTCAAAGTGAGTCAGAATCACACACCCCCGTCCAAGTGAGTCACAAACAACGGCTCCCGTCAAAGTGAGTCAGAAACACCCCCGACGTAAAAGTGAGTTAGAAACACCCACCCTCCCGTCTAAGAGAGTCAGAACCCCCCCCCCCCCGTCAAAATGAGTCGTAAACACCCCTACCCCCGTCAAAGTGAGTCAGAAACACCCACCCGTCGAAGGGAGTCAGAACCCCCCCCCCCAACAAAGTGAGTCGGAAACACCGCCCCCCCCCGTCAAAGTGAGTCAGAACCCCCCCCCCCCCCCGCAAAGTGTGTCAGAAGCACCGCACCCCCACCCCGTCAAAGTGAGTCAGAAACACCCCCTCCCGGTCAAACAGAGTCAGAAACACCCCTCCGCGCACACGTCAAAGTGAGGCGGAAACACCCCCTGCTCGTAAACGTGAGTCAGAAACACCCGACTCGTCAAAGTGCGTCAGAAACATCCCCCCCCGTCAAGGTGAGTCAGATAACCCCCCCCCCCCCCCGTCAAAGTGAGTCCGAAACAACCCACATCAAAGTGAGTCCAAACACCACCCGTCAAAGTGAGTCAGAAACACCCCACCACCCACTCGTCAAGGTGAGTCCAAACACCGCCTGTCAAAGTGAGTCAGGAACCCCCCCCCTCAAAGTGAACCAGAAACACCCCACCCTCGTCAAAGTGAGTCAGAACTAACCCTCCCCCGTAAGAGTGAGTCAGAATCCCCCCCCCCACGTCAAAGTGAGTCCGAAACACCACCCCCCGTCAAAGTGTATCAGATCAACCCTCCCTCCCGTCAAAGTGAGTAAGAAACACCCCCTCCCGTCACAGTGAGCCAGAAACACCCCCCTGTCAATGTGAGTCAGAAACCCCCCCCCCCCCCGTCAACGTGAGTCAGAAACACCCCCCGTCAAAGTGAGCCAGAACAACCCCCGTCAAAGTGAGGAGAAGCACCGCCCCCCCCGTCAACGTGAGTCAGATACACCACCCCCCCCCCCCGTCAAAGTGAATCAGAAACACACCCCTCCCCGTCAAACTGAGTCAGAATCACCCTTCCACCCGTCAAGGTGAGGCGGAAACACCCCTTCCTCGCAAACTTGAGTCAGAAACACTCCCCCCCGTCAAAGTGAGTCACAAAGACCCCCCCCGTCAAAGTGAGTCAGAAACACCACCCCCCCTTCAAAGTGAGTCCGAAATTCCCACCCCGTCAAAGTGAGTCCAACACCACCCGTCAAAGTGAGTCAGAAACACACACCCCCGTCAAAGTGAGTCAGAAACATCCCCACCGGCCCTCGTCAAAGTGAGTCAGAAACACCCGCCCCCGTCAAAGTGAGTCAGAAACACCCCCCACCCGTCAAAGTGAGTCAGAAACAACGGCTCCCGTCAAAGTGAGTCAGAAACACCCCCGACGTCAAAGTGAGTCTGAGGCACCCACCTTCCCATCAAAGTGAGTCAGAAACAACCCCCCCGTCAAAGTGAGTCACAAAGTCCCCCCCCAATCAATGTGCGTCAGAAAAACCCCCACCCCCGTCAAAGTGAGTCCGAAACTCCCCCCCCCCCCCCGTCAAAGTGAGTCCAAACACCACCGGTCAAAGTGAGTCAGAAACGCACAGACCCGTCAAAGTGAGTCAGATACACCCCACCCCCACCCCGTCAAAGTGAGTCCAACACCACCCGTCAAAGTGAGTCAGAATCACACACCCCCGTCAAAGTGAGTCAGAAACAACGGCTCCCGTCAAAGTGAGTCAGAAACACCCCCGACGTAAAAGTGAGTCAGAAACACCCACCCTCCCGTCTAAGAGAGTCAGAACCCCCCCCCCCCCCCCCCCCCCGTCAAAATGAGTCGTAAACACCCCTACCCCCGTCAAAGTGAGTCAGAAACACCCACCCGTCGAAGGGAGTCAGAACCCCCCCCCCCCAACAAAGTGAGTCGGAAACACGGCCCCCCCCCCGTCAAAGTGAGTCAGAACCCCCCCCCCCCACCCCGGCAAAGTGTGTCAGAAGCACCGCTCCCCCACCCCGTCAAAGTGAGTCAGAAACACCCCCTCCCGGTCAAACAGAGTCAGAAACAACCCTCCGCGCACACGTCAAAGTGAGGCGGAAACACCCCCTGCTCGTAAACGTGAGTCAGAAACACCCGACTCGTCAAAGTGCGTCAGAAACATCCCCCCCCCCGTCAAGGTGAGTCAGATACACCCCCCCCCGTCAAAGTGAGTCCGAAACAACACACATCAAAGTGAGTCCAAACACCACCCGTCAAAGTGAGTCAGAAACACCCCACCACCCACCCGTCAAGGTGAGTCCAAACACCGCCTGTCAAAGTGAGTCAGGAACCCCCCCCCCCCCTCAAAGTGAACCAGAAACACCCCACCCTCGTCAAAGTGAGTCAGATCTAACATTCCCCCGTAAGAGTGAGTCAGAATCCCCCCCCCCACGTCAAAGTGAGTCAGAAACACCACCCCCCGTCAAAGTGTATCAGATCAACCCTCCCTCCCGTCAAAGTGAGTAAGGAACACCCCCCTCCCGTCACAGTGAGCCAGAAACACCCCCCTGTCAATGTGAGTCAGAACCCCCCCCCCCCCGTCAACGTGAGTCAGAAACACCCCCCGTCAAAGTGAGCCAGAACAACCCCCGTCAAAGTGAGGAGAAGCACCGCCCCCCCGTCAACGTGAGTCAGATACACCACCCCCCCCCGTCAAAGTGAATCAGAAACACACCCCTCCCCGTCAAACTGAGTCAGAATCACCCTTCCACCCGTCAAGGTGAGGCGGAAACACCCCTTCCTCGCAAACTTGAGTCAGAAACACTCCCCCCCGTCAACGTGAGTCACAAAGACCCCCCCCCCGTCAACGTGAGTCAGAAACACCACCCCCCCTTCAAAGTGAGTCCGAAATTCCCACCCCGTCAAAGTGAGTCCAACACCACCCGTCAAAGTGAGTCAGAAACACACACCCCCGTCAAAGTGAGTCAGAAACACCCCCACCGGCCCTCGTCAAAGTGAGTCAGAAACACCCGCCCCCGTCAAAGTGAGCCAGAAACACCCCCCACCCGTCAAAGTGAGTCAGAAACAACGGCTCCCGTCAAAGTGAGTCAGAAACACCCCCGACGTCAAACTGAGTCTGAAGCACCCACCCTCCCATCAAAGTGAGTCAGAAACAACCCCCCGTCAAAGTGAGTCACAAAGTCCCCCCCCCAATCAATGTGCGTCAGAAAAAACCCCACCCCCGTCAAAGTGAGTCCGAAACTCCCCCCCCCCGTCAAAGTGAGTCCAAACACCACCGGTAAAAGTGAGTCAGAAACGCACAGACCCGTCAAAGTGAGTCAGATACACCCCACCCTCACCCCGTCAAAGTGAGTCCAACACCACCCGTCAAAGTGAGTCAGAAACACACACCCCCGTCAAAGTGAGTCAGAAACACCCCCACCGGCCGTCGTCAAAGTGAGTCAGAAACACCCGCCCCCGTCAAAGTGAGTCAGAAACACCCCCCTCCCGTCAAAGTGAGTCAGAAACAACGGCTCCCGTCAAAGTGAGTCAGAAACACCCCCGACGTCAAAGTGAGTCAGAAGCACCCACCCTCCCATCAAAGTGAGTCAGAAACAACCCCCCCGTCAAAGTGAGTCACAAAGTCCCCCCCCCAATCAATGTGCGTCAGAAACACCCCCACCCCCCGTCAAAGTGAGTCCGAAACTCCCCCCCCCGTCAAAGTGAGTCCAAACACCACCGGTCAAAGTGAGTCAGAAACGCACAGACCCGTCAAAGTGAGTCAGATACACCCCACCCCCGCCCCGTCAAAGTGAGTCCAAACATCACCCGTCAAAGAGAGTCAGAAACACCCCCACCGACCACACGTCAAAATGAGTCAGAAACACCCGCCCCCGTCAAATTGTGTCAGAAACAACCCACCTGGCAAAGTGAGTAAGAAAGACTCCGCCCCCGTCAAAGTGAGTCAGAAACACCACCCTCCCGTCTAAGTGAGTCAGAACCAACGGCTTCCGTCAAAGTGAGTCAGAAACACCCCCCCCCGTGAAAGTGAGTCAGAAACACCACCCCCCCTTCAAAGTGAGTCCGAAACTCCCACCCCGTCAAAGTGAGTCCAACACCACCCGTCAAAGTGAGTCAGAAACACACACCCCCGTCAAAGTGAGTCAGAAACACCCCCACCGGCCCTCGTCAAAGTGAGTCAGAAACACCCGCCCCCGTCAAAGTGAGTCAGAAATACGCCCCTCCCGTCAAAGTGAGTCAGAAACAACGGCTCCCGTCAAAGAGAGTCAGAAACACCCACCCTCCCATCAAAGTGAGTCAGAAACAACCCCCCCGTCAAAGTGAGTCACAAAGTCCCCCCGCCAATCAAAGTGCGTCAGAAACACCCCTACCCCCGTCAACGTGAATCAGAAACACCGCCCCCCCCCCCCCCCCCCGTCAAAGTGAGTCCGAAACTCTCCCCCCCCCCCCCCCCCCGTCAAAGTGAGTCACAAAGTCCCCCCGCCAATCAAAGTGCGTCAGAAACACCCCTACCCCCGTCAACGTGAATCAGAAACACCGCCCCCCCCCCCCGTCAAAGTGAGTCCGAAACTCTCCCCCCCCCCCCCCCGTCAAAGTGAGTCCAAACACCACCGGTCAAAGTGAGTCAGAAACGCACAGACCCGTCAAAGTGAGTCAGATACACCCCACCTCCGCCCCGTCAAAGTGAGTCCAAACACCACCCGTCAAAGTGAGTCAGAAACACCCCCACCGACCACCCGTCAAAATGAGTCAGAAACACCCGCCCCCGTCAAAGTGTGTCAGAAACAACCCCCCTGGCAAAGTGAGTAAGAAAGACTCCGCCCCCGTCAAAGTGAGTTAGAAACACCACCCTCCTGTCGCAGTGAGTCAGAACCAACGGCTTCCGTCAAAGTGAGTCAGAAACACCCCCGACGTAAAAGTGAGGCAGAAACACCCCCCCCCCCACCCACCCCGTCAAAATGAGTCATAAACACCCCCACCCCCGTCAAAGTGAGTCAGAAACACCCACCCGTAGAAGGGAGTCAGAACCCCCCCCCCCCGTCAAAGTGAGTCAGAACCCCCCCACCCCCCCCCGTGAAAGTGTGTCAGAAGCACCGCACCCCCACCCCGTCAAAGTGAGTCAGAAACACCCCCTCCCGGTCAAACAGAGTCAGAAACACCCCTCCACACACACGTCAAAGTGAGGCGAAACACCCCCTGCTCGTAAACGTGAGGCAGAAACACCCGACTCGTCATAGTGCGTCAGAAACATCCCCCCGTCAAAGTGAGTCAGATACACCCCACCCCCCGTCAAAGTGAGTCCGAAACAACCCACATCAAAGTGAGTCCAAACACCACCCGTCAAAGTGAGTCAGAAACACCCCCCCCCCCCGTCAAAGTGAGTCAGAAACACCCCACCACCCACCCGTCAAGGTGACTCCAAACACCGCCTGTCAAACCTCCCCCGTAAGAGTGAGTCAGAACCCCCCCCCCACCAAAGTGAGTCAGAAACACCCCCACCCCCGTCAAAGTGAGTCAGAACCCCCCCCCCCCGTCAAAGTGAGTCAGAAGCACCGCACCACCCCCACCCCCCCCCCCGTCAAAGTGAGTCAGACACACCCCCCTCCCCATCAAACTGAGTCAGAAACACCTCTCCACACGTCAAAGTGAGGCGGAAACACGCCCTCCTCGTAAACGAGAGTCAGAAACACCCCCTCGTCAAAGTGCGTCAGTAACATCCCCTCCGTCAAAGTGAGTCAGAAACACCTCCCCCGTCAAAGTGAGTCCGAAACACCCCCCCCCATCAAAGTGAGTCCATACACCACCCGTTAAAGTGAGTCAGAAACACCCCACCCCCCACCCGTCAAGGTGAGTCCAAACACCGCCCGTCAAAGTGAGTCAGCAAACCCCCTCAAAGTGAGTCAGAAACACCCCACAACCCGTCAAAGTCAGTCAGAAACTCACCCCCCCATAAGAGTGAGTCAGAAAAACCCCGTCAAAGTGAGTCAGAAACACCCACCTGTCAAAGTGAGTCAGAACCACCCCCCCCACCCCCCCCCCAACAAAGTGAGTCAGAATCACCCACCCACGTCAAAGTGAGTCAGAAACCCCCCTACAAAGTGAGTCAGAAGCCCCGCACCCCCCCGGTCAAAGTGAGTCAGACACACCCCCTCCCCGTCAAACTGAGTCAGAAACACCCCCCACACGTCAAAGTGAGGCGGAAACACCCCCTCCTCGTAAACGTGAGTCAGAAACCCCCCCCCTCGTCAAAGTGCGTCAGAAACATCCCCTCCGTCAAAGTGAGTCAGAAACACCTCCCCGTCAAAGTGAGTACGAAACACCCCCCCCCCCCCCATCAAAGTGAGTCCAAACACCACCCGTTAAAGTGAGTCAGAAACACCCCCCCCCCCCGTCAAAGTGAGTCAGAAACACCCCACCCCCCACCCGTCAAGGTGAGTCCAAACACCGCCCGTCAAAGTGAGTCAGGAACTCCCCCTCAAAGTGAGTCAGAAACACCCCACCCCCGTCAAAGTGAGTCAGAAACTCATCCCCCACCCCCGTAAGAGTGAGTCAGAACCCCCCCCCACGTCAAAGTGAGTCAGAAACATCCCACCCCTCGTCAAAGTGAGTCTGAAACACCCACCCTCCCGTCAAAGTGAGTCAGAAACTTCCCCCCGTCAAAGTGAGTCAGAAACACCCCCACCCACGTCAAAGGGAATCAGATAACCCACCCCCCTTCGTCAACGTGAGTCAGAAACATCCAACCCCACGTCAAACTTAGTCAGAAACACCCACTCCCCGCCAGAGTGAGTCAGAAAAACCCCCACCCCCGTCAAATTGAGTCAGAAACACCCCCCCCACTCGTCAAAGTGAGTCAGAAACACCCGCCCCCGTCAAAGTGAGTCCAAAACACCCCCCCCCGTCAGAGTGAGTCTGAAACACGCCCACCCCCGTCAATGTGAGTCAGAAACATCCCCCCCCGACAAAGTGAGCCAGAACAACCCCCCCCCCGTCAAAGTGAGACAGAAGCACCGCCCCCCCGTCAAAGTGAGTCAGAAACACCCTCCCCGTCAAACTGAGTCAGAAACACCCGCCCCCCGCCCCCGTCAAAGTGAGTCAGA
Source organism: Scyliorhinus torazame (assembly GCF_047496885.1). Taxonomy (NCBI): domain Eukaryota; kingdom Metazoa; phylum Chordata; class Chondrichthyes; order Carcharhiniformes; family Scyliorhinidae; genus Scyliorhinus; species Scyliorhinus torazame. The sequence goes on along the minus strand of NC_092737.1, from coordinate 27,488,086 downwards.
AACACCACCCCCGACAAAGTGAGTCAGAAACAGCCCCCCTCCCGTCACAGTGAGTCAGAAACACCCCCCTGTCAATGTGAGTCAGAAACACCCACCCTCCCGTCAAAGTGAGTCAGAAACACCCCACCCCCATCAAAGTGTGTCAGAATAACCCCCCCCCACGTCAAAGTGATTCAGAAACCCCCCGTCAAAGTGAGTCAGAAGCCCGGAACCCCCCCCCCCCGTCAAAGTGAGTCAGACACCCCCCTCCCCGTCAAACTGAGTCAGAAACACCCCTCCACACGTCAAAGTGAGGCGGAAACACCCCCTCCTCGTAAACGTGAGTCAGAAAACCCCCCCTCGTCAAAGTGCGTCAGAAACATCCCCTCCGTCAAAGTGAGTCAGAAACACCTCCCCCGTCAAAGTGAGTCCGAAACACCGCCCTCCCCCATCAAAGTGAGTCCAAACACCACCCTTTGAAGTGAGTCAGAAACACGCCCCGCAGCCCCCCCCCGTCAAAGTGAGTCAGAAACACCCCACCCCCCCCCCCCCACCCGTCAAGGTGAGTCCAAACACCGCCCGTCAAAGTGAGTCAGGAACCCAACCTCAAAGTGAGTCAGAAACACCCCACCCCCGTCAAAGTGAGTCACAAACTCACCCCCAACCCCCCCTCCCCGTAAGAGTGAGTCAGAACCCCCCACCACGTCAAAGTGAGTCAGAACCATCCCAACCCTCGTCAAAGTGAGTCTGAAACACCCACCCTCCCGTCAAAGTGAGTCAGAAACTTCCCCCCGTCAAAGTGAGTCAGAAACACCCCTACCCAAGTCAAAGTGAATCAGAAACCCACCCCCCCCAGTCAAAGTGAGTTAGAAACAACCCCCCGTAAAGTGAGTCAGAAACAGCCCCCACGTCAAAGTGAGTCAGAAACTCAACCCCTCCCCCCACCCCCGTAAGTGTGAGTCAGAAAGCCCCTTCGTCACCGTGAGTCAGAAACATCCCACCCCACGTCAAAGTCAGTCAGAAACACCCATCCCCCCCCCCCCCCCCCCCCCCGCCAGAGTGAGTCAGAAACACCCCAAACCCCGTCAAAGTGAGTCAGAAACACAACCCCCGTCAAAGTGAGTCAGAAGCACCGCCCCCCCCCCGTCAACGTGAATCAGAAACACCACCCCACCCCCACCCCCCCCCCGTCAAAGTGAATCAGAAACACCACCCTCCCCGTCAAACTGAGTCAGAAACACCCTTCCACCCGTCAAAGTGAGGCGGAAACACCCCATCCTCGCAAACGTGAGTCAGAAACACCCCCCCCCGTCAAAGTGAGTCACAAAGTCCTCCCCCCCAATGAAAGTGCGTCAGAAACACCCCCACCCGTCAAAGTGAGTCAGATACAGCCCCCCGTCAAAGTGAGTCAGACACACACACGCCCGTCAAAGTGAGTCAGAAACTCACCCCCACCCCCCCACCCCCCCCCCCGTAAGAGTGAGTCAGAACCGCCTCCCACGTCAAAGTGAGTCAGAAACATCGCACCCCTCGTCAAAGTGAGTCTGAAACACCCACCCTCCCGTCAAAGTGAGTCACAAAGTCCCCCCCCCATCAAAGTGCATCAGAAACACCCCCCCGGTCAAAGTCAGTCAGAAACACCGTCCACGTCAAAGTGAGTCCGAAACACCCACCCCGTCAAAGTGAGTCCAAACACCACCCGTCAAAGTGAGTCAGAAACCCCCCCCCCCCCCGTCAAAGTGAGTCAGAAACACCCCCACCGGCTCCTTTCAAAGTGAGTCAGAAACACTCGCCCCCGTCAAAGTGAGTCAGAAACACCCCCCTCCCGTCAAAGTGAGTCAGTAACAACGGCTCCCGTCAAAGTGAGTCAACAACACCCCCGACGTCAAAGTGAGTCAGAAACAACGGCTCCCGTCAAAGTGAGTCAGAAACACCCCCGACGTCAAAGTGAGTCAGAAACCCCTCCCACCCGTCAAAGAGAGTCAGAATCAACCCCCCGCCTCAAAGTGAGTCAGAGACACCCCACTCCCGTCAAAGTGAGTCAGAAACACCCCACCCAGTCAAAGTGAATCAGAAACACGCCCCCATCAAAGTGAGTCAGAAACAACCCCACCCCCCGACAAAGTGAGTCAGAAAGACCCCACCCCCGTCAAAGTGAGTCAGAAACCACCGCCCCCCATCAAAGTGAGTCCAAAACACCCCCCCCGCGTTACATAGTTACAGTGAGTCCGAAACAGCCCGACCCCCGTGAAAGTAAGTCAGAAACACCCCACCCCCGTCAAAGTGAGTCAGAAAAACCCCACTCAGTCAAAGTGAGTCAGAAACCCGCCCCCATCAAAGTGAGTCAGAAACACCCGCCCCCGTCAAGGTGAGTCAGAAACAGCCCCCCCTCCCGTCACAGTGAGTCAGAAACACCCCCCTGTCAATGTGAGTCAGAAACACCCACCCTCCCGTCAAAGTGCGTCAGAAACACCCCCCCCCCGTCAAAGTGTATCAGATCCACCCCCCCTCCCGTCAAAGTGAGTAAGAAACACCCCCCTCCCGTCACAGTGAGCCAGAAACACCCCCCTCTCAATGTGAGTCAGAAACACCCCTCCCGTCAAAGTGAGTCAGAAACAAACCCCCCCGTCAATGTGAGTTAAAACTCCCCCCCCCAGTCAAAGTGAGTCAGAAACACCCCCACCCCCCGTCAACGTGAGTCAGAAACACCCCCCCCCCGTCAAAGTGAGCCAGAACAACCCCCGTCAAAGTGAGTCAGAAGCACCGCCCCCCCCCCCGTCAACGTGAGTCAGATACACCCCCCCCCCCCACCCGTCAAAGTGAATCAGAAACACATCCATCCCCGTCAAACTGAGTCAGAATCACCCTTCAACCCGTCAAGGTGAGGCGGAAACACCCCTTCCTCGCAAACTTGAGTCAGAAACACTCCCCCCCGTCAAAGTGAGTCAGAAACACCCCCCCCCCCGTCAAAGCGAGTCAGAAACACCACCAAACCCTTCAAAGTGAGTCCGAAACTCCCACCCCGTCAAAGTGAGTCCAAACACCACCCGTCAAAGTGAGTCAGAAACACACACCCCCGTCAAAGTGAGTCAGAAACACCCCCACCGGCCCACGTCAAAGTGAGTCAGAAACACCCGCCCCGTCAAAGTGAGTCAGAAACACCCCCCTCCCGTGAAAGTGAGTCAGAAACAACGGCTCCCGTCAAAGTGAGTCAGAAACACCCCCGACGTCAAAGTGAGTCAGAAACACCCACCCTCCCATCAAAGTGGGTCAGAAACAACCCCCCCCCCCGTCAAGGTGAGTCACAAAGTCCCCCCCTCCAATCAAAGTGCGTCAGAAACACCCCCACCCCCCGTCAACGTGAGTCAGAAACACCCCCCCCCCCCCGTCAAAGTGAGTCCGAAACTCCCACCCCCCCCCGTCAAAGTGAGCCCAAACACCACCGGTCAAAGTGAGTCAGAAACGCACAGACCCGTCAAAGTGAGTCAGATACACCCCACCCCCGCCCCGTCAAAGTGAGTCCAAACACCGCCCGTCAAAGTGAGTCAGAAACACCCCCACCGACCACCCGTCAAAATGAGTCAGAAACACCCGCCCCCGTCAAAGTGTGTCAGAAACAACCCCCCTGGCAAAGTGAGTAAGAAAGACTCCGCCCCCGTCAAAGTGAGTCAGAAACACCACCCTCCCGTCTGAGTGAGTCAGAACCAACGGCTTCCGTCAAAGTGAGTGAGAAACACCCCCGACGTAAAAGTGAGTCAGAAACACCCACCCTCCAGTCAAACTGAGTCGTAAACACCCCCACCCCCGTCAAAGCGAGTCAGAAACACCCACCCGTCGAAGGGAGTCAGAACCCCGCCCCCATCAAAGTGAGTCGGAAACACCGCCCCCCCCCCGTCAAAGTGAGTCAGAACCCCCCCCCCCCCCCCCGTCAAAGTGTGTCAGAAGCACCGCACCCCCACCCCATCAAAGTGAGTCAGAAACACCCTCTCCCGGTCAAACAGAGTCAGAAACACCCCTCCACACACACGTCAAAGTGAGGCGGAAACATCCCCTGCTCGTAAACGTGAGTCAGAAACACCCGACTCGTCAAAGTGCGTCAGAAACATCCCCCCGTCAAAGTGAGTCAGATACACCCCCCCCCCGTCAAAGTGAGTCCGAAACAACCCACATCAAAGTGAGTCCAAATACCACCCGTCAAAGTGAGTCAGAAACACCCCACCCCCCGTCAAAGTGAGTCAGAAACACCCCACCACCCACCCGTCAAGGTGAGTCCAAAGACCGCCTGTCAAAGTGAGTCAGGAACCCCCCCCCCCTCAAAGTGAACCAGAAACACCCCACCCTCGTCAAAGTGAGTCAGAACTCACCCTCCCACGTAACAGTGAGTCAGAATCGCCCCCCACGTCAAAGTGAGTCAGAAACCCCACCCCCCGTCAAGGTGAGTCAGAAACAGAGCCCCCCTCCCGTCACAGTGAGTCAGAAACACCCCCCTGTCAATGTGAGTCAGAAACACCCACCCTCCCGTCAAAGTGCATCAGAACCCCCACCCCCCCCCCCCCCCCCCCCCCCCGTCGAAGTGTATCAGATCAACCCCCCCTCCCGTCAAAGTGAGTAAGAAACACCCCCCTCCCGTCACAGTGAGCCAGAACCACCCCCCTGTCAATGTGAGTCAGAAACACCCCCTACCGTCAAAGTGAGTCATAAACAACCCCCCCCCCCCGTCAAAGTGAGTTAAAACTCCCCCCCAGTCAAAGTGAGTCAGAAACACCCCCCCCCGCCCGTCAACGTGAGTCAGAAACACCCCCCGTCAAAGTGAGCCAGAACAACCCCCGTCAAAGTGAGTAGAAGCACCGCCCCCCCGTCAACGTGAGTCAGATACAGCCCCCCCCCACCCCGTCAAAGTGAATCAGAAACACACCCCTCCCCGTCAAACTGAGTCAGAATCACCCTTCCACCCGTCAAGGTGAGGCGGAAACACCCCTTCCTCGCAAACCTGAGTCAGAAACACTCCCCCCCGTCAAAGTGAGTCACAAAGACCCCCCCCCGTCAAACTGAGTCCAACACCACCCGTCAAAGTGAGTCAGAATCACACACCCCCGTCCAAGTGAGTCACAAACAACGGCTCCCGTCAAAGTGAGTCAGAAACACCCCCGACGTAAAAGTGAGTCAGAAACACCCACCCTCCCGTCTAAGAGAGTCAGAACCCCCCCCCCGTCAAAATGAGTCGTAAACACCCCTACCCCCGTCAAAGTGAGTCAGAAACACCCACCCGTCGAAGGGAGTCAGAACCCCCCCCCCCAACAAAGTGAGTCGGAAACACCGCCCCCCCCGTCAAAGTGAGTCCGAACCCCCCCCCGCAAAGTGTGTCAGAAGCACCGCACCCCCACCCCGTCAAAGTGAGTCAGAAACACCCCCTCCCGGTCAAACAGAGTCAGAAACACCCCTCCGCGCACACGTCAAAGTGAGGCGGAAACACCCCCTGCTCGTAAACGTGAGTCAGAAACACCCGACTCGTCAAAGTGCGTCAGAAACATCCCCCCCCGTCAAGGTGAGTCAGATAACCCCCCCCCCCCCGTCAAAGTGAGTCCGAAACAACCCACATCAAAGTGAGTCCAAACACCACCCGTCAAAGTGAGTCAGAAACACCCCACCACCCACCCGTCAAGGTGAGTCCAAACACCGCCTGTCAAAGTGAGTCAGGAACCCCCCCCCCCCTCAAAGTGAACCAGAAACACCCCACCCTCGTCAAAGTGAGTCAGAACTAACCCTCCCCCGTAAGAGTGAGTCAGAATCCCCCCCCCCACGTCAAAGTGAGTCAGAAACACCACCCCCCGTCAAAGTGTATCAGATCAACCCTCCCTCCCGTCAAAGTGAGTAAGAAACACCCCCTCCCGTCACAGTGAGCCAGAAACACCCCCCTGTCAATGTGAGTCAGAAACCCCCCCCCCCCGTCAACGTGAGTCAGAAACACCCCCCGTCAAAGTGAGCCAGAACAACCCCCGTCAAAGTGAGGAGAAGCACCGCCCCCCCGTCAACGTGAGTCAGATACACCACCCCCCCCCCCCGTCAAAGTGAATCAGAAACACACCCCTCCCCGTCAAACTGAGTCAGAATCACCCTTCCACCCGTCAAGGTGAGGCGGAAACACCCCTTCCTCGCAAACTTGAGTCAGAAACACTCCCCCCCCCGTCAAAGTGAGTCACAAAGACCCCCCCTCCCGTCAAAGTGAGTCAGAAACACCACCACCCCTTCAAAGTGAGTCCGAAATTCCCACCCCGTCAAAGTGAGTCCAACACCACCCGTCAAAGTGAGTCAGAAACACACACCCCCGTCAAAGTGAGTCAGAAACACCCCCACCGGCCCTCGTCAAAGTGAGTCAGAAACACCCGCCCCCGTCAAAGTGAGCCAGAAACACCCCCCACCCGTCAAAGTGAGTCAGAAACAACGGCTCCCGTCAAAGTGAGTCAGAAACACCCCCGACGTCAAACTGAGTCTGAAGCACCCACCCTCCCATCAAAGTGAGTCAGAAACAACCCCCCGTCAAAGTGAGTCACAAAGTCCCCCCCCCCCCAATCAATGTGCGTCAGAAAAAACCCCACCCCCGTCAAAGTGAGTCCGAAACTCCCCCCCCCCCCCGTCAAAGTGAGTCCAAACACCACCGGTAAAAGTGAGTCAGAAACGCACAGACCCGTCAAAGTGAGTCAGATACACCCCAGCCCCACCCCGTCAAAGTGAGTCAAACACCACCCGTCAAAGTGAGTCAGAAACACACACCCCCGTCAAAGTGAGTCAGAAACACCCCCACCGGCCGTCGTCAAAGTGAGTCAGAAACACCCGCCCCCGTCAAAGTGAGTCAGAAACACCCCCCTCCCGTCAAAGTGAGTCAGAAACAACGGCTCCCGTCAAAGTGAGTCAGAAACACCCCCGACGTCAAAGTGAGTCAGAAGCACCCACCCTCCCATCAAAGTGAGTCAGAAACAACCCCCCCGTCAAAGTGAGTCACAAAGTCCCCCCCCCCCAATCAATGTGCGTCAGAAACACCCCCACCCCCCGTCAAAGTGAGTCCGAAACTCCCCCCCCGTCAAAGTGAGTCCAAACACCACCGGTCAAAGTGAGTCAGAAACGCACAGACCCGTCAAAGTGAGTCAGGTACACCCCACCCCCCGCCCCGTCAAAGTGAGTCCAAACACCACCCGTCAAAGAGAGTCAGAAACACCCCCACCGACCACACGTCAAAATGAGTCAGAAACACCCGCCCCCGTCAAATTGTGTCAGAAACAACCCCCCTGGCAAAGTGAGTAAGAAAGACTCCGCCCCCGTCAAAGTGAGTCAGAAACACCACCCTCCCGTCTAAGTGAGTCAGAACCAACGGCTTCCGTCAAAGTGAGTCAGAAACACTCCCCCCCGTCAAAGTGAGTCACAAAGACCCCCCCCCAATCAAAGTGCGTCAGAAACACCCGCCCCCGTGAAAGTGAGTCAGAAACACCACCCCCCCTTCAAAGTGAGTCCGAAACTCCCACCCCGTCAAAGTGAGTCCAACACCACCCGTCAAAGTGAGTCAGAAACACACACCCCCGTCAAAGTGAGTCAGAAACACCCCCACCGGCCCTCGTCAAAGTGAGTCAGAAACACCCGCCCCCGTCAAAGTGAGTCAGAAATACGCCCCTCCCGTCAAAGTGAGTCAGAAACAACGGCTCCCGTCAAAGAGAGTCAGAAACACCCACCCTCTCATCAAAGTGAGTCAGAAACAACCCCCCCGTCAAAGTGAGTCACAAAGTCCCCCCGCCAATCAAAGTGCGTCAGAAACACCCCTACCCCCGTCAACGTGAATCAGAAACACCGCCCCCCCCCCGTCAAAGTGAGTCCGAAACTCTCCCCCCCCCCCCCGTCAAAGTGAGTCCAAACACCACCGGTCAAAGTGAGTCAGAAACGCACAGACCCGTCAAAGTGAGTCAGATACACCCCACCTCCGCCCCGTCAAAGTGAGTCCAAACACCACCCGTCAAAGTGAGTCAGAAACACCCCCACCGACCACCCGTCAAAATGAGTCAGAAACACCCGCCCCCGTCAAAGTGTGTCAGAAACAACCCCCCTGGCAAAGTGAGTAAGAAAGACTCCGCCCCCGTCAAAGTGAGTTAGAAACACCACCCTCCTGTCGCAGTGAGTCAGAACCAACGGCTTCCGTCAAAGTGAGTCAGAAACACCCCCGACGTAAAAGTGAGGCAGAAACACCCCCCCCCCACCCACCCCGTCAAAATGAGTCATAAACACCCCCACCCCCGTCAAAGTGAGTCAGAAACACCCACCCGTAGAAGGGAGTCAGAACCCCCCCCCCCCCGTCAAAGTGAGTCAGAACCCCCCCACCCCCCCCCCCGTGAAAGTGTGTCAGAAGCACCGCACCCCCACCCCGTCAAAGTGAGTCAGAAACACCCCCTCCCGGTCAAACAGAGTCAGAAACACCCCTCCACACACACGTCAAAGTGAGGCGAAACACCCCCTGCTCGTAAACGTGAGGCAGAAACACCCGACTCGTCATAGTGCGTCAGAAACATCCCCCCGTCAAAGTGAGTCAGATACACCCCACCCCCCGTCAAAGTGAGTCCGAAACAACCCACATCAAAGTGAGTCCAAACACCACCCGTCAAAGTGAGTCAGAAACACCCCCCCCCCCGTCAAAGTGAGTCAGAAACACCCCACCACCCACCCGTCAAGGTGACTCCAAACACCGCCTGTCAAACCTCCCCCGTAAGAGTGAGTCAGAACCCCCCCCCCCCCCCCACCAAAGTGAGTCAGAAACACCCCCACCCCCGTCAAAGTGAGTCAGAACCCCCCCCCCCGTCAAAGTGAGTCAGAAGCACCGCACCACCCCCACCCCCCCCCCCCGTCAAAGTGAGTCAGACACACCCCCCTCCCCATCAAACTGAGTCAGAAACACCTCTCCACACGTCAAAGTGAGGCGGAAACACGCCCTCCTCGTAAACGAGAGTCAGAAACACCCCCTCGTCAAAGTGCGTCAGTAACATCCCCTCCGTCAAAGTGAGTCAGAAACACCTCCCCCGTCAAAGTGAGTCCGAAACACCCCCCCCCATCAAAGTGAGTCCATACACCACCCGTTAAAGTGAGTCAGAAACACCCCACCCCCCACCCGTCAAGGTGAGTCCAAACACCGCCCGTCAAAGTGAGTCAGCAAACCCCCTCAAAGTGAGTCAGAAACACCCCACAACCCGTCAAAGTCAGTCAGAAACTCACCCCCCCATAAGAGTGAGTCAGAAAAACCCCGTCAAAGTGAGTCAGAAACACCCACCTGTCAAAGTGAGTCAGAACCCCCCCCCCCACCCCCCCCCCCCAACAAAGTGAGTCAGAATCACCCACCCCCGTCAAAGTGAGTCAGAAACCCCCCTACAAAGTGAGTCAGAAGCCCCGCACCCCCCCGGTCAAAGTGAGTCAGACACACCCCCTCCCCGTCAAACTGAGTCAGAAACACCCCCCACACGTCAAAGTGAGGCGGAAACACCCCCTCCTCGTAAACGTGAGTCAGAAACCCCCCCCCCTCGTCAAAGTGCGTCAGAAACATCCCCTCCGTCAAAGTGAGTCAGAAACACCTCCCCGTCAAAGTGAGTACGAAACACCCCCCCCCATCAAAGTGAGTCCAAACACCACCCGTTAAAGTGAGTCAGAAACACCCCCCCCCCCGTCAAAGTGAGTCAGAAACACCCCACCCCCCACCCGTCAAGGTGAGTCCAAACACCGCCCGTCAAAGTGAGTCAGGAACTCCCCCTCAAAGTGAGTCAGAAACACCCCACCCCCGTCAAAGTGAGTCAGAAACTCATCCCCCACCCCCGTAAGAGTGAGTCAGAACCCCCCCCCCACGTCAAAGTGAGTCAGAAACATCCCACCCCTCGTCAAAGTGAGTCTGAAACACCCACCCTCCCGTCAAAGTGAGTCAGAAACTTCCCCCCGTCAAAGTGAGTCAGAAACACCCCCACCCACGTCAAAGGGAATCAGATAACCCACCCCCCTTCGTCAACGTGAGTCAGAAACATCCAACCCCACGTCAAACTTAGTCAGAAACACCCACTCCCCGCCAGAGTGAGTCAGAAAAACCCCCACCCCCGTCAAATTGAGTCAGAAACACCCCCCCCCCCCCACTCGTCAAAGTGAGTCAGAAACACCCGCCCCCGTCAAAGTGAGTCCAAAACACCCCCCCCCCCGTCAGAGTGAGTCTGAAACACGCCCACCCCCGTCAATGTGAGACAGAAGCACCGCCCCCCCGTCAAAGTGAGTCAGAAACACCCTCCCCGTCAAACTGAGTCAGAAACACCCGCCCCCCCCCCCCCCCGTCAAAGTGAGTCAGAAACACCACCCCCGACAAAGTGAGTCAGAAACAGCCCCCCTCCCGTCACAGTGAGTCAGAAACACCCCCCTGTCAATGTGAGTCAGAAACACCCACCCTCCCGTCAAAGTGAGTCAGAAACACCCCACCCCCATCAAAGTGTGTCAGAATAACCCCCCCCCACGTCAAAGTGATTCAGAAACCCCCCGTCAAAGTGAGTCAGAAGCCCGGAACCCCCCCCCCCCCGTCAAAGTGAGTCAGACACCCCCCTCCCCGTCAAACTGAGTCAGAAACACCCCTCCACACGTCAAAGTGAGGCGGAAACACCCCCTCCTCGTAAACGTGAGTCAGAAAACCCCCCCTCGTCAAAGTGCGTCAGAAACATCCCCTCCGTCAAAGTGAGTCAGAAACACCTCCCCGTCAAAGTGAGTCCGAAACACCGCCCTCCCCCATCAAAGTGAGTCCAAACACCACCCTTTGAAGTGAGTCAGAAACACGCCCCGCAGCCCCCCCCCCCCCGTCAAAGTGAGTCAGAAACACCCCACCCCCCCCCCCACCCGTCAAGGTGAGTCCAAACACCGCCCGTCAAAGTGAGTCAGGAACCCAACCTCAAAGTGAGTCAGAAACACCCCACCCCCGTCAAAGTGAGTCAGAAACTCACCCCCAACCCCCCCTCCCCGTAAGAGTGAGTCAGAACCCCCCACCACGTCAAAGTGAGTCAGAACCATCCCAACCCTCGTCAAAGTGAGTCTGAAACACCCACCCTCCCGTCAAAGTGAGTCAGAAACTTCCCCCCGTCAAAGTGAGTCAGAAACACCCCTACCCAAGTCAAAGTGAATCAGAAACCCACCCCCCCCCCAGTCAAAGTGAGTTAGAAACAACCCCCCGTAAAGTGAGTCAGAAACAGCCCCCACGTCAAAGTGAGTCAGAAACTCAACCCCTCCCCCCACCCCCGTAAGTGTGAGTCAGAAAGCCCCTTCGTCACCGTGAGTCAGAAACATCCCACCCCACGTCAAAGTCAGTCAGAAACACCCATCCCCCCCCCCCCCCCCCCCCCCCCGCCAGAGTGAGTCAGAAACACCCCAAACCCCGTCAAAGTGAGTCAGAAACACAACCCCCGTCAAAGTGAGTCAGAAGCACCGCCCCCCCCCCGTCAACGTGAATCAGAAACACCACCCTCCCCGTCAAACTGAGTCAGAAACACCCTTCCACCCGTCAAAGTGAGGCGGAAACACCCCTTCCTCGCAAACGTGAGTCAGAAACACCCCCCCCCCCCGTCAAAGTGAGTCACAAAGTCCTCCCCCCCAATGAAAGTGCGTCAGAAACACCCCCACCCGTCAAAGTGAGTCAGATACAGCCCCCCGTCAAAGTGAGTCAGACACACACACGCCCGTCAAAGTGAGTCAGAAACTCACCCCCACCCCCCACCCCCCCCCCCCCCGTAAGAGTGAGTCAGAACCGCCTCCCACGTCAAAGTGAGTCAGAAACATCGCACCCCTCGTCAAAGTGAGTCTGAAACACCCACCCTCCCGTCAAAGTGAGTCACAAAGTCCCCCCCCCCCCCCCATCAAAGTGCATCAGAAACACCCCCCCCGGTCAAAGTGAGTCAGAAACACCGTCCACGTCAAAGTGAGTCCGAAACACCCACCCCGTCAAAGTGAGTCCAAACACCACCCGTCAAAGTGAGTCAGAAAAACACCCCCCCCCCCGTCAAAGTGAGTCAGAAACACCCCCACCGGCTCCTTTCAAAGTGAGTCAGAAACACTCGCCCCCGTCAAAGTGAGTCAGAAACACCCCCTCCCGTCAAAGTGAGTCAGTAACAACGGCTCCCGTCAAAGTGAGTCAACAACACCCCCGACGTCAAAGTGAGTCAGAAACAACGGCTCCCGTCAAAGTGAGTCAGAAACACCCCCGACGTCAAAGTGAGTCAGAAACCCCTCCCACCCGTCAAAGAGAGTCAGAATCAACCCCCCGCCTCAAAGTGAGTCAGAGACACCCCACTCCCGTCAAAGTGAGTCAGAAACACCCCACCCAGTCAAAGTGAATCAGAAACACGCCCCCATCAAAGTGAGTCAGAAACAACCCCACCCCCCCGACAAAGTGAGTCAGAAAGACCCCACCCCCGTCAAAGTGAGTCAGAAACCACCGCCCCCCATCAAAGTGAGTCCAAAACACCCCCCCCCCGCGTTACATAGTTACAGTGAGTCCGAAACAGCCCGACCCCCGTGAAAGTAAGTCAGAAACACGCGCCCCCCGTCAAAGTGAGTCAGAAAGACGGCCCCACGGTCAAAGTGAGTCAGAAAAACCCCATCCCCGTCAAAGTGAGTCAGAAACACCCCCCCCCCCCCGTCAAAGTGAGGCAGAAACCCCCCCCCCACCTCGTCAAAGTGAGTCAGAAACACCCCCCGTCAAAGTGAGTCAGGAACACAGCCCCCTGTCAATGTGAGACAGAAACACCTCCCCAGTCAAAGTGAGTCAGAAACAACCCCACCCCCCGCCAAAGTGAGTCACAAAGACCCCACCACCGTCAAAGTGAGTCAGAAACACCCCCCTTCCCGTCAAAGTGAGTCAGAAATACACGCCCCCCCCCCCCCCGTCAATGTGAGTCAGAAACACCCACCCTCCCGTCAAAGTGAGTCAGAAGCACCCCCCCCCCGTCAAAATGAGTCAGATCCCGCCCCCCTGTCAAAGTGAGTCAGAAACACACGCCCCCCGTCAAAGTGAGTCCGAAACACCCCCCTCCCGTCAAAGTGAGTCAGGAACACCCGCCCCCCGTCAAAGTGAGTCGAAAACACTCCCCCGCGTCAAAGTCAGCCAGAAACAACCCCCGTCAAAGTGAGTCAGAAACGCCGCGCCCCCGTCAAAGTGAGTCAGAAACACCCCCCCCCTCCCATCACAGAGAGTCACAGAGATCCCTCCTGTCAATGTGAGTCAGAAACACCCACACTCCCGTCAAAGTGAGTCAGGAGCACCACACCCTGTCAAAGTGAGTCCGAAACACCCCCACCCCGTCAAAGTCAGCCAGAAACATCCCCCGTCAAAGTGAGTCAGAAAGACCACCCCCCCGTCATGGTGAGTCATAAAGACCGCACCCCCGTCACAGTGAGTCAGAAAGACCCCCCACCCGTCAACGTGAGTCAGAAACCCCCGCCCCCCATCAAAGTGAGTCCAAAACACCCCCCCCGCGTTACAGTGAGTCCGAAACAACCTCACCCCCGTGAAAGTCAGTCAGAAACAACCCCCCCGCCCCGTCAAAGTGAGTCAGAAAGACCGCCCCACGGCCAAAGTGAGTCAGAAAAAACCCATCCCCGTCAAAGTGAGTCAGAAACCCCCCCCCCCTTCAAAGTGAGTCAGAAACCCTCCACCCCGTCAAAGTGAGTCAGAAACCCCCCCCCCCCCCGTCAAACTGAGTCAGAAACACCCCCCTCCCCTGGCAAAGTGAGTCTGAAACAACCCCCACGTCAAAGTGAGTCAGAAACATCCCACCCATCAAAATGATTCAGAAACACACGCACCCCCGTCAAAGTGAGTCAGAAACACCCCGCCCCCGTCAAAGTGAGTCAGAAAAACCCATCCCCCCTCCCGTCACAGAGTCAGAGAGACCCCTCCTGTCAATGTGAGTCAGAAACACCCACCCTCCCGTCAAAGTGAGTCAGAAACACCCCCCCCCCGTCAAAATGAGTCAGATCCCGCCCCCCCGTCAAAGTGAGTCAGAAACACCACCCCCACCCCCCCCCCCCACCCCCCGTCAAAGTGAGTCAGAAACACCCCCCTCCCGACAAAGTGAGTCAGGAACACCCGCCCCCCGTCAAAGTGAGTCGAAAACACTCCTCCGCGTCAAAGAGAGTCCGAAACACCCCCACCCCCGTCAAAGTCAGCCAGAAACATTCCCCGTCAAAGTGAGCAAGAAAGACCCCCACCCCCGTCAAAGCGAGTCAGAAAGACCGCCCCCCCTTCAAAGTGTGTCAGAAACACCCCTCTCCCGTCACAGTGATTCAGAAAAACCTCCCTTGTCAATGTGAGTCAGAAACACCCCCCCCCTGTCAAAGTGAGTCAGAAACAACCCCACCCCCCGTCAAAGTGAGTCAGAAAGCCCCACCCCCGTCAAAGTAAGTCAGAAAGACCCCCCACCCGTCAAAGTGAGTCAGAAACCCACGCCCCCCGTCAAAGTGAGTCCAAAACAACCCCCCGCGTCACAGTGAGTCCGAAACAGCCCCACCCCCGTGAAAGTCAGTCAGAAACACCCCCCCCCGTCAAGGTGGTCAGAAACACCCCCCCCCCGTCAAAGTGAGTCAGAAAGAACCCCACCCCCCGCCAAAGTGAGTCAGAAAGACTTCACCCCCGTCAAAGTGAGTCAGAAACATCCCCCTCCCCGTCAAAGTGAGTCCGAAACACCCCCCCCCCCTCCGTCAATGTGAGTCAGAAACACTCCCCCCCGTCAAAATGAGTCAGATCCCGCCCCATCCGTCAAAGTGAGTCAGAAACACCCGCCCCCCGTCAAAGTGAGTCAGAAACACCCCCCTCCCGTGAAAGTGAGTCAGGAACACCCGCCCCCCGTCAAAGTGAGTCGAAAACACTCCCCCGCGTCAAAGTCAGCCAGAAAGAACCCCCGTCAAAGTGAGTCAGAAACACCCCGCCCCCGTCAAAGTGAGTCAGAAACACCCCCCTCCCGTCACAGAGAGTCACAGAGACCCCTCCTGTCAAAGTGAGTCAGAAACACCCCCCTCCCGTCAAAGAGAGTCAGAAACACCCCCCACCGACAAAGAGAGTCAGATACACCCCCCTCCCGTCAAAGTGAATCAGAAAAACCCCCGCCGTCAATGTGAGTCAGAAACACCCACCCTCCCGTCAAAGTGAGTCAGAACAACCTTCCCCCCCACGTCAAAGTGAGTAAGAAACAGACACCCCCCTCAAAGTGTGTCCAAAACACTCACCCCCCGTCAACGTGAGTCAGAAACACCCCACCCCCGTCAAAGTGAATCAGAAACACCCCACCCCGTCAAAGTGAGTCAGAAACACCCCTCTCGTCAAGGTGAGTCAGAAACACCCCGCCCTCGTCAAAGTGAGTCAGAAACACCCCTCCCCCTCCCGTCACAGAGAGTCAGAGAGACCTCTCCTGTCAATGTGAGTCAGAAACACCCACCCTCCCGTCAAAGTGAGTCAGAAACACCCCCCCCCCGTCAAAATGAGTCAGATCCCGCACCCCACCCCCCGTCAAAGTGAGTCAGAAACATCCCCCCCCACCGTCAAAGTGAGTCAGAAACACCCCCCTCCCGTCAAAGTGAGTCAGAAACAACCCCCACCCGCCCCCCCCCCCGTCAAAGTGTGTCAGAAACACCCCCCTCCCACCACAGTGATTCAGTAACACCCCCTGTCAATGTGAGTCAGAAACACCGCCCTCTCGTCAAAGTGAGTCAGAACACACCCCCGTCAAAGTGAGTCAGAAAAAACCCCCTCCCGTCAGATTCAGTCAGAAACACACTCCCCGTCAAAATGAGTCAGAAACACCCCACCCCCGTAAAAGTGAGCCAGAAACACTCCCCACCCGTCTAAGTGAGTCAGAACCCCCCCCCCATCAAAGTGAGTCAGAAAAACTATACCCCCGTCAAAGTGAGTCAGAAACACCCCCAACCCCTTCAAAGAGCGTCAGAAACACCCCACCCCGTCACAGTGAGTCTGAAACACCCCACCCAGTCAAAGTGAGTCAGAAACCCGCCCCCATCAAAGTGAGTCAGAAACACCCACGATCCCGTCAACGTGAGTCAGAAACACCCACCCCCGTCAAAGTGAATCAAAAACACCCCGTCCGTCAAAGTGAGTCCGAAAGACCCCCACCCGTCAAAGTGAGTCCGAAACACCCACCCGTCAAAGTGAGTCAGAAACACCCCCCACATCAAAGTGAGTCAGAAACACCCCCCCGTCAAAGTGAGTCAGATCACACCCCCCCCCCGTCAAAGTGAGAAAGAAACACCCCCCTCCCGTCTCAGTGAGCCAGAAACACACCCCTGTCAATGTGAGTCAGAAGCACCCCACCCCGTCAAAGTGAGTCGGAAACACTCCACCCAGTCAAAGTGAGTCAGAAACCCGCCCCCATCAAAGTGAGTCAGAAACACCCACGCTCCCGTCAAAGTGAATCAGGAACACCCCCCTGTCAATGTGAGTCAGAAACACCGCCCTCTCGTCAAAGTGAGTCAGAACACCCCCCCCGTCAAAGTGAGTTAGAAAAACCCCCCTCCCGTCAGATTCAGTCAGAAACACACTCCCCGTAAAAGTGAGCCAGAAACACTCCCCACCCGTCAAAGTGAGTCAGAAACACCCCCGCCCCCATCAAAGTGAGTCAGAAAAACCCCACCCCCGTCAAAGTGAGTCAGAAACACCCCCACCCCCTTCAAAGAGAGTCAGAAACACCCCACCCCGTCACAGTGAGTCGGAAACACCCCACCCAGTCAAAGTGAGTCAGAAACCCGCCCCCATCAAAGTGAGTCAGAAACACCCACGCTCCCGTCAAAGTGAATCAGGAACACCCCCCTGTCAATGTGAGTCAGAAACACCGCCCTCTCGTCAAAGTGAGTCAGAACAGCCCCCCCCCCGTCAAAGTGAGTCAGAAACCCCCCCTCCGGTCAGATTCAGTCAGAAACACACTCCCCGTCAAAGTGAGTAAGAAACACCCCACCCCCGTCAAAGTGAGCCAGAAACACTCCCCACCCGTCAAAGTGAGTCAGAACCCCCCCCCCATCAAAGTGAGTCAGAAAAACCCCACCCCCGTCAAAGTGAGTCAGAAACACCCCCACCCCCTTCAAAGAGAGTCAGAAACACCCCACCCCGTCACAATGAGTCGGAAACACCCCACCCAGTCAAAGTGAGTCAGTAACACGCCCCCATCAAAGTGAGTAAGAAACACCCACGCTCCCGTCAAAGTGAGTCAGAAACACCCACCCCCGTCAAAGTGATTCAAAAACACCCCGTCCGTCAAAGTGAGTCCGAAACACCCCCACCCCCGTCAAAGTGAGTCAGAAACACCCACCCGTCAAAGTGAGTCAGAAACACCCCCCCCCCACCCGTCAAAGTGAGTCAGAAACACCCCCCACATCAAAGTGAGTCAGAAACACCCCCCCGTCAACGTGAGTCAGAAACACCACCCCCCCCCGCCTCAAAGTGATTCAGAAACACCCCACCCCCGTCTAAGTGAGTCAGAAATACACCCACCCCCGTCAAAGTGAGTCAGAAACACCCCACCCCGTCAAAGTGAGTCGGAAACACCCCACCCAGTCAAAGTGAGTCAGAAACCCGCCCCCATCAAAGTGAGTCAGAAACACCCACGATCCCGTCAAAGTGAGTCAGAAACACACACACCCCGTCAAAGTGAGTGAGATCACACCTACCACCCGTCAACGTGAGTCAGAAACACCCACCCCCGTCAAAGTGAATCAAAAACACCCCGTCCGTCAAAGTGAGTCCGAAACACCCCCACCCCCGTCAAAGTGAGTACGAAACACCCACCCGTCAAAGCGAATCAGAAACACCCCCCACCCGTCAAAGTGAGTCAGAAACACCCCCCACATCAAAGTGAGTCAGAAGCACCCCCCCGTCAAAGTGAGTCAGATCACACCCCCCCCCCGTCAAAGTGAGAAAGAAACACCCCCCTCCCGTCTCAGTGAGCCAGAAACACACCCCTGACAATGTGAGTCAGAAGCACCCCACCCCGTCAAAGTGAGTCGGAAACACTCCACCCAGTCAAAGTGAGTCAGAAACCCGCCCCCATCAAAGTGAGTCAGAAACACCCACGCTCCCGTCAAAGTGAATCAGGAACACCCCCCTGTCAATGTGAGTCAGAAACACCGCCCTCTCGTCAAAGTGAGTCAGAACACCCCCCCCCCCGTCAAAGTGAGTCAGAAAAACCCCCCTCCCGTCAGATTCAGTCAGAAACACACTCCCCGTCAAAATGAGTCAGAAACACCCCACCCCCGTAAAAGTGAGCCAGAAACACTCCCCACCCGTCAAAGTGAGTCAGAAACACCCCCCCCCCATCAAAGTGAGTCAGAAAAACCCCACCCCCGTCAAAGTGAGTCAGAAACAACCCCACCCCCTTCAAAGAGAGTCAGAAACACCCCACCCCGTCACAGTGAGTCGGAAACACCCCACCCAGTCAAAGTGAGTCAGAAACCCGCCCCCATCAAAGTGAGTCAGAATCACCCACGCTCCCGTCAAAGTGAATCAGGAACACCCCTCTGTCAATGTGAGTCAGAAACACCGCCCTCTCGTCAAAGTGAGTCAGAACACCCCCCACCCCTCGTCAAAGTGAGTCAGAAACCCCCCCTCCGGTCAGATTCAGTCAGAAACACACTCCCCGTCAAAATGAGTAAGAAACACCCCACCCCCGTCAAAGTGAGCCAGAAACACTCCCCACCCGTTAAAGTGAGTCAGAACCCCCCCCCCCATCAAAGTGAGTCAGAAAAACCCCACCCCCGTCAAAGTGAGTCAGAAACACCCCCACCCCTTCAAAGAGAGTCAGAAACACCCCACCCCGTCAAAGTGAGTCGGAAACACTCCACCCAGTCAAAGTGAGTCAGAAACCCGCCCCCATCAAAGTGAGTCAGAAACACCCACGCTCCCGTCAAAGTGAATCAGGAACACCCCCCTGTCAATGTGAGTCAGAAACACCGCCCTCTCGTCAAAGTGAGTCAGAACACCCCCCCGTCAAAGTGAGTTAGAAAAACCCCCCTCCCGTCAGATTCAGTCAGAAACACACTCCCCGTAAAAGTGAGCCAGAAACACTCCCCACCCGTCAAAGTGAGTCAGAAACACCCCCCCCCCATCAAAGTGAGTCAGAAAAACCCCACCCCCGTCAAAGTGAGTCAGAAACACCCCCACCCCCTTCAAAGAGAGTCAGAAACACCCCACCCCGTCACAGTGAGTCGGAAACACCCCACCCAGTCAAAGTGAGTCAGAAACCCGCCCCCATCAAAGTGAGTCAGAAACACCCACGCTCCCGTCAAAGTGAATCAGGAACACCCCCCTGTCAATGTGAGTCAGAAACACCGCCCTCTCGTCAAAGTGAGTCAGAACACCCCCCCCCCCCGTCAAAGTGAGTCAGAAACCCCCCCTCCGGTCAGATTCAGTCAGAAACACACTCCCCGTCAAAGTGAGTAAGAAACACCCCACCCCCGTCAAAGTGAGCCAGAAACACTCCCCACCCGTCAAAGTGAGTCAGAAACCCCCCCCCCATCAAAGTGAGTCAGAAAAACCCCACCCCCGTCAAAGTGAGTCAGAAACACCCCCACCCCCTTCAAAGAGAGTCAGAAACACCCCACCCCGTCACAATGAGTCGGAAACACCCCACCCAGTCAAAGTGAGTCAGTAACACGCCCCCATCAAAGTGAGTAAGAAACACCCACGCTCCCGTCAAAGTGAGTCAGAAACACCCACCCCCGTCAAAGTGATTCAAAAACACCCCGTCCGTCAAAGTGAGTCCGAAACACCCCCACCCCCGTCAAAGTGAGTCAGAAACACCCACCCGTCAAAGTGAGTCAGAAACACCCCCCCCCACCCGTCAAAGTGAGTCAGAAACACCCCCCACATCAAAGTGAGTCAGAAACACCCCCCCGTCAACGTGAGTCAGAAACACCACCCCCCCCCCGCCTCAAAGTGATTCAGAAACACCCCACCCCCGTCTAAGTGAGTCAGAAATACACCCACCCCCGTCAAAGTGAGTCAGAAACACCCCACCCCGTCAAAGTGAGTCGGAAACACCCCACCCAGTCAAAGTGAGTCAGAAACCCGCCCCCATCAAAGTGAGTCAGAAACACCCACGATCCCGTCAAAGTGAGTCAGAAACACACACACCCCGTCAAAGTGAGTGAGATCACACCTACCACCCGTCAACGTGAGTCAGAAACACCCACCCCCGTCAAAGTGAATCAAAAACACCCCGTCCGTCAAAGTGAGTCCGAAACACCCCCACCCCCGTCAAAGTGAGTCCGAAACACCCACCCGTCAAAGCGAATCAGAAACACCCCCCACCCGTCAAAGTGAGTCAGAAACACCCCCCACATCAAAGTGAGTCAGAAGCACCCCCCCGTCAAAGTGAGTCAGATCACACACCCCCCCCCCGTCAAAGTGAGAAAGAAACACCCCCCTCCCGTCTCAGTGAGCCAGAAACACACCCCTGACAATGTGAGTCAGAAGCACCCCACCCCGTCAAAGTGAGTCGGAAACACTCCACCCAGTCAAAGTGAGTCAGAAACCCGCCCCCATCAAAGTGAGTCAGAAACACCCACGCTCCCGTCAAAGTGAATCAGGAACACCCCCCTGTCAATGTGAGTCAGAAACACCGCCCTCTCGTCAAAGTGAGTCAGAACACCCCCCCCCCCGTCAAAGTGAGTCAGAAAAACCCCCCTCCCGTCAGATTCAGTCAGAGACACACTCCCCGTCAAAATGAGTCAGAAACACCCCACCCCCGTAAAAGTGAGCCAGAAACACTCCCCACCCGTCAAAGTGAGTCAGAAACACCCCCCCCCATCAAAGTGAGTCAGAAAAACCCCACCCCCGTCAAAGTGAGTCAGAAACAACCCCACCCCCTTCAAAGAGAGTCAGAAACACCCCACCCCGTCACAGTGAGTCGGAAACACCCCACCCAGTCAAAGTGAGTCAGAAACCCGCCCCCATCAAAGTGAGTCAGAATCACCCACGCTCCCGTCAAAGTGAATCAGGAACACCCCTCTGTCAATGTGAGTCAGAAACACCGCCCTCTCGTCAAAGTGAGTCAGAACACCCCCCCCCCTCGTCAAAGTGAGTCAGAAACCCCCCCTCCGGTCAGATTCAGTCAGAAACACACTCCCCGTCAAAATGAGTAAGAAACACCCCACCCCCGTCAAAGTGAGCCAGAAACACTCCCCACCCGTCAAAGTGAGTCAGAACCCCCCCCCCCCATCAAAGTGAGTCAGAAAAACCCCACCCCCGTCAAAGTGAGTCAGAAACACCCCCACCCCTTCAAAGAGAGTCAGAAACACCCCACCCCGTCACAATGAGTCGGAAACACCCCACCCAGTCAAAGTGAGTCAATAACACGCCCCCATCAAAGTGAGTAAGAAACACCCACGCTCCCGTCAAAGTGAGTCAGAAACACCCACCCCCGTCAAAGTGATTCAAAAACACCCCGTCCGTCAAAGTGAGTCCGAAACACCCCCACCCCCGTCAAAGTGAGTCAGAAACACCCACCCGTCAAAGTGAGTCAGAATCACCCCCCACCCGTCAAAGTGAGTCAGAAACACCCCCCACATCAAAGTGATTCAGAAACACCCCACCCCCGTCTAAGTGATTCAGAAATACACCCACCCCCGTCAAAGTGAGTCAGAAACACCCCACCCCGTCAAAGTGAGTCAGAAACACCCACGCTCCCGTCAAAGTGAATCAGGAACACCCCCCTGTCAATGTGAGTCAGAAACACCGCCCTCTCGTCAAAGTGAGTCAGAACACCCCCCCCCCGTCAAAGTGAGTCAGAAAAACCCCCCTCCCGTCAGATTCAGTCAGAGACACACTCCCCGTCAAAATGAGTCAGAAACACCCCACCCCCGTAAAAGTGAGCCAGAAACACTCCCCACCCGTCAAAGTGAGTCAGAAACACCCCCCCCCATCAAAGTGAGTCAGAAAAACCCCACCCCCGTCAAAGTGAGTCAGAAACAACCCCACCCCCTTCAAAGAGAGTCAGAAACACCCCACCCCGTCACAGTGAGTCGGAAACACCCCACCCAGTCAAAGTGAGTCAGAAACCCGCCCCCATCAAAGTGAGTCAGAATCACCCACGCTCCCGTCAAAGTGAATCAGGAACACCCCTCTGTCAATGTGAGTCAGAAACACCGCCCTCTCGTCAAAGTGAGTCAGAACACCCCCCCCCCCTCGTCAAAGTGAGTCAGAAACCCCCCCTCCGGTCAGATTCAGTCAGAAACACACTCCCCGTCAAAATGAGTAAGAAACACCCCACCCCCGTCAAAGTGAGCCAGAAACACTCCCCACCCGTCAAAGTGAGTCAGAACCCCCCCCCCCCATCAAAGTGAGTCAGAAAAACCCCACCCCCGTCAAAGTGAGTCAGAAACACCCCCACCCCTTCAAAGAGAGTCAGAAACACCCCACCCCGTCACAATGAGTCGGAAACACCCCACCCAGTCAAAGTGAGTCAATAACACGCCCCCATCAAAGTGAGTAAGAAACACCCACGCTCCCGTCAAAGTGAGTCAGAAACACCCACCCCCGTCAAAGTGATTCAAAAACACCCCGTCCGTCAAAGTGAGTCCGAAACACCCCCACCCCCGTCAAAGTGAGTCAGAAACACCCACCCGTCAAAGTGAGTCAGAATCACCCCCCACCCGTCAAAGTGAGTCAGAAACACCCCCCACATCAAAGTGATTCAGAAACACCCCACCCCCGTCTAAGTGATTCAGAAATACACCCACCCCCGTCAAAGTGAGTCAGAAACACCCCACCCCGTCAAAGTGAGTCAGAAACACCCACGCTCCCGTCAAAGTGAATCAGGAACACCCCCCTGTCAATGTGAGTCAGAAACACCGCCCTCTCGTCAAAGTGAGTCAGAACACCCCCCCCCCGTCAAAGTGAGTCAGAAAAACCCCCCTCCCGTCAGATTCAGTCAGAGACACACTCCCCGTCAAAATGAGTCAGAAACACCCCACCCCCGTAAAAGTGAGCCAGAAACACTCCCCACCCGTCAAAGTGAGTCAGAAACACCCCCCCCCATCAAAGTGAGTCAGAAAAACCCCACCCCCGTCAAAGTGAGTCAGAAACAACCCCACCCCCTTCAAAGAGAGTCAGAAACACCCCACCCCGTCACAGTGAGTCGGAAACACCCCACCCAGTCAAAGTGAGTCAGAAACCCGCCCCCATCAAAGTGAGTCAGAATCACCCACGCTCCCGTCAAAGTGAATCAGGAACACCCCTCTGTCAATGTGAGTCAGAAACACCGCCCTCTCGTCAAAGTGAGTCAGAACACCCCCCCCCCTCGTCAAAGTGAGTCAGAAACCCCCCCTCCGGTCAGATTCAGTCAGAAACACACTCCCCGTCAAAATGAGTAAGAAACACCCCACCCCCGTCAAAGTGAGCCAGAAACACTCCCCACCCGTCAAAGTGAGTCAGAACCCCCCCCCCCCATCAAAGTGAGTCAGAAAAACCCCACCCCCGTCAAAGTGAGTCAGAAACACCCCCACCCCTTCAAAGAGAGTCAGAAACACCCCACCCCGTCACAATGAGTCGGAAACACCCCACCCAGTCAAAGTGAGTCAATAACACGCCCCCATCAAAGTGAGTAAGAAACACCCACGCTCCCGTCAAAGTGAGTCAGAAACACCCACCCCCGTCAAAGTGATTCAAAAACACCCCGTCCGTCAAAGTGAGTCCGAAACACCCCCACCCCCGTCAAAGTGAGTCAGAAACACCCACCCGTCAAAGTGAGTCAGAATCACCCCCCACCCGTCAAAGTGAGTCAGAAACACCCCCCACATCAAAGTGATTCAGAAACACCCCACCCCCGTCTAAGTGATTCAGAAATACACCCACCCCCGTCAAAGTGAGTCAGAAACACCCCACCCCGTCAAAGTGAGTCGGAAACACCCCACCCAGTCAAAGTGAGTCAGAAACCCGCCCCCATCAAAGTGAGTCAGAAACACCCGCGCTCCCGTCAAAGTGAGTCAGGAACAACCCCCCGTCAAAGTGAGTCAGATCACCCCCCCCCGCGTCAAAGTGAGTAAGAAACACCCCCCTCCCGTCACAGTGAGCCAGAAACACACCCCTGTCAATGTGAGTCAGAAACACCCCACCCCGTCAAAGTGAGTCGGAAACACCCCACCCAGTCAAAGTGAGTCAGAAACCCGCCCCCATCAAAGTGAGTCAGAAACAACCACGCTCCCGTCAAACTGAATCAGGAACACCCCCCTGTCAATGTGAGTCAGAAACACCGCCCTCTCGTCAAAGTGAGTCAGATCACACCCCCGTCAAAGTGAGTCAGAAAACCCCCCCTCCCGTCAGATTCAGTCAGAAACACCCCACCCCCGTAAAAGTGAGCCAGAAACACTCCCCACCCGTCAAAGTGAGTCAGAAAACCCCCCCATCAAAGTGAGTCAGAAAAACCCCGCCCCCGTCAAAGTGAGTCAGAAACACCCCCACCCCCTTCAAAGAGAGTCAGAAACACCCCACCCCGTAACAGTGAGTCGGAAACACCCCACCCAGTCAAAGTGAGTCAGATACCCGCCCCCATCAAAGTGAGTCAGAAACACCCACGCTCCCGTCAAAGTGAATCAGGAACACCCCCAGTCAATGTGAGTCAGAAACACCGCCCTCTCGTCAAAGTGTGTCAGAACACCCCCCCCCCCGTCAAAGTGAGTCAGAAACCCCCCTCCCGTCAGATTCAGTCAGAAACACACTCCCCGTCAAAATGAGTAAGAATCACCCCACCCCCGTCAAAGTGAGCCAGAAACACTCCCCACCCGTCAAAGTGAGTCAGAAACCCCCCCCCATCAAAGTGAGTCAGAAAAAACAACCCCCGTCAAAGTGAGTCAGAAACACCCCCACCCCCTTCAAAGAGAGTCAGAAATACCCCCTTCGTCAAAGTGTGTCTGATACACCCACCCGACAAAGTGAGTCTGAACTCCGCTCCCCCCCCCCCCGTCAAAGTGAGTCAGAACACCCCCTCCCGTCAGACTGAGTCAGAAACACACTCCCCGTCAAAATGAGTCAGAAGCACCCCACCCCCGTCAATGTGAGCCAGGAACACCCCCCAGCCGTCAAAGTGAGTCAGAAACCCCTCCCCCATCAAAGTGAGTCAGAAAAACCCCACCCCCGTCAAAGTGAGTCAGAAACACCCCCACCCCCTTCAAAGAGCGTCAGAAACACCCCACCCCGTCACAGTGAGTCGGAAACACCCCACCCAGTCAAAGTGAGTCAGAAACCCGCCCCCATCAAAGTGAGTCAGAAACACCCACGCTCCCGTCAAAGTGAATCAGGAACACCCCCCTGTCAATGTGAGTCAGAAACACCGCCCTCTCGTCAAAGTGAGTCAGAACACCCCCCCCCCCGTCAAAGTGAGTCAGAAACCCCCCCTCCGGTCAGATTCAGTCAGAAACACACTCCCCGTCAAAGTGAGTAAGAAACACCCCACCCCCGTCAAAGTGAGCCAGAAACACTCCCCACCCGTCAAAGTGAGTCAGAACCCCCCCCATCAAAGTGAGTCAGAAAACCCCCACCCCCGTCAAAGTGAGTCAGAAACACCCCCACCCCCTTCAAAGAGAGTCAGAAACACCCCACCCCGTCACAATGAGTCGGAAACACCCCACCCAGTCAAAGTGAGTCAGTAACACGCCCCCATCAAAGTGAGTAAGAAACACCCACGCTCCCGTCAAAGTGAGTCAGAAACACCCACCCCCGTCAAAGTGATTCAAAAACACCCCGTCCGTCAAAGAGAGTCCGAAACACCCCCACCCCCGTCAAAGTGAGTCAGAAACACCCACCCGTCAAAGTGAGTCAGAAACACCCCCCCCACCCGTCAAAGTGAGTCAGAAACACCCCCCACATCAAAGTGAGTCAGAAACACCCCCCCGTCAACGTGAGTCAGAAACACCACCCCCCCCGCCTCAAAGTGATTCAGAAACACCCCACCCCCGTCTAAGTGAGTCAGAAATACACCCACCCCCGTCAAAGTGTGTCAGAAACACCCCACCCCGTCAAAGTGAGTCGGAAACACCCCACCCAGTCAAAGTGAGTCAGAAACCCGCCCCCATCAAAGTGAGTCAGAAACACCCACGATCCCGTCAAAGTGAGTCAGAAACACACACACACCGTCAAAGTGAGTGAGATCACACCTACCACGCGTCAACGTGAGTCAGAAACACCCACCCCCGTCAAAGTGAATCAAAAACACCCCGTCCGTCAAAGTGAGTCCGAAACACCCCCACCCCCGTCAAAGTGAGTCCGAAACACCCACCCGTCAAAGCGAATCAGAAACACCCCCCACCCGTCAAAGTGAGTCAGAAACACCCCCCACATCAAAGTGAGTCAGAAGCACCCCCCCGTCAAAGTGAGTCAGATCACACCCCCCCCCCGTCAAAGTGAGAAAGAAACACCCCCCTCCCGTCTCAGTGAGCCAGAAACACACCCCTGACAATGTGAGTCAGAAGCACCCCACCCCGTCAAAGTGAGTCGGAAACACTCCACCCAGTCAAAGTGAGTCAGAAACCCGCCCCCATCAAAGTGAGTCAGAAACACCCACGCTCCCGTCAAAGTGAATCAGGAACACCCCCCTGTCAATGTGAGTCAGAAACACCGCCCTCTCGTCAAAGTGAGTCAGAACACCCCCCCCGTCAAAGTGAGTCAGAAAAACCCCCCTCCCGTCAGATTCAGTCAGAGACACACTCCCCGTCAAAATGAGTCAGAAACACCCCACCCCCGTAAAAGTGAGCCAGAAACACTCCCCACCCGTCAAAGTGAGTCAGAAACACACCCCCCCCCCCATCAAAGTGAGTCAGAAAAACCCCACCCCCGTCAAAGTGAGTCAGAAACAACCCCACCCCCTTCAAAGAGAGTCAGAAACACCCCACCCCGTCACAGCGAGTCGGAAACACCCCACCCAGTCAAAGTGAGTCAGAAACCCGCCCCCATCAAAGTGAGTCAGAATCACCCACGCTCCCGTCAAAGTGAATCAGGAACACCCCTCTGTCAATGTGAGTCAGAAACACCGCCCTCTCGTCAAAGTGAGTCAGAACACCCCCCCCCCCTCGTCAAAGTGAGTCAGAAACCCCCCCTCCGGTCAGATTCAGTCAGAAACACACTCCCCGTCAAAATGAGTAAGAAACACCCCACCCCCGTCAAAGTGAGCCAGAAACACTCCCCACCCGTCAAAGTGAGTCAGAACCCCCCCCCCCATCAAAGTGAGTCAGAAAAACCCCACCCCCGTCAAAGTGAGTCAGAAACACCCCCACCCCTTCAAAGAGAGTCAGAAACACCCCACCCCGTCACAATGAGTCGGAAACACCCCACCCAGTCAAAGTGAGTCAGTAACACGCCCCCATCAAAGTGAGTAAGAAACACCCACGCTCCCGTCAAAGTGAGTCAGAAACACCCACCCCCGTCAAAGTGATTCAAAAACACCCCGTCCGTCAAAGTGAGTCCGAAACACCCCCACCCCCGTCAAAGTGAGTCAGAAACACCCACCCGTCAAAGTGAGTCAGAAACACCCCCCCCCACCCGTCAAAGTGAGTCAGAAACACCCCCCACATCAAAGTGAGTCAGAAACCCCCCCCCGTCAACGTGAGTCAGAAACACCACCCCCCCCCGCCTCAAAGTGATTCAGAAACACCCCACCCCCGTCTAAGTGAGTCAGAAATTCACCCACCCCCGTCAAAGTGAGTCAGAAACACCCCACCCCGTCAAAGTGAGTCGGAAACACCCCACCCAGTCAAAGTGAGTCAGAAACCCGCCCCCATCAAAGTGAGTCAGAAACACCCACGATCCCGTCAAAGTGAGTCAGAAACACACACACACCGTCAAAGTGAGTGAGATCACACCTACCACCCGTCAACGTGAGTCAGAAACACCCACCCCCGTCAAAGTGAATCAAAAACACCCCGTCCGTCAAAGTGAGTCCGAAACACCCCCACCCCCGTCAAAGTGAGTCCGAAACACCCACCCGTCAAAGCGAATCAGAAACACCCCCCACCCGTCAAAGTGAGTCAGAAACACCCCCCACATCAAAGTGAGTCAGAAGCACCCCCCCGTCAAAGTGAGTCAGATCACACCCCCCCCCCCGTCAAAGTGAGAAAGAAACACCCCCCTCCCGTCTCAGTGAGCCAGAAACACACCCCTGACAATGTGAGTCAGAAGCACCCCACCCCGTCAAAGTGAGTCGGAAACACTCCACCCAGTCAAAGTGAGTCAGAAACCCGCCCCCATCAAAGTGAGTCAGAAACACCCACGCTCCCGTCAAAGTGAATCAGGAACACCCCCCTGTCAATGTGAGTCAGAAACACCGCCCTCTCGTCAAAGTGAGTCAGAACACCCCCCCCCCGTCAAAGTGAGTCAGAAAAAACCCCCTCCCGTCAGATTCAGTCAGAGACACACTCCCCGTCAAAATGAGTCAGAAACACCCCACCCCCGTAAAAGTGAGCCAGAAACACCCCCCCCCCCCATCAAAGTGAGTCAGAAAAACCCCACCCCCGTCAAAGTGAGTCAGAAACAACCCCACCCCCTTCAAAGAGAGTCAGAAACACCCCACCCCGTCACAGTGAGTCGGAAACACCCCACCCAGTCAAAGTGAGTCAGAAACCCGCCCCCATCAAAGTGAGTCAGAATCACCCACGCTCCCGTCAAAGTGAATCAGGAACACCCCTCTGTCAATGTGAGTCAGAAACACCGCCCTCTCGTCAAAGAGAGTCAGAACACCCCCCCCCCTCGTCAAAGTGAGTCAGAAACCCCCCCTCCGGTCAGATTCAGTCAGAAACACACTCCCCGTCAAAATGAGTAAGAAACACCCCACCCCCGTCAAAGTGAGCCAGAAACACTCCCCACCCGTCAAAGTGAGTCAGAACCCCCCCCCCATCAAAGTGAGTCAGAAAAACCCCACCCCCGTCAAAGTGAGTCAGAAACACCCCCACCCCTTCAAAGAGAGTCAGAAACACCCCACCCGGTCACAATGAGTCGGAAACACCCCACCCAGTCAAAGTGAGTCAATAACACGCCCCCATCAAAGTGAGTAAGAAACACCCACGCTCCCGTCAAAGTGAGTCAGAAACACCCACCCCCGTCAAAGTGATTCAAAAACACCCCGTCCGTCAAAGTGAGTCCGAAACACCCCCACCCCCGTCAAAGTGAGTCAGAAACACCCACCCGTCAAAGTGAGTCAGAATCACCCCCCACCCGTCAAAGTGAGTCAGAAACACCCCCCACATCAAAGTGATTCAGAAACACCCCACCCCCGTCTAAGTGATTCAGAAATACACCCACCCCCGTCAAAGTGAGTCAGAAACACCCCACCCCGTCAAAGTGAGTCGGAAACACCCCATCCAGTCAAAGTGAGTCAGAAACCCGCCCCCATCAAAGTGAGTCAGAAACACCCGCGCTCCCGTCAAAGTGAGTCAGGAACAACCCCCCGTCAAAGTGAGTCAGATCACCCCCCCCCCGCGTCAAAGTGAGTAAGAAACACCCCCCTCCCGTCACAGTGAGCCAGAAACACACCCCTGTCAATGTGAGTCAGAAACACCCCACCCCGTCAAAGTGAGTCGGAAACACCCCACCCAGTCAAAGTGAGTCAGAATCCCGCCCCCATCAAAGTGAGTCAGAAACAACCACGCTCCCGTCAAACTGAATCAGGAACACCCCCCTGTCAATGTGAGTCAGAAACACCGCCCTCTCGTCAAAGTGAGTCAGATCACACCCCCGTCAAAGTGAGTCAGAAAAACCCCCCTCCCGTCAGATTCAGTCAGAAACACCCCACCCCCGTAAAAGTGAGCCAGAAACACTCCCCACCCGTCAAAGTGAGTCAGAAAACCCCCCCATCAAAGTGAGTCAGGAAAACCCCGCCCCCGTCAAAGTGAGTCAGAAACACCCCCACCCCCTTCAAAGAGAGTCAGAAACACCCCACCCCGTCACAGTGAGTCGGAAACACCCCACCCAGTCAAAGTGAGTCAGATACCCGCCCCCATCAAAGTGAGTCAGAAACACCCACGCTCCCGTCAAAGTGAATCAGGAACACCCCCCAGTCAATGTGAGTCAGAAACACCGCCCTCTCG
The DNA here is from genome assembly GCF_047496885.1 of Scyliorhinus torazame. Classification (NCBI taxonomy): domain Eukaryota; kingdom Metazoa; phylum Chordata; class Chondrichthyes; order Carcharhiniformes; family Scyliorhinidae; genus Scyliorhinus; species Scyliorhinus torazame. Next base: position 27,457,996 of record NC_092737.1, on the reverse strand, counting down.
TCAAAGTGTGTCAGAACACCCCCCCCCCCACCGTCAAAGTGAGTCAGAAACCCCCCTCCCGTCAGATTCAGTCAGAAACACACTCCCCGTCAAAATGAGTAAGAATCACCCCACCCCCGTCAAAGTGAGCCAGAAACACTCCCCACCCGTCAAAGTGAGTCAGAACCCCCCCCCCCATCAAAGTGAGTCAGAAAAACCCCACCCCCGTCAAAGTGAGTCAGAAACACCCCCACCCCCTTCAAAGAGAGTCAGAAATACCCCCTTCGTCAAAGTGTGTCTGAAACACCCACCCGACAAAGTGAGTCTGAACTCCGCTCCCCCCCCCGTCAAAGTGAGTCAGAAACACCCCCTCCCGTCAGACTGAGTCAGAAACACACTCCCCGTCAAAATGAGTCAGAAGCACCCCACCCCCGTCAATGTGAGCCAGGAACACCCCCCAGCCGTCAAAGTGAGTCAGAAACCCCTCCCCCATCAAAGTGAGTCAGAAAAACCCCACCCCCGTCAAAGTGAGTCGGAAACACCCCACCCCGTCACAGTGAGTCGGAAACACCCCACCCAGTCAAAGTGAGTCAGAAACCCGCCCCCATCAAAGTGAGTCAGAAACACCCACGATCCCGTCAAAGTGAGTCAGAAACACACACCCCCCCCCCCGTCAAAGTGAGTGAGATCACACCCCCCACCCGTCAACGTGAGTCAGAAACACCCACCCCCGTCAAAGTGAATCAAAAACCCCCCGTCCGTCAAAGTGAGTCCGAAACACACCCACCCCCGTCAAAGTGAGTCCGAAACACCCACCCGTCAAAGTGAGTCAGAAACACCACCCACCCGTCAAAGTGAGTCAGAAACACCCCCCACATCAAAGTGAGTCAGAAACACCCCCCCCCGTCAAAGTGAGTCAGATCACACACCCCCACCCCGTCAAAGTGAGAAAGAAACACCCCCCTCCCGTCTCAGTGAGCCAGAAACACACCCCTGTCAATGTGAGTCAGAAGCACCCCACCCCGTCAAAGTGAGTCGGAAACACTCCACCCAGTCAAAGTGAGTCAGAAACCCGCCCCCATCAAAGTGAGTCAGAAACACCCACGCTCCCGTCAAAGTGAATCAGGAACACCCCCCTGTCAATGTGAGTCAGAAACACCGCCCTCTCGTCAAAGTGAGTCAGAACACACCCCCGTCAAAGTAAGTCAGAAAAACCCCCCTCCCGTCAGATTCAGTCAGAAACACACTCCCCGTCAAAATGAGTCAGAAACACCCCACCCCCGTAAAAGTGAGCCAGAAACACTCCCCACCCGTCAAAGTGAGTCAGAAACCGCCCCCCCCATCAAAGTGAGTCAGAAAAACCCCACCCCCGTCAAAGTGAGTCAGAAACACCCCCACCCCCTTCAAAGAGAGTCAGAAACACCCCACCCCGTCACAGTGAGTCGGAAACACCCCACCCAGTCAAAGTGAGTCAGAAACAACCACGCTCACGTCAAAGTGAATCAGGAACACCCCCCTGTCAATGTGAGTCAGAAACACCGCCCTCTCGTCAAAGTGAGTCAGAACACCCCCGCCCCCGTCAAAGTGAGTCAGAAACCCCCCCTCCGGTCAGATTCAGTCAGAAACACACTCCCCGTCAAAATGAGTAAGAAAGACCCCATGCCGTCAAAGTGAGCCAGAAACACTCCCCACCCGTCAAAGTGAGTCAGAACCCCCCCCCCCATCAAAGTGAGTCAGAAAAACCCCACCCCCGTCAAAGTGAGTGAGAAACACCCCCACCCCCTTCAAAAAGAGTCAGAAACACCCCACCCCGTCACAATGAGTCGGAAACACCCCACCCAGTCAAAGTGAGTCAGTAACACGCCCCCATCAAAGTGAGTAAGAAACACTCACGCTCCCGTCAAAGTGAGTCAGAAACACCCACCCCCGTCAAAGTGATTCAAAAACACCCCGTCCGTCAAAGTGAGTCCGAAACACCCCCACCCCCGTCAAAGTGAGTCCGAAACACCCACCCGTCAAAGTGAGTCAGAAACACCACCCACCCGTCAAAGTGAGTCAGAAACACCCCCCACATCAAAGTGAGTCAGAAACACCCCCCCCCGTCAAAGTGAGTCAGATCACACACCCCCACCCCGTCAAAGTGAGAAAGAAACACCCCCCTCCCGTCTCAGTGAGCCAGAAACACACCCCTGTCAATGTGAGTCAGAAGCACCCCACCCCGTCAAAGTGAGTCGGAAACACTCCACCCAGTCAAAGTGAGTCAGAAACCCGCCCCCATCAAAGTGAGTCAGAAACACCCACGCTCCCGTCAAAGTGAATCAGGAACACCCCCCTGTCAATGTGAGTCAGAAACACCGCCCTCTCGTCAAAGTGAGTCAGAACACACCCCCGTCAAAGTAAGTCAGAAAAACCCCCCTCCCGTCAGATTCAGTCAGAAACACACTCCCCGTCAAAATGAGTCAGAAACACCCCACCCCCGTAAAAGTGAGCCAGAAACACTCCCCACCCGTCAAAGTGAGTCAGAAAACCCCCCCATCAAAGTGAGTCAGAAAAACCCCACCCCCGTCAAAGTGAGTCAGAAACACCCCCACCCCCTTCAAAGAGAGTCAGAAACACCCCACCCCGTCACAGTGAGTCGGAAACACCCCACTCAGTCAAAGTGAGTCAGAAACCCGCCCCCATCAAAGTGAGTCAGAAACACCCACGCTCACGTCAAAGTGAATCAGGAACACCCCCCTGTCAATGTGAGTCAGAAACACCGCCCTCTCGTCAAAGTGAGTCAGAACACCCCCCCCCTTCAAAGTGAGTCAGAAACCCCCCCTCCGGTCAGATTCAGTCAGAAACACACTCCCCGTCAAAATGAGTAAGAAAGACCCCATGCCGTCAAAGTGAGCCAGAAACACTCCCCACCCGTCAAAGTGAGTCAGAACCCCACCCCCATCAAAGTGAGTCAGAAAAACCCCACCCCCGTCAAAGTGAGTGAGAAACACCCCCACCCCCTTCAAAAAGAGTCAGAAACACCCCACCCCGTCACAATGAGTCGGAAACACCCCACCCAGTCAAAGTGAGTCAGTAACACGCCCCCATCAAAGTGAGTAAGAAACACTCACGCTCCCGTCAAAGTGAGTCAGAAACACCCACCCCCGTCAAAGTGATTCAAAAACACCCCGTCCGTCAAAGTGAGTCCGAAACACCCCCACCCCCGTCAAAGTGAGTCAGAAACACCCACCCGTCAAAGTGAGTCAGAAACACCCCCCACCCGTCAAAGTGAGTCAGAAACACCCCCCACATCAAAGTGAGTCAGAAACACCCCCACCGTCAACGTGAGTCAGAAACACCACCCCCCCGCCTCAAAGTGAGTCAGAAACACCCCACCCCCGTCTAAGTGAGTCAGAAATACACCCACCCCCGTCAAAGTGAGTCAGAAACACTCCCCACCCGTCAAAGTGAGTCAGAACCCCCCCCCCCCATCAAAGTGAGTCAGAAAAACCCCACCCCCGTCAAAGTGAGTCAGAAACACCCCCACCCCCTTCAAAGAGAGTCAGAAACACCCCACCCCGTCACAGTGAGTCGGAAACACCCCACCCAGTCAAAGTGAGTCAGAAACCCGCCCCCATCAAAGTGAGTCAGAATCACCCACGCTCACGTCAAAGTGAATCAGGAACACCCCCCTGTCAATGTGAGTCAGAAACACCGCCCTCTCTTCAAAGTGAGTCAGAACACCCCCCCCCCCCGTCAAAGTGAGTCAGAAACCCCACCCTCCGGTCAGATTCAGTCAGAAACACACTCCCCGTCAAAATGAGTAAGAAAGACCCCACCCCCGTCAAAGTGAGCCAGAAACACTCCCCACCCGTCAAAGTGAGTCAGAACCCCCCCCCCCATCAAAGTGAGTCAGAAAAACCCCACCCCCGTCAAAGTGAGTCAGAAACACCCCCCACATCAAAGTGAGTCAGAAACACCCCCCCCGTCAACGTGAGTCAGAAACACCACCCCCCCCCGCCTCAAAGTGATTCAGAAACACCCCACCCCCGTCTAAGTGAGTCAGAAATACACCCACCCCCGTCAAAGTGAGTCAGAAACACCCCACCCCGTCAAAGTGAGTCGGAAACACCCCACCCAGTCAAAGTGAGTCAGAAACCCGCCCCCATCAAAGTGAGTCAGAAACACCCACGATCCCGTCAAAGTGAGTCAGAAACACACACACACCGTCAAAGTGAGTGAGATCACACCTACCACCCGTCAACGTGAGTCAGAAACACCCACCCCCGTCAAAGTGAATCAAAAACACCCCGTCCGTCAAAGTGAGTCCGAAACACCCCCACCCCCGTCAAAGTGAGTCCGAAACACCCACCCGTCAAAGCGAATCAGAAACACCCCCCACCCGTCAAAGTGAGTCAGAAACACCCCCCACATCAAAGTGAGTCAGAAGCACCCCCCCGTCAAAGTGAGTCAGATCACACACCCCCACCCCGTCAAAGTGAGAAAGAAACACCCCCCTCCCGTCTCAGTGAGCCAGAAACACACCCCTGACAATGTGAGTCAGAAGCACCCCACCCCGTCAAAGTGAGTCGGAAACACTCCACCCAGTCAAAGTGAGTCAGAAACCCGCCCCCATCAAAGTGAGTCAGAAACACCCACGCTCCCGTCAAAGTGAATCAGGAACACCCCCCTGTCAATGTGAGTCAGAAACACCGCCCTCTCGTCAAAGTGAGTCAGAACACACCCCCGTCAAAGTAAGTCAGAAAAACCCCCCTCCCGTCAGATTCAGTCAGAAACACAATCCCCGTCAAAATGAGTCAGAAACACCACACCCCCGTAAAAGTGAGCCAGAAACACTCCCCACCCGTCAAAGTGAGTCAGAAACCCCCCCCCCCCCATCAAAGTGAGTCAGAAAAACCCCACCCCCGTCAAAGTGAGTCAGAAACACCCCCACCCCCTTCAAAGAGAGTCAGAAACACCCCACCCCGTCACAGTGAGTCGGAAACACCCCACCCAGTCAAAGTGAGTCAGAAACACCCACGCTCACGTCAAAGTGAATCAGGAACACCCCCCTGTCAATGTGAGTCAGAAACACCGCCCTCTCGTCAAAGTGAGTCAGAACACCCCCCCCCCCCCGTCAAAGTGAGTCAGAAACCCCCCCTCCGGTCAGATTCAGTCAGAAACACACTCCCCGTCAAAATGAGTAAGAAAGACCCCATGCCGTCAAAGTGAGCCAGAAACACTCCCCACCCGTCAAAGTGAGTCAGAACCCCCCCCCCATCAAAGTGAGTCAGAAAAACCCCACCCCCGTCAAAGTGAGTGAGAAACACCCCCACCCCCTTCAAAAAGAGTCAGAAACACCCCACCCCGTCACAATGAGTCGGAAACACCCCACCCAGTCAAAGTGAGTCAGTAACACGCCCCCATCAAAGTGAGTAAGAAACACTCACGCTCCCGTCAAAGTGAGTCAGAAACACCCACCCCCGTCAAAGTGATTCAAAAACACCCCGTCCGTCAAAGTGAGTCCGAAACACCCCCACCCCCGTCAAAGTGAGTCCGAAACACTCACCCGTCAAAGTGAGTCAGAAACACCACCCACCCGTCAAAGTGAGTCAGAAACACCCCCCACATCAAAGTGAGTCAGAAACACCCCCCCCCCCCCCCCGTCAAAGTGAGTCAGATCACACACCCCCACCCCGTCAAAGTGAGAAAGAAACACCCCCCTCCCGTCTCAGTGAGCCAGAAACACACCCCTGTCAATGTGAGTCAGAAGCACCCCACCCCGTCAAAGTGAGTCGGAAGCACTCTACCCAGTCAAAGTGAGTCAGAAACCCGCCCCCATCAAAGTGAGTCAGAAACACCCACGCTCCCGTCAAAGTGAATCAGGAACACCCCCCTGTCAATGTGAGTCAGAAACACCGCCCTCTCGTCAAAGTGAGTCAGAACACACCCCCGTCAAAGTAAGTCAGAAAAACCCCCCTCCCGTCAGATTCAGTCAGAAACACACTCCCCGTCAAAATGAGTCAGAAACACCCCACCCCCGTAAAAGTGAGCCAGAAACACTCCCCACCCGTCAAAGTGAGTCAGAAACCCCCCCCCCCATCAAAGTGAGTCAGAAAAACCCCACCCCCGTCAAAGTGAGTCAGAAACACCCCCACCCCCTTCAAAGAGAGTCAGAAACACCCCACCCCGTCACAGTGAGTCGGAAACACCCCACCCAGTCAAAGTGAGTCAGAAACACCCACGCTCACGTCAAAGTGAATCAGGAACACCCCCCTGTCAATGTGAGTCAGAAACACCGCCCTCTCGTCAAAGTGAGTCAGAACACCCCCCCCCCCCCGTCAAAGTGAGTCAGAAACCCCCCCTCCGGTCAGATTCAGTCAGAAACACACTCCCCGTCAAAATGAGTAAGAAAGACCCCATGCCGTCAAAGTGAGCCAGAAACACTCCCCACCCGTCAAAGTGAGTCAGAACCCCCCCCCCATCAAAGTGAGTCAGAAAAACCCCACCCCCGTCAAAGTGAGTGAGAAACACCCCCACCCCCTTCAAAAAGAGTCAGAAACACCCCACCCCGTCACAATGAGTCGGAAACACCCCACCCAGTCAAAGTGAGTCAGTAACACGCCCCCATCAAAGTGAGTAAGAAACACTCACGCTCCCGTCAAAGTGAGTCAGAAACACCCACCCCCGTCAAAGTGATTCAAAAACACCCCGTCCGTCAAAGTGAGTCCGAAACACCCCCACCCCCGTCAAAGTGAGTCCGAAACACTCACCCGTCAAAGTGAGTCAGAAACACCACCCACCCGTCAAAGTGAGTCAGAAACACCCCCCACATCAAAGTGAGTCAGAAACACCCCCCCCCCCCCGTCAAAGTGAGTCAGATCACACACCCCCACCCCGTCAAAGTGAGAAAGAAACACCCCCCTCCCGTCTCAGTGAGCCAGAAACACACCCCTGTCAATGTGAGTCAGAAGCACCCCACCCCGTCAAAGTGAGTCGGAAGCACTCTACCCAGTCAAAGTGAGTCAGAAACCCGCCCCCATCAAAGTGAGTCAGAAACACCCACGCTCCCGTCAAAGTGAATCAGGAACACCCCCCTGTCAATGTGAGTCAGAAACACCGCCCTCTCGTCAAAGTGAGTCAGAACACACCCCCGTCAAAGTAAGTCAGAAAAACCCCCCTCCCGTCAGATTCAGTCAGAAACACACTCCCCGTCAAAATGAGTCAGAAACACCCCACCCCCGTAAAAGTGAGCCAGAAACACTCCCCACCCGTCAAAGTGAGTCACAACCCCCCCCCCCCCCATCAAAGTGAGTCAGAAAAACCCCACCCCCGTCAAAGTGAGTGAGAAACACCCCCACCCCCTTCAAAAAGAGTCAGAAACACCCCACCCCGTCACAATGAGTCGGAAACACCCCACCCAGTCAAAGTGAGTCAGTAACACGCCCCCATCAAAGTGAGTAAGAAACACTCACGCTCCCGTCAAAGTGAGTCAGAAACACCCACCCCCGTCAAAGTGATTCAAAAACACCCCGTCCGTCAAAGTGAGTCCGAAACACCCCCACCCCCGTCAAAGTGAGTCCGAAACACCCACCCGTCAAAGTGAGTCAGAAACACCACCCACCCGTCAAAGTGAGTCAGAAACACCCCCCACATCAAAGTGAGTCAGAAACACCCCCCCCCGTCAAAGTGAGTCAGATCACACACCCCCACCCCGTCAAAGTGAGAAAGAAACACCCCCCTCCCGTCTCAGTGAGCCAGAAACACACCCCTGTCAATGTGAGTCAGAAGCACCCCACCCCGTCAAAGTGAGTCGGAAACACTCCACCCAGTCAAAGTGAGTCAGAAACCCGCCCCCATCAAAGTGAGTCAGAAACACCCACGCTCCCGTCAAAGTGAATCAGGAACACCCCCCTGTCAATGTGAGTCAGAAACACCGCCCTCTCGTCAAAGTGAGTCAGAACACACCCCCGTCAAAGTAAGTCAGAAAAACCCCCCTCCCGTCAGATTCAGTCAGAAACACACTCCCCGTCAAAATGAGTCAGAAACACCCCACCCCCGTAAAAGTGAGCCAGAAACACTCCCCACCCGTCAAAGTGAGTCAGAAAACCCCCCCATCAAAGTGAGTCAGAAAAACCCCACCCCCGTCAAAGTGAGTCAGAAACACCCCCACCCCCTTCAAAGAGAGTCAGAAACACCCCACCCCGTCACAGTGAGTCGGAAACACCCCACTCAGTCAAAGTGAGTCAGAAACCCGCCCCCATCAAAGTGAGTCAGAAACACCCACGCTCACGTCAAAGTGAATCAGGAACACCCCCCTGTCAATGTGAGTCAGAAACACCGCCCTCTCGTCAAAGTGAGTCAGAACACCCCCCCCCCCCCCGTCAAAGTGAGTCAGAAACCCCCCCCCTCCGGTCAGATTCAGTCAGAAACACACTCCCCGTCAAAATGAGTAAGAAAGACCCCATGCCGTCAAAGTGAGCCAGAAACACTCCCCACCCGTCAAAGTGAGTCAGAACCCCACCCCCATCAAAGTGAGTCAGAAAAACCCCACCCCCGTCAAAGTGAGTGAGAAACACCCCCACCCCCTTCAAAAAGAGTCAGAAACACCCCACCCCGTCACAATGAGTCGGAAACACCCCACCCAGTCAAAGTGAGTCAGTAACACGCCCCCATCAAAGTGAGTAAGAAACACTCACGCTCCCGTCAAAGTGAGTCAGAAACACCCACCCCCGTCAAAGTGATTCAAAAACACCCCGTCCGTCAAAGTGAGTCCGAAACACCCCCACCCCCGTCAAAGTGAGTCAGAAACACCCACCCGTCAAAGTGAGTCAGAAACACCCCCCACCCGTCAAAGTGAGTCAGAAACACCCCCCACATCAAAGTGAGTCAGAAACACCCCCACCGTCAACGTGAGTCAGAAACACCACCCCCCCGCCTCAAAGTGAGTCAGAAACACCCCACCCCCGTCTAAGTGAGTCAGAAATACACCCACCCCCGTCAAAGTGAGTCAGAAACACTCCCCACCCGTCAAAGTGAGTCAGAACCCCCCCCCCATCAAAGTGAGTCAGAAAAACCCCACCCCCGTCAAAGTGAGTCAGAAACACCCCCACCCCCTTCAAAGAGAGTCAGAAACACCCCACCCCGTCACAGTGAGTCGGAAACACCCCACCCAGTCAAAGTGAGTCAGAAACCCGCCCCCATCAAAGTGAGTCAGAATCACCCACGCTCACGTCAAAGTGAATCAGGAACACCCCCCTGTCAATGTGAGTCAGAAACACCGCCCTCTCTTCAAAGTGAGTCAGAACACCCCCCCCCCCCGTCAAAGTGAGTCAGAAACCCCACCCTCCGGTCAGATTCAGTCAGAAACACACTCCCCGTCAAAATGAGTAAGAAAGACCCCACCCCCGTCAAAGTGAGCCAGAAACACTCCCCACCCGTCAAAGTGAGTCAGAACCCCCCCCCCATCAAAGTGAGTCAGAAAAACCCCACCCCCGTCAAAGTGAGTCAGAAACACCCCCCACATCAAAGTGAGTCAGAAACACCCCCCCGTCAACGTGAGTCAGAAACACCACCCCCCCCCGCCTCAAAGTGATTCAGAAACACCCCACCCCCGTCTAAGTGAGTCAGAAATACACCCACCCCCGTCAAAGTGAGTCAGAAACACCCCACCCCGTCAAAGTGAGTCGGAAACACCCCACCCAGTCAAAGTGAGTCAGAAACCCGCCCCCATCAAAGTGAGTCAGAAACACCCACGATCCCGTCAAAGTGAGTCAGAAACACACACACACCGTCAAAGTGAGTGAGATCACACCTACCACCCGTCAACGTGAGTCAGAAACACCCACCCCCGTCAAAGTGAATCAAAAACACCCCGTCCGTCAAAGTGAGTCCGAAACACCCCCACCCCCGTCAAAGTGAGTCCGAAACACCCACCCGTCAAAGCGAATCAGAAACACCCCCCACCCGTCAAAGTGAGTCAGAAACACCCCCCACATCAAAGTGAGTCAGAAGCACCCCCCCGTCAAAGTGAGTCAGATCACACACCCCCACCCCGTCAAAGTGAGAAAGAAACACCCCCCTCCCGTCTCAGTGAGCCAGAAACACACCCCTGACAATGTGAGTCAGAAGCACCCCACCCCGTCAAAGTGAGTCGGAAACACTCCACCCAGTCAAAGTGAGTCAGAAACCCGCCCCCATCAAAGTGAGTCAGAAACACCCACGCTCCCGTCAAAGTGAATCAGGAACACCCCCCTGTCAATGTGAGTCAGAAACACCGCCCTCTCGTCAAAGTGAGTCAGAACACACCCCCGTCAAAGTAAGTCAGAAAAACCCCCCTCCCGTCAGATTCAGTCAGAAACACACTCCCCGTCAAAATGAGTCAGAAACACCACACCCCCGTAAAAGTGAGCCAGAAACACTCCCCACCCGTCAAAGTGAGTCAGAAACCCCCCCCCCCATCAAAGTGAGTCAGAAAAACCCCACCCCCGTCAAAGTGAGTCAGAAACACCCCCACCCCCTTCAAAGAGAGTCAGAAACACCCCACCCCGTCACAGTGAGTCGGAAACACCCCACCCAGTCAAAGTGAGTCAGAAACACCCACGCTCACGTCAAAGTGAATCAGGAACACCCCCCTGTCAATGTGAGTCAGAAACACCGCCCTCTCGTCAAAGTGAGTCAGAACACCCCCCCCCCCGTCAAAGTGAGTCAGAAACCCCCCCTCCGGTCAGATTCAGTCAGAAACACACTCCCCGTCAAAATGAGTAAGAAAGACCCCATGCCGTCAAAGTGAGCCAGAAACACTCCCCACCCGTCAAAGTGAGTCAGAACCCCCCCCCCATCAAAGTGAGTCAGAAAAACCCCACCCCCGTCAAAGTGAGTGAGAAACACCCCCACCCCCTTCAAAAAGAGTCAGAAACACCCCACCCCGTCACAATGAGTCGGAAACACCCCACCCAGTCAAAGTGAGTCAGTAACACGCCCCCATCAAAGTGAGTAAGAAACACTCACGCTCCCGTCAAAGTGAGTCAGAAACACCCACCCCCGTCAAAGTGATTCAAAAACACCCCGTCCGTCAAAGTGAGTCCGAAACACCCCCACCCCCGTCAAAGTGAGTCCGAAACACTCACCCGTCAAAGTGAGTCAGAAACACCACCCACCCGTCAAAGTGAGTCAGAAACACCCCCCACATCAAAGTGAGTCAGAAACACACCCCCCCCCCCCCGTCAAAGTGAGTCAGATCACACACCCCCACCCCGTCAAAGTGAGAAAGAAACACCCCCCTCCCGTCTCAGTGAGCCAGAAACACACCCCTGTCAATGTGAGTCAGAAGCACCCCACCCCGTCAAAGTGAGTCGGAAGCACTCTACCCAGTCAAAGTGAGTCAGAAACCCGCCCCCATCAAAGTGAGTCAGAAACACCCACGCTCCCGTCAAAGTGAATCAGGAACACCCCCCTGTCAATGTGAGTCAGAAACACCGCCCTCTCGTCAAAGTGAGTCAGAACACACCCCCGTCAAAGTAAGTCAGAAAAACCCCCCTCCCGTCAGATTCAGTCAGAAACACACTCCCCGTCAAAATGAGTCAGAAACACCCCACCCCCGTAAAAGTGAGCCAGAAACACTCCCCACCCGTCAAAGTGAGTCACAACCCCCCCCCCCATCAAAGTGAGTCAGAAAAACCCCACCCCCGTCAAAGTGAGTCAGAAACACCCCCACCCCCTTCAAAGAGAGTCAGAAACACCCCACCCCGTCACAGTGAGTCGGAAACACCCCACTCAGTCAAAGTGAGTCAGAAACCCGCCCCCATCAAAGTGAGTCAGAAACACCCACGCTCACGTCAAAGTGAATCAGGAACACCCCCCTGTCAATGTGAGTCAGAAACACCGCCCTCTCGTCAAAGTGAGTCAGAACACCCCCCCCCCCCCGTCAAAGTGAGTCAGAAACCCCCCCTCCGGTCAGATTCAGTCAGAAACACACTCCCCGTCAAAATGAGTAAGAAAGACCCCATGCCGTCAAAGTGAGCCAGAAACACTCCCCACCCGTCAAAGTGAGTCAGAACCCCACCCCCATCAAAGTGAGTCAGAAAAACCCCACCCCCGTCAAAGTGAGTGAGAAACACCCCCACCCCCTTCAAAAAGAGTCAGAAACACCCCACCCCGTCACAATGAGTCGGAAACACCCCACCCAGTCAAAGTGAGTCAGTAACACGCCCCCATCAAAGTGAGTAAGAAACACTCACGCTCCCGTCAAAGTGAGTCAGAAACACCCACCCCCGTCAAAGTGATTCAAAAACACCCCGTCCGTCAAAGTGAGTCCGAAACACCCCCACCCCCGTCAAAGTGAGTCAGAAACACCCACCCGTCAAAGTGAGTCAGAAACACCCCCCACCCGTCAAAGTGAGTCAGAAACACCCCCCACATCAAAGTGAGTCAGAAACACCCCCACCGTCAACGTGAGTCAGAAACACCACCCCCCCGCCTCAAAGTGAGTCAGAAACACCCCACCCCCGTCTAAGTGAGTCAGAAATACACCCACCCCCGTCAAAGTGAGTCAGAAACACTCCCCACCCGTCAAAGTGAGTCAGAACCCCCCCCCCATCAAAGTGAGTCAGAAAAACCCCACCCCCGTCAAAGTGAGTCAGAAACACCCCCACCCCCTTCAAAGAGAGTCAGAAACACCCCACCCCGTCACAGTGAGTCGGAAACACCCCACCCAGTCAAAGTGAGTCAGAAACCCGCCCCCATCAAAGTGAGTCAGAATCACCCACGCTCACGTCAAAGTGAATCAGGAACACCCCCCTGTCAATGTGAGTCAGAAACACCGCCCTCTCTTCAAAGTGAGTCAGAACACCCCCCCCCCCCGTCAAAGTGAGTCAGAAACCCCCCCCTCCGGTCAGATTCAGTCAGAAACACACTCCCCGTCAAAATGAGTAAGAAAGACCCCACCCCCGTCAAAGTGAGCCAGAAACACTCCCCACCCGTCAAAGTGAGTCAGAACCCCCCCCCCCCCCCATCAAAGTGAGTCAGAAAAACCCCACCCCCGTCAAAGTGAGTCAGAAACACCCCCACCCCTTCAAAAAGAGTCAGAAACACCCCACCCCGTCACAATGAGTCGGAAACACCCCACCCAGTCAAAGTGAGTCAGTAACACGCCCCCATCAAAGTGAGTAAGAAACACCCACGCTCCCGTCAAAGTGAGTCAGAAACACCCACCCCCGTCAAAGTGATTCAAAAACACCCCGTCCGTCAAAGTGAGTCCGAAACACCCCCACCCCCGTCAAAGTGAGTCAGAAACACCCACCCGTCAAAGTGAGTCAGAAACACCCCCCACCCGTCAAAGTGAGTCAGAAACACCCCCCACATCAAAGTGAGTCAGAAACACCCCCACCGTCAACGTGAGTCAGAAACACCACACCCCCCCGCCTCAAAGTGAGTCAGAAACACCCCACCCCCGTCTAATTGAGTCAGAAATACACCCACCCCCGTCAAAGTGAGTCAGAAACACCCCACCCCGTCAAAGTGAGTCGGAAACACCCCACCCAGTCAAAGTGAGTCAGAAACCCGCCCCCATCAAAGTGAGTCAGAAACACCAGCGCTCCCGTCAAAGTGAGTCAGGAACAACCCCCCGTCAAAGTGAGTCAGATCACCCCCCCCCCCCGTCAAAGTGAGTAAGAAACACCCCCCTCCCGTCACAGTGAGCCAGAAACACACCCCTGTCAATGTGAGTCAGAAACACCCCACCCCGTCAAAGTGAGTCGGAAACACCACACCCAGTCAAAGTGAGTCAGAAACCCGCCCCGTCAAAGTGAGTCAGAAAAACCCACCTCCCGTCAAAGTGAGTCAGAACCCCCCCCCCCCGTCAAAGTGAGTCAGAACTCACCCCCCCCCCGTCAAAGCGAGTCAGAAACAACCCCCACCCGTCAAAGTGAGTCAGAACCACCACCCCCATCAAAGTGAGTCAGAAACACCCGCCCTGCCACCGTGAGTCAGAAACACCCCCCCCCCGCCTCAAAGTGAGTCAGAAACACCACACCCCCGTCAAAGTGAGTCAGAATGTCACCCCCCCCCCCCCCCCCGTAAGAGTGAGTCAGAACCCCCTCCACGTCAAAGTCAGTCACAAACATCCCACCCTTCGTCAAAGTGAGTCAGAAACACCCCCCGCCAAAGTGAGTCAGAAACATCCCGCCCCCCAAAAAGTGAGTCGGAAACAACCCCCCTCAATGTGAGTCCAAAACACATACCCCCCTCAACGTGAGTCAGAAACACCCTACCCCCCGTCAAAGTGAGTCAGAAACACCCCACCCCTTCAAAGTGATTCAGAAACACCCCACCTCGTCAACGTGAGTCTGAAACACCACCCCCGTCAAAGTGAGTCAGAAACACCCCCCCCCCCCGCCAAAGTGAGTCAGAAACACCCCCACAGCGTCAAAGTGAGTCAGAAATACCCACTCCTCAAAGTGAGTCAAGAACACGCCCCCCTGCCTCAAAGTGAGTCAGAAACACCCCGCCCCCGTCAAATGGAGTCAGGAACACGCCCCCTCCCCCATCAAAGTGAGTCAGAAACAATCCCCCTCAATGTGAGTCCAAAACAGCACCCCCCCGTCAACATGAGTCAGAAACACCCCCACCTCCGTCAAAGTGAGTCGGAAACACCCCACCCCGTCAAAGTGAGTCAGAAACACCCCCTTCGTCAAAGTGTGTCTGAAAAACCCACCCGTCAAAGTGAGTTAGAAGCCCCCCCCCCATCAAACTGAGTCAGAAACACTCCGCCCCGTCAAAGTGAGTCAGAAACAGCGCCCCCCCAGTCAAAGTGAGTAAGAAACACCCCCCTCCCGTCACAGTGAGTCAGAACCCCCCCCCCCCACCATCAAAGTGAGTCAGAAACACACTCCCCGTCAAAATGAGTCAGAAGCACCCCAGTCCCGTGACTGTGAGCCAGAAACAACCCCCACCCGTCAAAGTGAGTCACAAACACTACCCCCCCCATCAAAGTGAGACAGAAACACCCCCCCTGTCAACGTGAGTCAGAAACACCCCCACCGCCTCAAAGTGAGTCAGAAACAACCCACCCCCGTCAAAGTGAGTCAGAAACACACCCACCCCGTCAAAGTGAGTAAGAAACACCCCCTTCCCGTCACAGTGAGCCAGAAACACCCCCCTGTCAATGTGAGTCTGAAACACCCCTCTCTCGACAAAGTGAGTCAGAAACACACCCCTCCCGTCAGATTCAGTCAGAAACACACTCCCCGTCAAAATGAGTCAGAAGCACCCCACCCCCGTGAAAGTGAGCCAGAAACACTCCCCACCCGTCAAAGTGAGTCAGAAACACCCCCCATCAAAGTGAGTCAGAAAAACCCACCCCCCGTCAAAGTGAGTCAGAAACACCCCCCCCCTCGTCAAAGTGAGTCTCAAACAACCCCCCCCGTCAAAGTGAGTCAGAAACACACACCCCCCGCCAAAGTGAGTCAGAAACAACCCCCCCAGTGTAAAAGTGAGTCAGAAACACCCCGCCCCCGTCAAATGGAGTCAGGAACACGCCCCCTCCCCCATCAAAGTGAGTCAGAAACAATCCCCCTCAATGTGAGTCCAAAACACCCCCCGCCGTCAATGTGAGTCAGAAACACCCCCACCCCCGTCAAAGTGAGTCAGAAACACACCACCCCGTCAAAGTGTGTCTGAAACACCCACCCGACAAAGTGAGTCTGAACTTCCCCCCCCCGCCCCCCCCCTCGTCAAAGTGAGTCAGAAACACACTCCCCGTCAAAATGAGTCAGAAGCACCCCACCCCCGTCAATGTGAGCCAGGAACACCCCCCCCCCACCCGTCAAAGTGAGTTAGAACCCACCCCCCATCAAAGTGAGTCATAAACACCCCACCCCCGTCAATGTGAGTCAGAAACACCCCCACCCCCGTCAATGTGAGTCAGAAACACCCCCACCCCCGTCAAAGTGAGTCAGAAACACCTCACCCCGTCACAGTGAGTCGGAAACACCCCACCCAGTCAAAGTGAGTCAGAAACCCGCCCCCATCAAAGTGAGTCAGAAACACCCACGCTCCCGTCAAAGTGAGTGAGATCACTCACCCCACCCGTCAACGTGAGTCAGAAACACCCACCCCCGTCAAAGTGATTCAAAAACACCCCGTCCGTCAAAGTGAGTCCGAAACACCCCCACCCCCGTCAAGTGAGTCAGAAACACCCACCCGTCAAAGTGAGTCAGAAACAACCCCCCCCCCATCAAAGTGAGTCAGAAACACCACACCCCCGTCAAAGTGAGTCAGAATCCCCCCGTCAAAGTGAGTCAGAATCACCGCACCCCCCCGTCAAAGTGAGTCAGACACCCCCCCTCCCCGTCAAACTGAGTCAGAAACACACCTCCACACGTCAAAGTGAGGCGGAAACACCCCCTCCTCGTAAACGTGAGTCAGAAACACCCCCCCTCGTCAAAGTGCGTCAGAAACATCGCCTCCGTCAAAGTGAGTCAGAAACACCTCCCCCGTCAAAGAGAGTCCGAAGCACCCCCCCCCCATCAAAGTGAGTCCATACACCACCCGTCAAAGTGAGTCAGAAACACCGCACCCCTACCCGTCAAGGTGAGTCCAAACACCGCCCGTCAAAGTGAGTCAGGAACCCCCCTCAAAGTGAGTCAGAAACACCCCACCCCCGTCAAAGTGAGTCAGGAACTCAGCCCCCCCGTAAGAGTGACTCAGAACCCCCCACCCACGTCAAAGTGAGTCAGAAACATCCCACCCCTCGTCAAAGTGAGTCTGAAACACCCACCCTCCCGTCAAATTGAGTCAGAAACACCCCCACCAACGTCAAAGTGAATCAGATACCCCCCAGTCAAAGTGAGTCAGAAACAACCCCCGTAAAGTGAGTCAGAAACAGCCCCCACGTCAAAGTGAGTCAGAAACTCCCCCCCGTAAGAGTGAGTCAGAAAGCCCCTTCGTCAACGTGAGTCAGAAACATCCCACCCCACGTCAAAGTGAGTCAGAAACACCCACTCCCCGCCAGAGTGAGTCAGAAACACCCCCACCCCCGTCAAATTGAGACAGAAACATCCCCGCCGTCAAAGTGAGTCAGAAACACCCCACCCCCATCAAAGTGAGTCAGAAACACACCCCCCCCCACCCGTCAAAGTGAGTCAGAACCCCCCCCCCATCAAAGTGAGTCAGAAACACCCCACCCCCGTCAAAGTGAGTCAGAAACACCCCCACCCCCTTCAAAGAGAGTCAGAAACACCTCACCCCGTCACAGTGAGTCGGAAACACCCCACCCAGTCAAAGTGAGTCAGAAACCCGCCCCCATCAAAGTGAGTCAGAAACACCCCCCCACCCGTCAAAGTGAGTCAGAAACACCCGCCCCCGTCAAAGTGAGTCCAAAACACCCCACCCGTCAAAGTGAGTCTGAAACACGCCCACCCACGTCAAAGTGAGTCAAAAACATTCCCCCACCGTCAAAGTGAGCGAGAACACCCCCCCCGTCAAAGTGAGTCAGAAACACCACCGCCCCCCCCCCCCGTCAAAGTGAGTCAGAAACACACACCCTCGTCAAAGTGAGTCAGAAACACTCCTCCCCGTCAAAGTGAGTCACAAAATCCCCCCCCCCCAATCAAAGTGCATCAGAAACACTCCCCCCATCAAAGTGAGTCAGAAACACCGCCCCTGTCAAAGTGAGTCCGAAACACCGACCCCGTCAAAGTGAGTCCAAACACCACCCGTCAAAATGTGTCAGAAACACACACCCCCGTCAAAGTGAGTCAGAAACACCCCCACCGGACCCCGTCAAAGTGAGTCAGAAACACCCGCCCCCGTCAAAGTGAGTCAGAAACACCCCCTCCCGTCAAAATGAGTCAGAAACAACGTCTCTACGTCAAAGTGAGGCAGAAACACCCCCGACGTCAACGTGAGTCAGAAACACCCACCCTCCCGTCAAAGTGAGTCAGAAAGCCCCCCCCCCGTCAAAGTGAGTCAGAAACAACCCCCTGCCTCAAAGTGAGTCAGAAACAACCCCCCGCCTCGAAGTGAGTCAAAGCCCCCCCCCCATCAAAGAGCGTCAGAAACACCCCCCCCCCCGTCAAAGTGAGTCGGAAACAACCCCCCCCCCGCATCAAAGTGAGTCAGAAACATCCCACCCCCGTCAAAGTGAGTCAGAAACACCCCACCCAGTCAAAGTGCGTCAGAAACACCCACGCTCCCGTCCACGTGAGTCAGAAACACCCCCCCCCCGTCAAAGTGAGTGAGATCACACCCCCCATCCGTCAACGTGAGTCAGACACACCAACCCCCGTCAAAGTGATTCCAAAACACCCCGTCCGTCAAGGTGAGTCCGAAACAACCCCACCCCCGTCAAAGTGAGTCAGAAACACCCACCCGTCAAAGTGAGTCTGAACACCCCCCTCCCCATCAAAGTGAGTCAGAAACACCCCCACCCCCGTCAAAGTGAGCCAGATGACAGCCCCCCCGCCCCCCCGTCAAAGTGAGTCAGAAACACCCCCCTCCCGTCACAGTGATCCAGAAACACCCCCCTATCAATGTGAGTCAGAAAAACCCCACCCCGTCTAAGTGAGTCGGAAACACCCCACCCAGTCAACGTGAGTCAGAAACCCGCCCCCATCAAAGTGAGTCAGAAACACCCACGCTCCCGTCAAAGTGAGTCAGGAACACCCCCCGTCAAAGTGAGTCAGATCAAACCCCCCTCCCCGTCAAAGTGAGTAAGAAACACCCCCTTCCCGTCACAGTGAGCCAGAAACACCCCCCTGTCAATGTGAGTCTGAAACACCCCTCTCTCGACAAAGTGAGTCAGAAACACACCCCTCCCGTCAGATTCAGTCAGAAACACACTCCCCGTCAAAATGAGTCAGAAGCACCCCACCCC
The DNA here is from genome assembly GCF_047496885.1 of Scyliorhinus torazame. NCBI lineage: Eukaryota > Metazoa > Chordata > Chondrichthyes > Carcharhiniformes > Scyliorhinidae > Scyliorhinus > Scyliorhinus torazame. Next base: position 27,439,164 of record NC_092737.1, on the reverse strand, counting down.
CGTGAAAGTGAGCCAGAAACACTCCCCACCCGTCAAAGTGAGTCAGAAACACCCCCCATCAAAGTGAGTCAGAAAAACCCACCCCCCGTCAAAGTGAGTCAGAAACACACACCCCCCTCGTCAAAGTGAGTCAGAAACACCCCGCCCCCGTCAAATGGAGTCAGGAACACGCCCCCTCCCCCATCAAAGTGAGTCAGAAACAATCCCCCTCAATGTGAGTCCAAAACGCCCCCCGCCGTCAATGTGAGTCAGAAACACCCCCACCCCCGTCAAAGTGAGTCAGAAACACACCACCCCGTCAAAATGAGTCAGAAACACCCCCTTCGTCAAAGTGTCTGAAACACCCACCCGACAAAGTGAGTCTGAACTTCCCCCCCCCCCGCCCCCCCCCCGTCAAAGTGAGTCAGAAACACACTCCCCGTCAAAATGAGTCAGAAGCACCCCACCCCCGTCAATGTGAGCCAGGAACACCCCCCCCACCAGTCAAAGTGAGTCAGAACCCACCCCCCATCAAAGTGAGTCAGAAACACCCCACCCCCTTCAAAGTGAGTCAGAAACACCCCCACCCCTTCAAAGAGAGTCAGAAACACCTCACCCCGTCACAGTGAGTCGGAAACACCCCACCCAGTCAAAGTGAGTCAGAAACCCGCCCCCATCAAAGTGAGTCAGAAACACCCACGATCCCGTCAAAGTGAGTCAGAAACACACACCCCCCCCCCCCGTCAAAGTGAGTGAGATCACACCCCCCACCCGTCAACGTGAGTCAGAAACACCCACCCCCGTCAAAGTGAATCAAAAACACCCCGTCCGTCAAAGTGAGTCCGAAACACACCCACCCCCGTCAAAGTGAGTCCGAAACACCCACCCGTCAAAGTGAGTCAGAAACACCCCCCACCCGTCAAAGTGAGTCAGAAACACCCCCCACATCAAAGTGAGTCAGAAACACCCCCCCCCCCGTCAAAGTGGGTCAGATCACACACCCCCCCCCCCCGTCAAAGTGAGAAAGAAACACCCCCCTCCCGTCTCAGTGAGCCAGAAACACACCCCTGTCAATGTGAGTCAGAAGCACCCCACCCCGTCAAAGTGAGTCGGAAACACTCCACCCAGTCAAAGTGAGTCAGAAACCCGCCCCCATCAAAGTGAGTCAGAAACACCCACGCTCCCGTCAAAGTGAATCAGGAACACCCCCCTGTCAATGTGAGTCAGAAACACCGCCCTCTCGTCAAAGTGAGTCAGAACACACCCCCGTCAAAGTAAGTCAGAAAAAACCCCCTCCCGTCAGATTCAGTCAGAAACACACTCCCCGTCAAAATGAGTCAGAAACACCCCACCCCCGTAAAAGTGAGCCAGAAACACTCCCCACCCGTCAAAGTGAGTCAGAAACACCCCCCCCCCATCAAAGTGAGTCAGAAAAACCCCACCCCCGTCAAAGTGAGTCAGAAACACCCCCACCCCCTTCAAAGAGAGTCAGAAACACCCCACCCCGTCACAGTGAGTCGGAAACATCCCACCCAGTCAAAGTGAGTCAGAAGCCCGCCCCCATCAAAGTGAGTCAGAAACACTCACGCTCACGTCAAAGTGAATCAGGAACACCCCCCTGTCAATGTGAGTCAGAAACACCGCCCTCTCGTCAAAGTGAGTCAGAACACACTCCCCGTCAAAATGAGTCAGAAGCACCCCACCCCCGTCAATGTGAGCCAGGAACACCCCCCCCCCCACCCGTCAAAGTGAGTTAGAACCCACCCCCCATCAAAGTGAGTCATAAACACCCCACCCCCGTCAATGTGAGTCAGAAACACCCCCACCCCCGTCCACGTGAGTCAGAAACACCCCCCCCCCCCGTCAAAGTGAGTGAGATCACACCCCCCATCCGTCAACGTGAGTCAGACACACCAACCCCCGTCAAAGTGATTCCAAAACACCCCGTCCGTCAAGGTGAGTCCGAAACAACCCCACCCCCGTCAAAGTGAGTCAGAAACACCCACCCGTCAAAGTGAGTCTGAACACCCCCCTCCCCATCAAAGTGAGTCAGAAACACCCCCACCCCCGTCAAAGTGAGCCAGATGACAGCCCCCCCGCCCCCCCGTCAAAGTGAGTCAGAAACACCCCCCTCCCGTCACATTGATCCAGAAACACCCCCCTATCAATGTGAGTCAGAAAAACCCCACCCCGTCTAAGTGAGTCGGAAACACCCCACCCAGTCAACGTGAGTCAGAAACCCGCCCCCATCAAAGTGAGTCAGAAACACCCACGCTCCCGTCAAAGTGAGTCAGGAACACCCCCCGTCAAAGTGAGTCAGATCAAACCCCCCTCCCCGTCAAAGTGAGTAAGAAACACCCCCTTCCCGTCACAGTGAGCCAGAAACACCCCCCTGTCAATGTGAGTCTGAAACACCCCTCTCTCGACAAAGTGAGTCAGAAACACACCCCTCCCGTCAGATTCAGTCAGAAACACACTCCCCGTCAAAATGAGTCAGAAGCACCCCACCCCCGTGAAAGTGAGCCAGAAACACTCCCCACCCGTCAAAGTGAGTCAGAAACACCCCCCATCAAAGTGAGTCAGAAAAACCCACCCCCCGTCAAAGTGAGTCAGAAACACACACCCCCCTCGTCAAAGTGAGTCAGAAACACCCCGCCCCCGTCAAATGGAGTCAGGAACACGCCCCCTCCCCCATCAAAGTGAGTCAGAAACAATCCCCCTCAATGTGAGTCCAAAACGCCCCCCGCCGTCAATGTGAGTCAGAAACACCCCCACCCCCGTCAAAGTGAGTCAGAAACACACCACCCCGTCAAAATGAGTCAGAAACACCCCCTTCGTCAAAGTGTCTGAAACACCCACCCGACAAAGTGAGTCTGAACTTCCCCCCCCCCCGCCCCCCCCCCCCCGTCAAAGTGAGTCAGAAACACACTCCCCGTCAAAATGAGTCAGAAGCACCCCACCCCCGTCAATGTGAGCCAGGAACACCCCCCCACCAGTCAAAGTGAGTCAGAACCCACCCCCCATCAAAGTGAGTCAGAAACACCCCACCACTTCAAAGTGAGTCAGAAACACCCCCACCCCTTCAAAGAGAGTCAGAAACACCTCACCCCGTCACAGTGAGTCGGAAACACCCCACCCAGTCAAAGTGAGTCAGAAACCCGCCCCCATCAAAGTGAGTCAGAAACACCCACGATCCCGTCAAAGTGAGTCAGAAACACACACCCCCCCCCGTCAAAGTGAGTGAGATCACACCCCCCACCCGTCAACGTGAGTCAGAAACACCCACCCCCGTCAAAGTGAATCAAAAACACCCCGTCCGTCAAAGTGAGTCCGAAACACACCCACCCCCGTCAAAGTGAGTCCGAAACACCCACCCGTCAAAGTGAGTCAGAAACACCCCCCACCCGTCAAAGTGAGTCAGAAACACCCCCCACATCAAAGTGAGTCAGAAACACCCCCCCCCCCCCGTCAAAGTGGGTCAGATCACACACACCCCCCCCCCCGCCGACAAAGTGAGAAAGAAACACCCCCTCCCGTCTCAGTGAGCCAGAAACACACCCCTGTCAATGTGAGTCAGAAGCACCCCACCCCGTCAAAGTGAGTCGGAAACACTCCACCCAGTCAAAGTGAGTCAGAAACCCGCCCCCATCAAAGTGAGTCAGAAACACCCACGCTCCCGTCAAAGTGAATCAGGAACACCCCCCTGTCAATGTGAGTCAGAAACACCGCCCTCTCGTCAAAGTGAGTCAGAACACACCCCCGTCAAAGTAAGTCAGAAAAAACCCCCTCCCTTCAGATTCAGTCAGAAACACACTCCCCGTCAAAATGAGTCAGAAACACCCCACCCCCGTAAAATTGAGCCAGAAACACTCCCCACCCGTCAAAGTGAGTCAGAAACACCCCCCCCCCATCAAAGTGAGTCAGAAAAACCCCACCCCCGTCAAAGTGAGTCAGAAACACCCCCACCCCCTTCAAAGAGAGTCAGAAACACCCCACCCCGTCACAGTGAGTCGGAAACATCCCACCCAGTCAAAGTGAGTCAGAAGCCCGCCCCCATCAAAGTGAGTCAGAAACACCCACGCTCACGTCAAAGTGAATCAGGAACACCCCCCTGTCAATGTGAGTCAGAAACACCGCCCTCTCGTCAAAGTGAGTCAGAACACCCCCCCCCCCCCGTCAAAGTGAGTCAGAAACCCCCCCTCCGGTCAGATTCAGTCAGAAACACACTCCCCGTCAAAATGAGTAAGAAAGACCCCACCCCCGTCAAAGTGAGCCAGAAACACTCCCCACCCGTCAATGTGAGTCAGAACCCCCCCCCCATCAAAGTGAGTCAGAAAAACCCCACCCCCGTCAAAGTGAGTCAGAAACACCCCCACCCCCTTCAAAAAGAGTCAGAAACACCCCACCCCGTCACAATGAGTCGGAAACACCCCACCCAGTCAAAGTGAGTCAGTAACACGCCCCCATCAAAGTGAGTAAGAAACACCCACGCTCCCGTCAAAGTGAGTCAGAAACACCCACCCCCGTCAAAGTGATTCAAAAACACCCCGTCCGTCAAAGTGAGTCCGAAACACCCCCACCCCCGTCAAAGTGAGTCAGGAACACCCACCCGTCAAAGTGAGTCAGAAACACCCCCCACCCGTCAAAGTGAGTCAGAAACACCCCCCACATCATAGTGAGTCAGAAACACCCCCACCGTCAACGTGAGTCAGAAACACCACCCCCCCGCCTCAAAGTGAGTCAGAAACACCCCACCCCCGTCTAAGTGAGTCAGAAATACACCCACCCCCGTCAAAGTGAGTCAGAAACACCCCACCCCGTCAAAGTGAGTCGGAAACACCCCACCCAGTCAAAGTGAGTCAGAAACCCGCCCCCATCAAAGTGAGTCAGAAACACCCGCGCTCCCGTCAAAGTGAGTCAGGAACAACCCCCCGTCAAAGTGAGTCAGATCACCCCCCCCCGTCAAAGTGAGTAAGAAACACCCCCCTCCCGTCACAGTGAGCCAGAAACACACCCCTGTCAATGTGAGTCAGAAACACCCCACCCCGTCAAAGTGAGTCGGAAACACCCCACCCAGTCAAAGTGAGTCAGAAACCCGCCCCGTCAAAGTGAGTCAGAAAAACCCACCTCCCGTCAAAGTGAGTCAGAACCCCCCCCCCCGTCAAAGTGAGTCAGAACTCACCCCCCCCCCCGTCAAAGCGAGTCAGAAACAACCCCCACCCGTCAAAGTGAGTCAGATCCACCACCCCCATCGAAGTGAGTCAGAAACACCCGCCCTGCCACCGTGAGTCAGAAACACCCCCCCGCCTCAAAGTGAGTCAGAAACACCACACCCCCGTCAAAGTGAGTCAGAATGTCACCCCCCCCCCCCCGTAAGAGTGAGTCAGAACCCCCTCCACGTCAAAGTGAGTCACAAACATCCCACCCTTCGTCAAAGTGAGTCAGAAACACCCCCCGCCAAAGTGAGTCAGAAACATCCCGCCCCCCAAAAAGTGAGTCGGAAACAACCCCCCTCAATGTGAGTCCAAAACACATACCCCCCCTCAACGTGAGTCAGAAACACCCCCACCCCCCGTCAAAGTGAGTCAGAAACACCCCACCCCTTCAAAGTGATTCAGAAACACCCCACCTCGTCAACGTGAGTCTGAAACACCACCCCCGTCAAAGTGAGTCAGAAACACCCCCCCCCCCGCCAAAGTGAGTCAGAAACACGCCCACAGCGTCAAAGTGAGTCAGAAATACCCACTCCTCAAAGTGAGTCAAGAACACGCCCCCCTGCCTCAAAGTGAGTCAGAAACACCCCGCCCCCGTCAAATGGAGTCAGGAACACGCCCCCTCCCCCATCAAAGTGAGTCAGAAACAATCCCCCTCAATGTGAGTCCAAAGCAGCCCCCCCCGTCAACATGAGTCAGAAACACCCCCACCTCCGTCAAAGTGAGTCGGAAACACCCCACCCCGTCAAAGTGAGTCAGAAACACCCCCTTCGTCAAAGTGTGTCTGAAAAACCCACCCGTCAGAGTGAGTTAGAAGCCCCCCCCCATCAAACTGAGTCAGAAACACTCCGCCCCGTCAAAGTGAGTCAGAAACAGCGCCCCCCCAGTCAAAGTGAGTAAGAAACACCCCCCTCCCGTAACAGTGAGTCAGAACCCCCCCCCCCCCGTCAAAGTGAGTCAGAAACACACTCCCCGTCAAAATGAGTCAGAAGCACCCCAGTCCCGTCACTGTGAGCCAGAAACACCCCCCACCCGTCAAAGTGAGTCACAAACACCACCCCCCCATCAAAGTGAGACAGAAACACCCCCCCGTCAACGTGAGTCAGAAACACCCCCACCGCCTCAAAGTGAGTCAGAAACACCCCACCCCCGTCAAAGTGAGTCAGAAACACACCCACCCCGTCAAAGTGAGTAAGAAACACCCCCTTCCCGTCACAGTGAGCCAGAAACACCCCCCTGTCAATGTGAGTCTGAAACACCCCTCTCTCGACAAAGTGAGTCAGAAACACACCCCTCCCGTCAGATTCAGTCAGAAACACACTCCCCATCAAAATGAGTCAGAAGCACCCCACCCCCGTTAAAGTGAGCCAGAAACACTCCCCACCCGTCAAAGTGAGTCAGAAACACCCCCCATCAAAGTGAGTCAGAAAAACCCACCCCCCGTCAAAGTGAGTCAGAAACACCCCCCCCCCTCGTCAAAGTGAGTCTCAAACACCCCCCCCCCCGTCAAAGTGAGTCAGAATCACCCCCCCCCCCCCGCCAAAGTGAGTCAGAAACAACCCCCCCAGTGTAAAAGTGAGTCAGAAACACCCCGCCCCCGTCAAATGGAGTCAGGAACACGCCCCCTCCCCCATCAAAGTGAGTCAGAAACAATCCCCCTCAATGTGAGTCCAAAACACCCCCCGCCGTCAATGTGAGTCAGAAACACCCCCACCCCCGTCAAAGTGAGTCAGAAACACACCACCCCGTCAAAATGAGTCAGAAACACCCCCTTCGTCAAAGTGTGTCTGAAACACCCACCCGACAAAGTGAGTCTGAACTCCCCCCCCCCCCCGCCCCCCCCCCCTCGTCAAAGTGAGTCAGAAACACACTCCCCGTCAAAATGAGTCAGAAGCACCCCACCCCCGTCAATGTGAGCCAGGAACACCCCCCCCCACCCGTCAAAGTGAGTTAGAACCCACCCCCCATCAAAGTGAGTCAGAAACACCCCACCCCCGTCAATGTGAGTCAGAAACACCCCCACCCCCGTCAAAGTGAGTCAGAAACACCTCACCCCGTCACAGTGAGTCGGAAACACCCCACCCAGTCAAAGTGAGTCAGAAACCCGCCCCCATCAAAGTGAGTCAGAAACACCCACGCTCCCGTCAAAGTGAGTCAGAAACACCTCCCCCCGTCAAAGTGAGTGAGATCACACACCCCACCCGTCAACGTGAGTCAGAAACACCCACCCCCGTCAAAGTGATTCAAAAACACCCCGTCCGTCAAAGTGAGTCCGAAACACCCCCACCCCCGTCAAAGTGAGTCAGAAACACCCACCCGTCAAAGTGAGTCAGAAACAACCCCCCCCCCCATCAAAGTGAGTCAGAAACACCACACCCCCGTCAAAGTGAGTCAGAATCCCCCCGTCAAAGTGAGTCAGAAACACCGCACCCCCCCGTCAAAGTGAGTCAGACACCCCCCCTCCCCGTCAAACTGAGTCAGAAACACACCTCCACACGTCAAAGTGAGGCGGAAAGACCCCCTCCTCGTAAACGTGAGTCAGAAACACCCCCCCTCGTCAAAGTGCGTCAGAAACATCGCCTCCGTCAAAGTGAGTCAGAAACACCTCCCCCGTCAAAGTGAGTCCGAAGCACCCCCCCCCCATCAAAGTGAGTCCATACACCACCCGTCAAAGTGAGTCAGAAACACCGCACCCCTACCCGTCAAGGTGAGTCCAAACACCGCCCGTCAAAGTGAGTCAGGAACCCCCCTGAAAGTGAGTCAGAAACACCCCACCCCCGTCAAAGTGAGTCAGGAACTCTGCCCCCCCCCCCCCCGTAAGAGTGACTCAGAACCCCCCACCCACGTCAAAGTGAGTCAGAAACATCCCACCCCTCGTCAAAGTGAGTCTGAAACACACACCCTCCCGTCAAATTGAGTCAGAAACACCCCCACCAACGTCAAAGTGAATCAGATACCCCCCCAGTCAAAGTGAGTCAGAAACAACCCCCGTAAAGTGAGTCAGAAACAGCCCCCACGTCAAAGTGAGTCAGAAACTCACCCCGTAAGAGTGAGTCAGAAAGCCCCTTCGTCAACGTGAGTCAGAAACATCCCACCCCACGTCAAAGTGAGTCAGAAACACCCACTCCCCGCCAGAGTGAGTCAGAAACACCCCCACCCCCGTCAAATTGAGTCAGAAACATCCCCGCCGTCAAAGTGAGTCAGAAACACCCCACCCCCATCAAAGTGAGTCAGAAACACCTCCCCCCACCCGTCAAAGTGAGTCAGAACCCCCCCCCCATCAAAGTGAGTCAGAAACACCCCATCCCGTCAAAGTGAGTCAGAAACACCCCCACCCCCTTCAAAGAGAGTCAGAAACACCTCACCCCGTCACAGTGAGTCGGAAACACCCCACCCAGTCAAAGTGAGTCAGAAACCCGCCCCCATCAAAGTGAGTCAGAAACACCCCCCCACCCGTCAAAGTGAGTCAGAAACACCCGCCCCCGTCAAAGTGAGTCCAAAACACCCCACCCGTCAAAGTGAGTCTGAAACACGCCCACCCACGTCAAAGTGAGTCAGAAACATTCCCCCACCGTCAAAGTGAGCGAGAACACCACCCCCCGTCAAAGTGAGTCAGAAACACCACCGACCCCCCCCCCCCGTCAAAGTGAATCAGAAACACCCCCCTCCCCGTCAAACTGAGTCAGAAACACTCTTCCACCCTTCCTCGCAAACGTGAGTCAGAAACACACACCCTCGTCAAAGTGAGTCAGAAACACTCCTCCCCGTCAAAGTGAGTCACAAAATCCCCCCCCCAATCAAAGTGCATCAGAAACACTCCCCCCATCATAGTGAGTCAGAAACACCGCCCCTGTCAAAGTGAGTCCGAAACACCGACCCCGTCAAAGTGAGTCCAAACACCACCCGTCAAAATGTGTCAGAAACACACACCCCCGTCAAAGTGAGTCAGAAACACCCCCACCGGCCCCCGTCAAAGTGAGTCAGAAACACCCGCCCCCGTCAAAGTGAGTCAGAAACACCCCCTCCCGTCAAAATGAGTCAGAAACAACGTCTCCCGTCAAAGTGAGGCAGGAACTCAGCCCCCCCCCCCCCGTAAGAGTGACTCAGAACCCCCCACCCACGTCAAAGTGAGTCAGAAACATTCCACCCCTCGTCAAAGTGAGTCTGAAACACCCACGCTCCCGTCCAGGTGAGTCAGCAACACCCCCCCCGTAAAAGTGAGTGAGATCACACCCCCCACCCGTCAACGTGAGTCAGACACACCAACCCCCGTCAAAGTGATTCCAAAACACCCCGTCCGTCAAGGTGAGTCCGAAACAACCCCACCCCCGTCAAAGTGAGTCAGAAACACCCACCCGTCAAAGTGAGTCTGAACACCCCCCTCCCCATCAAAGTGAGTCAGAAACAACCCCACCCCCGTCAAAGTGAGTCAGATGACAGCCCCCCCCCCCCGTCAAAGTGAGTCAGAAACACCCCCCTCCCGTCACAGTGATCCAGAAACACCCCCCTATCAATGTGAGTCAGAAAAACCCCACCCCGCCTAAGTGAGTCGGAAACACCCCACCCAGTCAACGTGAGTCAGAAACCCGCCCCCATCAAAGTGAGTCAGAAACACCCACGCTCCCGTCAAAGTGAGTCAGGAACACCCCCCGTCAAAGTGAGTCAGATCAAACCCCCCTCCCCGTCAAAGTGAGTAAGAAACACCCCCTTCCCGTCACAGTGAGCCAGAAACACCCCCCTGTCAATGTGAGTCTGAAACACCCCTCTCTCGACAAAGTGAGTCAGAAACACACCCCTCCCGTCAGATTCAGTCAGAAACACACTCCCCGTCAAAATGAGTCAGAAGCACCCCGACCCCGTGAAAGTGAGCCAGAAACACTCCCCACCCGTCAAAGTGAGTCAGAAACACCCCCCATCAAAGTGAGTCAGAAAAACCCACCCCCCGTCAAAGTGAGTCAGAAACACCCCCCCCCTCGTCAAAGTGAGTCAGAAACACCCCGCCCCCGTCAAATGGAGTCAGGAACACGCCCCCTCCCCCATCAAAGTGAGTCAGAAACAATCCCCCTCAATGTGAGTCCAAAACGCCCCCCCGCCGTCAATGTGAGTCAGAAACACCCCCACCCCCGTCAAAGTGAGTCAGAAACACACCACCCCGTCAAAATGAGTCAGAAACACCCCCTTCGTCAAAGTGTGTCTGAAACACCCACCCGACAAAGTGAGTCTGAACTTCCCCCCCCCCCGCCCCCCCCCCGTCAAAGTGAGTCAGAAACACCCACCCGTCAAAGTGAGTCTGAACACCCCCCTCCCCATCAAAGTGAGTCAGAAACAACCCCACCCCCGTCAAAGTGAGTCAGATGACAGCCCCCCCCCCCCGTCAAAGTGAGTCAGAAACACCCCCCTCCCGTCACAGTGATCCAGAAACACCCCCCTATCAATGTGAGTCAGAAAAACCCCACCCCGCCTAAGTGAGTCGGAAACACCCCACCCAGTCAACGTGAGTCAGAAACCCGCCCCCATCAAAGTGAGTCAGAAACACCCACGCTCCCGTCAAAGTGAGTCAGGAACACCCCCCGTCAAAGTGAGTCAGATCAAACCCCCCTCCCCGTCAAAGTGAGTAAGAAACACCCCCTTCCCGTCACAGTGAGCCAGAAACACCCCCCTGTCAATGTGAGTCTGAAACACCCCTCTCTCGACAAAGTGAGTCAGAAACACACCCCTCCCGTCAGATTCAGTCAGAAACACACTCCCCGTCAAAATGAGTCAGAAGCACCCCGACCCCGTGAAAGTGAGCCAGAAACACTCCCCACCCGTCAAAGTGAGTCAGAAACACCCCCCATCAAAGTGAGTCAGAAAAACCCACCCCCCGTCAAAGTGAGTCAGAAACACCCCCCCCCCTCGTCAAAGTGAGTCAGAAACACCCCGCCCCCGTCAAATGGAGTCAGGAACACGCCCCCTCCCCCATCAAAGTGAGTCAGAAACAATCCCCCTCAATGTGAGTCCAAAACGCCCCCCCGCCGTCAATGTGAGTCAGAAACACCCCCACCCCCGTCAAAGTGAGTCAGAAACACACCACCCCGTCAAAATGAGTCAGAAACACCCCCTTCGTCAAAGTGTGTCTGAAACACCCACCCGACAAAGTGAGTCTGAACTTCCCCCCCCCCCCGCCCCCCCCCCCGTCAAAGTGAGTCAGAAACACACTCCCCGTCAAAATGAGTCAGAAGCACCCCACCCCCGTCAATGTGAGCCAGGAACACCCCCCCCCACCCGTCAAAGTGAGTCAGAACCCACCCCCATCAAAGTGAGTCAGAAACACCCCACCCCCTTCAAAGTGAGTCAGAAACACCCCCACCCCTTCAAAGAGAGTCAGAAACACCTCACCCCGTCACAGTGAGTCGGAAACACCCCACCCAGTCAAAGTGAGTCAGACACCCGCCCCCATCAAAGTGAGTCAGAAACACCCACGCTCCCGTCAAAGTGAGTCAGAAATACCTCCCCGTCAAAGTGAGTGAGATCACACACCCCACCCGTCAACGTGAGTCAGAAACACCCACCCCCGTCAAAGTGATTCAAAAACACCCCGTCCGTCAAAGTGAGTCCGAAACACCCCCACCCCCGTCAAAGTGAGTCAGAAACACCCACCCGTCAAAGTGAGTCAGAACCCCCCCCCCCCCATCAAAGTGAGTCAGAAACACCACACCCCCGTCAAAGTGAGTCAGGATCCCCCCGTCAAAGTGAGTCAGAATCACCGCACCCCCCCCGTCAAAGTGAGTCCATACACCACCCGTCAAAGTGAGTCAGAAACACCGCACCCCCACCCGTCAAGGTGAGTCCAAACACCGCCCGTCAAAGTGAGTCAGGAACCCCCCCTCAAAGTGAGTCAGAAACACTCCACCCCCGTCAAAGTGAGTCAGGAACTCAGCACCCCCCCCCCCCCGTAAGAGTGACTCAGAACCCCCCGCCCACGTCAAAGTGAGTCAGAAACATCCCACCCCTCGTGAAAGTGAGTCTGAAACACCCACCCTCCCGTCAAATTGAGTCAGAAACACCCCCACCAACGTCAAAGTGAATCAGATACCCCCCCAGTCAAAGTGAGTCAGAAACAACCCCCGTAAAGTGAGTCAGAAACAGCCCCCACGTCAAAGTGAGTCAGAAACTCTCCCCCGTAAGAGTGAGTCAGAAAGCCCCTTCGTCAACGTGAGTCAGAAACATCCCACCCCACGTCAAAGTGAGTCAGAAACACCCACTCCCCGCCAGAGTGAGTCAGTAACACCCCCACCCCCGTCAAATTGAGTCAGAAACATCTCCGCCGTCAAAGTGAGTCAGAAACACCCCACCCCCATCAAAGTGATTCACAAACACCCCCCCCCCACCCGTCAAAGTGAGTCAGAAACTCTCCCCCGTAAGAGTGAGTCATAAAGCCCCTTCGTCAACGTGAGTCAGAAACATCCCACCCCACGTCAAAGTGAGTCAGAAACACCCACTCCCCGCCAGAGTGAGTCAGAAACACCCCCACCCCCGTCAAATTGAGTCAGAAACATCTCCGCCGTCAAAGTGAGTCAGAACCCCCCCCCCCCATCAAAGTGAGTCAGAAACACCCCACCCCCGTCAAAGTGAGTCAGAAACACCCCCACCCCCTTCAAAGAGAGTCAGAAACACCTCACCCCGTCACAGTGAGTCGGAAACACCCCACCCAGTCAAAGTGAGTCAGAAACCCGCCCCCATCAAAGTGAGTCAGAAACCCCCCCCACCCGTCAAAGTGAGTCAGAAACACCCGCCCCCGTCAAAGTGAGTCCAAAACACCCCACCCGTCAAAGTGAGTCTGAAACACGCCCACCCACGTCAAAGTGAGTCAGAAACATTCCCCCACCGTCAAAGTGAGCGAGAACACCCCCCCGTCAAAGTGAGTCAGAAACACCACCGCCCCCCCCCCGTCAAAGTGAATCAGAAACACCCCCCTCCCCGTCAAACAGAGTCAGAAACACTCTTCCACCCGTCAAAGTGAGGCGGAAAGACCCCTTCCTCACAAACGTGAGTCAGAAACACACACCCTCGTCAAAGTGAGTCAGAAACACTCCTCCCCGTCAAAGTGAGTCACAAAATCTCCCCCCCCCCAATCAAAGTGCATCAGAAACACTCCCCTCCTCAAAGTGAGTCAGAAACACCGCCCCTGTCAAAGTGAGTCCGAAACACCGACCCCGTCAAAGTGAGTCCAAACACCACCCGTCAAAATGTGTCAGAAACACACACCCCCGTCAAAGTGAGCCAGAAACACCCCCACCGGCCCCCGTCAAAGTGAGTCAGAAACACCCGCCCCCGTCAAAGTGAGTCAGAAACACCCCCTCCCGTCAAAGTGAGTCAGAAACAACGTCTCCCGTCAAAGTGAGTCAGAAACACCCCCGACGTCAACGTGAGTCAGAAACACCCACCCTCCCGTCAAAGTGAGTCAGAAAGCGCCCCCCCCCGTCAAAGTGACTCAGAAACAACCCCCCGCCTCAACGTGAGTCAGAAACAACCCCCCGCCTCGAAGTGAGTCAAAGCCTCCCCCCATCAAAGAGCGTCAGAAACACCCCCCCGTCAAAGTGAGTCGGAAACAACCCCCCCCCCCGCATCAAAGTGAGTCAGAAACATCCCACCCCCGTCAAAGTGAGTCAGAAACACCCCACCCAGTCAAAGTGCGTCAGAAACACCCACGTTCCCGTCCAAGTGAGTCAGAAACACCCCCCCCCCCCGTCAAAGTGAGTGAGATCAAACCCCCCACCCGTCAACGTGAGTCAGACACACCAACCCCCGTCAAAGTGATTCCAAAACACCCCGTCCGTCAAGGTGAGTCCGAAACAACCCCACCCCCGTCAAAGTGAGTCAGAAACACCCACCCGTCAAAGTGAGTCTGAACACCCCCCCCCCCATCAAAGTGAGTCAGAAACACCCCCACCCCCGTCAATGTGAGTCAGAACGCCCCGTCAAAGTGAGTCAGAAGCACCGCATCCCCCGTCAAAGTGTGTCAGACACCCCCCCTCCCCGTCAAACTGAGTGAGAAACAACCCTCCACACGTCAAAGTGAGGCGGAAACAACCCCTCCTCGTAAACGTGAGTCAGAAACACCCCCCTCGTCAAAGTGCGTCAGAAACATCCCCTCCGTCAAAGTGAGTCAGAAACACCTCCCCCGTCAAAGTGGGTCCGAAACACCCCCCCCCCATCAAAGTGAGTCCATACACCACCCGTTAAAGTGAGTCAGAAACACCCCACCCCCCACCCGTCAAGGTGAGTCCAAACACCGCCCGTCAAAGTGAGTCAGGAAACCCCCTCAAAGTGAGTCAGAAATACCCCACACCCGTCAAAGTGAGTCAGAAACTCACCTCCCCCCGTAAGAGTGAGTCAGAAAACCCCCCGTCAAAGTGAGTCAGAAACACACCCACCCACGTCAAAGTGAATCAGATAACCCCCCCGCCCAGTCAAAGTGAGTCAGAAACAACCCCCCGTAAAGTGAGTCAGAAAGACCCTTCGTCAACGTGAGTCAGAAACATCCCACCCCACGTCAAAGTTAGTCAGAAACACCCACTCCCCGCCAGAGTGAGTCAGAAACACCCCCACCTCCGTCAAAGTGAGTCAGAAACATCCCCCCCCCCGGTCAAAGTGAGTCAGAAACACCCCACCCCCATCAAAGTGAGTCAGAAATACCCCCCCCCCCACCCGTCAAAGTGAGTCAGAAACAATCGCCCCAGTCAAAGTGAGTCCAAAACACCCCGGCCCCTCAAAGTGTGTCTGAAACACGCCCACTCCCGTCAAAGTGAATCAGAAACATCCCCCCCCCCCCGTCAAAGTGAGCCAGAACACCCCCCCCGCCTCAACGTGAGTCAGAAACAACCCCCCGCCTCGAAGTGAGTCAAAGCCTCCCCCCATCAAAGAGCGTCAGAAACACCCCCCCGTCAAAGTGAGTCGGAAACAACCCCCCCCCCCCACTTCAAAGTGAGTCAGAAAAAAACCCACCCCGTCAAAGTAAGCCAGAAACCCCTCCCCGTTAAAGTGAGTCAGAAACAACCCCTCCCCCGCCAAAGTGAGTCAGAAACACTCTCCCACCGACAAAGAGATTCAGAAACACCCCCACGTCAAAGTGAGGCAGAAACAGCCTCCTCTCCCCCACCCCCGTCAAAGTGAGTCAGGACCCTCCTCCAGGTGAGTCAGAAACAGCCCACCCCCGTCAAAGTAAGTCAGAAACTCACCCCCCCCCCCCCCCCCGTAATAGTGAGTCAGAACCGCCCCCCCCCCGTCAAATTGATTCAGAAACACCCCGCCTGTCAATGTGAGTCAGAACCACCTCCCCGTCAAAGTGAGTCAGAAACACCGCACCCCCCCTCCCGTCAAACTGAGTCCAAAACACCCCCCCCCCACGCGTCAAAGTGAGTCCGAAACAACCCCACTCCCGTCAAAGTCAGTCAGAAACACCCCCCCCCCTCCGTCAAAGTGAGTCAGAACCGCACCCCCCCCCACCGTCAAAGTGAGTCAGAAACACCGCCCCCCGGTCAAAGTGAGTCAGAAACCGCCCCCCCAGTCAAAGTGAGTCAGAAACACTCACCCTCCCGTCAAAGTGAGTCAGAAACCCCCCCACCCCGTCAAAGTGAGTCAGAAACACCTCCCCCCGGTGAAAGTGAGTCCGAAACTCCCCCAGCCCGTCAAAGTGAGTCCTAACACCCACCGTCAAAGTGAGTCAGAACCCACCCCCCCCCGGCAAAGTGATTCAGAAACACCCCCCCCCCCCCCGCCAAAGTGAGTCCAAACACCCCCGTCAGAGTGAGTCAGAAACACCCCACCCACACACATTAAATTGTGTCAGAAACACCACCCCCGTCAAAGTGAGTCAGAAACACCCCGCCCCCGTCAAAGTGAGTCAGAAACACCCTTTCCCTTCAAAGTGAGTCAGAAACACCCACTCCCGTCAAAGTGAGTCTGAAATACCCCCGCCGTCAAAGTGAGTCAGAAACACTCACCCTCCCGTCAAAGTGAGTCAGAAACCCCCCCCCCCCACACTTCAAAGTGAGTCAGACAAAACCCCACCCCGCCAAAGTGAGCCAGAAACCCCTCCCCGTTAAAGTGAGTCAGAAACAACCCCTCCCCCGCCAAAGTGAGTCAGAAACACCCTCCCACCGACAAAGAGATTCGGAAACACCCCCACGTCAAAGTGAGGCAGAAACAGCCTCCTCTCCCCCACCCCCGTCAAAGTGAGTCAGGACCCTCCTCAAAGTGAGTCAGAAACAGCCCACCCCCGTCAAAGTATGTCAGAAACTCACCCCCCACACCCCGTAAGAGTGAGTCAGAACCGCCCCCCCCCCGTCAAAGTGAGTCAGAAACATCCCACCCGTTGTCAAAGTGAGTCAGAACCACCTCCCCGTCAAAGTGAGTCAGAAACACCGCACCCCCCCCCCGTCAAAGTGTGTCACAAAAAGCACCTCCCGTCACAGTGAGTCAGAAACACCCCGCCTGTCAATGTGAGCCAGAAACACCCACCCACGTCACAGTCAGTCAGACACACCCCATCCCCCCGTCAAACTGAGTCCAAAACACCCCCCACGCGTCAAAGTGAGTCCGAAACAACCCCACTCCCGTCAAAGTTAGTCAGAAACACCCCCCCCGTCAAAGTGAGTCCGAAACGCCCCCACCCCGTCAAAGTGAGCCCTAACACCCACCGTCAAAGTGAGTCAGAACCCCCCCTCCGTCAAAGTGAGTCAGAAACACCCCACCTCCATCAATGTGTGTCAGAAACACCACACCCGTCAAAGTGAGTCAGAAACACCCCGCCCCCGTCAAAGTGAGTCAGAAACACCACCCCCTTCAAAGTGAGTCAGAAACACCCTTTCCCTTCAAAGTGAGTCAGAAACACCCACTCCCGTCAAAGTGAGTCAGAAATACCCCCGCCGTCAAAGTGAGTCAGAAACACCCCGCCCCCGTCAAAGTGAGTCAGAAACACCACCACCCCCTTCAAAGTGAGTCAGAACCCCCTCCCCCCCGTCAAAGTGTGTCAGAAACACCCCCCCCACGTCAAAGTGAGTCAGAAACACCCCAGTCCCGTCAAAGTGAGTCAGAAACCCACCCCGCCCCCGTCAAAGTGAGTCCGAAACTCCCCCCCTCCCGTCAAATAGAGTCAGAAACACTCCCCTCCCCGTCAAACTGAGTCAGAAACACCCCTCCACCCTTCAAAGTGAGGCGGAAACACCCTCTCCTCGGAAACGTGAGTCAGAAACACCCCCCCTCGTCAAAGTGAGTCAGAAACACTCCCCCGCAGCATAGTGAGTCACTAAGTCCCCCCCCCAGTCAATGTGCGTCTGAAACATCCCCCCCCGTCAAAGTGAATCAGAAGGACCCCCCCCCCCCGTCAAAGTGAGTCAGAAACACGCCCCCCTTGTCAAAGTGAGTCAGAAACAACCCCCCCCCCCGTCAAAGTGAGTCAGAAACACCTCCCTCCGGTGAAAGTGAATCCGGAACTCCCCCACCCCGTCAAAGTGAGTCCTAACACCCACCGTCAAAGTGAGTCAGAAACTCCCCCACCCCCGTCAAAGTGTGTCCAAACATCCCACCGTCAGAGTGAGTCAGAAACACCCCACCCACCCCCATCAAATTGTGTCAGAAACACCACCCCCGTCAAAGTGAGTCAGAAACACACCGCCCCCGTCAAAGTGAGTCAGAAACACTCACCCTCCCGTCAAAGTGAGTCAGAAACCCCCCCACCCCGTCAAAGTGAGTCAGAAACACCTCCCCCCGGTGAAAGTGAGTCCGAAACTCCCCCACCCCGTCAAAGTGTGTCCTAACACCCACCGTCAAAGTGAGTCAGAACCCACCCCCCCCCCGGCAAAGTGAGTCAGAAACACCGCCCCCCCCCCCCGCCAAAGTGAGTCCAAACAACCCCCGTCAGAGTGAGTCAGAAACACCCCACCCACCCACATTAAATTGTGTCAGAAACACCACCCCCGTCAAAGTGAGTCAGAAACACCCCGCCCCCGTCAAAGTGAGTCAGAAACACCCTTTCCCTTCAAAGTGAGTCAGAAACACCCACTCCCGTCAAAGTGAGTCTGAAATACCCCCGCCGTCAAAGTGAGTCAGAAACACTCACCCTCCCGTCAAAGTGAGTCAGAACCCCCCCCCACTTCAAAGTGAGTCAGACAAAACCCCACCCCGCCAAAGTGAGCCAGAAACCCCTCCCCGTTAAAGTGAGTCAGAAACAACCCCTCCCCCGCCAAAGTGAGTCAGAAACACCCTCCCACCGACAAAGAGATTCGGAAACACCCCCACGTCAAAGTGAGGCAGAAACAGCCTCCTCTCCCACACCCCCGTCAAAGTGAGTCAGGACCCTCCTCAAAGTGAGTCAGAAACAGCCCACCCCCGTCAAAGTAAGTCAGAAACTCACCCCCCCCCCCCGTAAGAGTGAGTCAGAACCGCACCCCCCCCCCCGTCAAAGTGAGTCAGAAACATCCCACCCGTTGTCAAAGTGAGTCAGAACCACCTCCCCGTCACAGTGAGTCAGAAACACAGCACCCCCCCCCCCGTCAAAGTGTGTCACAAAAAGCACCTCCGGTCACAGTGAGTCAGAAACACCCCGCCTGTCAATGTGAGTCAGAAACACCCACCCACGTCACAGTCAGTCAGACACACCCCACCCCCCCCCGTCAAACTGAGCCCAAAACACCCCCCCACGCGCCAAAGTGAGTCCAAAACAACCCCACTCCCGTCAAAGTTAGTCAGAAACACCCCCCCCCCGTCAAAGTGAGTCAGAACCGCACCCCCCCCACCGTCAAAGTGAGTCAGAAACACCGCCCCCCGGTCAAAGTGAGTCAGAACCCCCCCCCCCGTCAAAGTGAGTCAGAAACACCCCCCCGTCAAAGTGAGTCAGAAACACCCCCCCCCCCCGTCAAAGTGAGTCCAAACCCCCCCCTCCGTCAGAGTGAGTCAGAAACACCCCACCCACCCCCATCAAATTGTGTCAGAAACACCACCCCCGTCAAAGTGAGTCAGAAACACGCCCCCCTCGTCAAAGTGAGTCAGAAACACCTCCCCCGGTGAAAGTGAGTCCGAAACTCCCCCACCCCGTCAAAGTGAGTCCTAACACCCACCGTCAAAGTGAGTCAGAACCCCCCCCCCCGTCAAAGTGAGTCAGAAACACACACCCCGTCAAAGTGAGTCCAAACACCCCCCGTCAGAGTGAGTCAGAAACACCCCACCCCCATCAATGTGTGTCAGAAACACCACCCCCGTCAAAGTGAGTCAGAACCACCCTGCCCCCGTCAAAGTGAGTCAGTAACACCACCCCCTTCAAAGTGAGTCAGAAGCACCCTTTCCCTTCAAAGTGAGTCAGAAACACCCACTCCCTTCAAAGTGAATCAGAAATGCCCCCGCCGTCAAAGTGAGTCAGAAACACCCCGCCCCCGTCAAAGTGAGTCAGAAACACCACCCCCCCTTCAAAGTGAGTCAGAACCCCCTCCCCCCGTCAAAGTGTGTCAGAAACACCACCCCCACGTCAAAGTGAGTCAGAAACACCCCCCGTAAAGTGAGTCAGAAACCCCCCCCCCACCACGTCAAAGTAAGGCAGAAACAGCCCCCTCCCCCCACCCCCGTCAAAGTGAGACAGGACCCCCCCTCAAAGTGAGTCTGAAACACCCCACCCCCGTCAAAGTAAGTCACAAACTCACCCCCCCACGCCCCCGTAAGAGTGAGTCAGAAGCACCCCCCCCCCGTCAAAGTGAATCAGGAACATCCCACCCCTTGTCAAAGTGAGTAACAAACATCCCCCCGTCAGAGTGAGTCAGAAAACCCCCGCATGCGAAAGTGAGTCAGAAACACCCCACCCAGCGTCAAAGTGAGTCAGAAGCACCCACCCGTCAAAGTGAGTCATAAACACCCCCCCCCCCCGCCTCAAAGTGAGTCAGAAACATACCCCTCGTCAAAGTGAGTCTGAAACACCTCCCCAGTCATTGTGAGTCAGAAACACCTCCCCCCGTCACAGTGAGTCAGAAACACCTACTCCCGTCACAGTGAGTCAGAAACACCCCACCTGTCAATGTGAGTCAGAAACACCCACCCACGTCACAGTCAGTCAGACACACCTCACCCCCCCCCCGTCAAACTGAGTCCAAAACACCCCCCCACGCGTCAACGTGAGTCCGAAACAACCCCACTCCCCTCAAAGTCAGTCAGAAACACCCCCCCCCCCCGTCAAAGTGAGTCAGAACCGCGCCCCCCCACCGTCAAAGTGAGTCAGAAACACCGCCCCCCCGGTCAAAGTGAGTCAGAACCCCCCCCGCGTCAAAGTGAGTCAGAAACACTCACCCTCCCGTCAAAGTGAGTCAGAAACCCCCCCCCCGTCAAAGTGAGTCAGAAACACCTCCCCCCGGTGAAAGTGAGTCCGAAACTCCCCCACCCCGTCAAAGTGAGTCCTAACACCCACCGTCAAAGTGAGTCAGAAACTCCCCCCCCCCGTCAAAGTGAGTCAGAAACACCGCCCCCCCCCGCCAAAGTGAGTCCAACCACCCCCCGTCAGAGTGAGTCAGAAACACCCCACCCACCCCCATTAAATTGTGTCAGAAACACCACCCCCGTCAAAGTGAGTCAGAAACACCCCGCCCCCGTCAAAGTGAGTCAGAAACACCCTTTCCCTTCAAAGTGAGTCAGAAACACCCACTCCCGTCAAAGTGAGTCAGAAATACCCCCGCCGTCAAAGTGAGTCAGAAACACTCACCCTCCCGTCAAAGTGAGTCAGAACCCCCCCCCACTTCAAACTGAGTCAGAAAAAACCCCACCCCGCCAAAGTGAGCCAGAAGCCCCTCCCCGTTAAAGTGAGTCAGAAACAACCCCTCCCCCGCCAAAGTGAGTCAGAAACACCCTCCCACCGACAAAGAGATTCAGAAACACCCCCACGTCAAAGTGAGGCAGAAACAGCCTCCTCTCCTCCACCCCCGTCAACGTGAGTCAGGACCCTCCTCAAAGTGAGTCAGAAACAGCCCACCCCCGTCAAAGTAAGTCAGAAACTCACCCCCCCCCCCCCCCCCCCCGTAAGAGTGAGTCAGAACCGCCCCCCCCCGTCAAAGTGAGTCAGAAACATCCCACCCCTTGTCAAAGTGAGTCAGAACCACCTCCACGTCAAAGGGAGTCAGAAGCACCGCACCCCCCCCCCCCCCGTCAAATTGTGTCACAAAAAGCACCTCCGGTCACAGTGAGTCAGAAACACCCCGCCTGTCAATGTGAGTCAGAAACACCCACCCACGTCACAGTCAGTCAGACACACCCCACCCCCCCGTCAAACTGAGCCCAAAACACCCCCCCACGCGTCAAAGTGAGTCCGAAACAACCCCACTCCCGTCAAAGTTAGTCAGAAACACCCCCCCCCGTCACAGTGAGTCAGAACCGCACCCCCCCCACCGTCAAAGTGAGTCAGAAACACCGCCCCCCGGTCAAAGTGAGTCAGAACCCCCCCCCCGTCAAAGTGAGTCAGAAACACCCCCCCCCGTCAAAGTGAGTCAGAAACACCCCCCCCCCGTCAAAGTGAGTCCAAACCCCCACCCCGTCAAAGTGAGTCCTAACACCCACCGTCAAAGTGAGTCAGAACCCCCCCCCCGTCAAAGTGAGTCAGAAACACACACCCCGTCAAAGTGAGTCCAAACACCCCCCGTCAGAGTGAGTCAGAAACACCCCACCCCCATCAATGTGTGTCAGAAACACCACCCCCGTCAAAGTGAGTCAGAACCACCCTGCCCCCGTCAAAGTGAGTCAGAAACACCACCCCCTTCAAAGTGAGTCAGAAGCACCCTTTCCCTTCAAAGTGAGTCAGAAACACCCACTCCCTTCAAAGTGAATCAGAAATGCCCCCGCCGTCAAAGTGAGTCAGAAACACCCCGCCCCCGTCAAAGTGAGTCAGAAACACCCCCCCCCTTTCAAAGTGAGTCAGAACCCCCTCCCCCCGTCAAAGTGTGTCAGAAACACCACCCCCACGTCAAAGTGAGTCAGAAACACCCCCCGTAAAGTGAGTCAGAAACCCCCCCCCCCACCACGTCAAAGTAAGGCAGAAACAGCCCCCTCCCCCCCACCCCCGTCAAAGTGAGACAGGACCCCCCCTCAAAGTGAGTCTGAAACACCCCACCCCCGTCAAAGTAAGTCACAAACTCACCCCCCACGCCCCCGTAAGAGTGAGTCAGAAGCACCCCCCCGTCAAAGTGAATCAGGAACATCCCACCCCTTGTCAAAGTGAGTAACAAACATCCCCCCGTCAGAGTGAGTCAGAAAACCCCCGCATGCGAAAGTGAGTCAGAAACACCCCACCCAGCGTCAAAGTGAGTCATAAACACCCCCCCCCCCGCCTCAAAGTGAGTCAGAAACATACCCCTCGTCAAAGTGAGTCTGAAACACCTCCCCAGTCATTGTGAGTCAGAAACACCTCCCCCCGTCACAGTGAGTCAGAAACACCTACACCCGTCACAGTGAGTCAGAAACACCCCACCTGTCAATGTGAGTCAGAAACACCCACCCACGTCACAGTCAGTCAGACACACCTCACCCCCCCCCCGTCAAACTGAGTCCAAAACACCCCCCCCCCACGCGTCAACGTGAGTCCGAAACAACCCCACTCCCCTCAAAGTCAGTCAGAAACACCCCCCCCGTCAAAGTGAGTCAGAACCGCGCCCCCCCACCGTCAAAGTGAGTCAGAAACACCGCCCCCCGGTCAAAGTGAGTCAGAACCCCCCCCGCGTCAAAGTGAGTCAGAAACACTCACCCTCCCGTCAAAGTGAGTCAGAAACCCCCCCCCCGTCAAAGTGAGTCAGAAACACCTCCCCCCGGTGAAAGTGAGTCCGAAACTCCCCCACCCCGTCAAAGTGAGTCCTAACACCCACCGTCAAAGTGAGTCAGAAACTCCCCCCCCGTCAAAGTGAGTCAGAAACACCGCCCCCCCCCCCGCCAAAGTGAGTCCAACCACCCCCCGTCAGAGTGAGTCAGAAACACCCCACCCACCCCCATTAAATTGTGTCAGAAACACCACCCCCGTCAAAGTGAGTCAGAAACTCCCCGCCCCCGTCAAAGTGAGTCAGAAACACCCTTTCCCTTCAAAGTGAGTCAGAAACACCCACTCCCGTCAAAGTGAGTCAGAAATACCCCCGCCGTCAAAGTGAGTCAGAAACACTCACCCTCCCGTCAAAGTGAGTCAGAACCCCCCCCCCCACTTCAAAGTGAGTCAGAAAAAACCCCACCCCGCCAAAGTGAGCCAGAAGCCCCTCCCCGTTAAAGTGAGTCAGAAACAACCCCTCCCCCGCCAAAGTGAGTCAGAAACACCCTCCCACCGACAAAGAGATTCAGAAACACCCCCACGTCAAAGTGAGGCAGAAACAGCCTCCTCTCCTCCACCCCCGTCAACGTGAGTCAGGACCCTCCTCAAAGTGAGTCAGAAACAGCCCACCCCCGTCAAAGTAAGTCAGAAACTCACCCCCCCCCCCCCCCCCCGTAAGAGTGAGTCAGAACCGCCCCCCCCCGTCAAAGTGAGTCAGAAACATCCCACCCCTTGTCAAAGTGAGTCAGAACCACCTCCACGTCAAAGGGAGTCAGAAGCACCGCACCCCCCCCCGTCAAATTGTGTCACAAAAAGCACCTCCGGTCACAGTGAGTCAGAAACACCCCGCCTGTCAATGTGAGTCAGAAACACCCACCCACGTCACAGTCAGTCAGACACACCCCACCCCCCCGTCAAACTGAGCCCAAAACACCCCCCCCACGCGTCAACGTGAGTCCGAAACAACCCCACTCCCCTCAAAGTCAGTCAGAAACACCCCCCCCCGTCAAAGTGAGTCAGAACCGCGCCCCCCCCACCGTCAAAGTGAGTCAGAAACACCGCCCCCCGGTCAAAGTGAGTCAGAACCCCCCCCGCGTCAAAGTGAGTCAGAAACACTCACCCTCCCGTCAAAGTGAGTCAGAAACCCCCCCCCGTCAAAGTGAGTCAGAAACACCTCCCCCCGGTGAAAGTGAGTCCGAAACTCCCCCACCCCGTCAAAGTGAGTCCTAACACCCACCGTCAAAGTGAGTCAGAAACTCCCCCCCCGTCAAAGTGAGTCAGAAACACCGCCCCCCCCCCCCGCCAAAGTGAGTCCAACCACCCCCCGTCAGAGTGAGTCAGAAACACCCCACCCACCCCCATTAAATTGTGTCAGAAACACCACCCCCGTCAAAGTGAGTCAGAAACACCCCGCCCCCGTCAAAGTGAGTCAGAAACACCACTCCCGTCAAAGTGAGTCAGAAATACCCCCGCCGTCAAAGTGAGTCAGAAACACTCACCCTCCCGTCAAAGTGAGTCAGAACCCCCCCCCCCCACTTCAAAGTGAGTCAGAAAAAACCCCACCCCGCCAAAGTGAGCCAGAAGCCCCTCCCCGTTAAAGTGAGTCAGAAACAACCCCTCCCCCGCCAAAGTGAGTCAGAAACACCCTCCCACCGACAAAGAGATTCAGAAACACCCCCACGTCAAAGTGAGGCAGAAACAGCCTCCTCTCCTCCACCCCCGTCAACGTGAGTCAGGACCCTCCTCAAAGTGAGTCAGAAACAGCCCACCCCCGTCAAAGTAAGTCAGAAACTCACCCCCCCCCCCCCCCGTAAGAGTGAGTCAGAACCGCCCCCCCCCCCGTCAAAGTGAGTCAGAAACATCCCACCCCTTGTCAAAGTGAGTCAGAACCACCTCCACGTCAAAGGGAGTCAGAAGCACCGCACCCCCCCCCGTCAAATTGTGTCACAAAAAGCACCTCCGGTCACAGTGAGTCAGAAACACCCCGCCTGTCAATGTGAGTCAGAAACACCCACCCACGTCACAGTCAGTCAGACACACCCCACCCCCCCGTCAAACTGAGCCCAAAACACCCCCCCACGCGTCAAAGTGAGTCCGAAACAACCCCACTCCCGTCAAAGTTAGTCAGAAACACCCCCCCCCGTCAAAGTGAGTCAGAACCGCACCCCCCCCACCGTCAAAGTGAGTCAGAAACACCGCCCCCCGGTCAAAGTGAGTCAGAACCCCCCCCCCCCGTCAAAGTGAGTCAGAAACACCCCCCCGTCAAAGTGAGTCAGAAACACCCCCGCCCCGTCAAAGTGAGTCCAACCCCCCCCCGGTCAGAGTGAGTCAGAAACACCCCACCCACCCCCATCAAATTGTGTCAGAAACACCACCCCCGTCAAAGTGAGTCAGAAACACGCCCCCCTCGTCAAAGTGAGTCAGAAACACCTCCCCCGGTGAAAGTGAGTCCGAAACTCCCCCACCCCGTCAAAGTGAGTCCTAACACCCACCGTCAAAGTGAGTCAGAACCCCCCCCCCCCCGTCAAAGTGAGTCAGAAACACACACCCCGTCAAAGTGAGTCCAAACACCCCCCGTCAGAGTGAGTCAGAAACACCCCACCCCCATCAATGTGTGTCAGAAACACCACCCCCGTCAAAGTGAGTCAGAACCACCCTGCCCCCGTCAAAGTGAGTCAGAAACACCACCCCCTTCAAAGTGAGTCAGAAGCACCCTTTCCCTTCAAAGTGAGTCAGAAACACCCACTCCCTTCAAAGTGAATCAGAAATGCCCCCGCCGTCAAAGTGAGTCAGAAACACCCCGCCCCCGTCAAAGTGAGTCAGAAACACCACCCCCCCCTTCAAAGTGAGTCAGAACCCCCTCCCCCCGTCAAAGTGTGTCAGAAACACCACCCCCACGTCAAAGTGAGTCAGAAACACCCCCCGTAAAGTGAGTCAGAAACCCCCCCCCCCACCACGTCAAAGTAAGGCAGAAACAGCCCCCTCCCCCCACCCCCGTCAAAGTGAGACAGGACCCCCCCTCAAAGTGAGTCTGAAACACCCCACCCCCGTCAAAGTAAGTCACAAACTCACCCCCCACGCCCCCGTAAGAGTGAGTCAGAAGCACCCCCCCCCCGTCAAAGTGAATCAGGAACATCCCACCCCTTGTCAAAGTGAGTAACAAACATCCCCCCGTCAGAGTGAGTCAGAAAACCCCCGCATGCGAAAGTGAGTCAGAAACACCCCACCCAGCGTCAAAGTGAGTCAGAAGCACCCACCCGTCAAAGTGAGTCATAAACACCCCCCCCCGCCTCAAAGTGAGTCAGAAACATACCCCTCGTCAAAGTGAGTCTGAAACACCTCCCCAGTCATTGTGAGTCAGAAACACCTCCCCCGTCACAGTGAGTCAGAAACACCTACTCCCGTCACAGTGAGTCAGAAACACCCCACCTGTCAATGTGAGTCAGAAACACCCACCCACGTCACAGTCAGTCAGACACACCTCACCCCCCCCCCCCCCGTCAAACTGAGTCCAAAACACCCCCCCACGCGTCAACGTGAGTCCGAAACAACCCCACTCCCCTCAAAGTCAGTCAGAAACACCCCCCCCCCGTCAAAGTGAGTCAGAACCGCGCCCCCCACCGTCAAAGTGAGTCAGAAACACCGCCCCCCCGGTCAAAGTGAGTCAGAACCCCCCCGCGTCAAAGTGAGTCAGAAACACTCACCCTCCCGTCAAAGTGAGTCAGAACCCCCCCCCCGTCAAAGTGAGTCAGAAACACCTCCCCCCGGTGAAAGTGAGTCCGAAACTCCCCCACCCCGTCAAAGTGAGTCCTAACACCCACCGTCAAAGTGAGTCAGAAACTCCCCCCCCCGTCAAAGTGAGTCAGAAACACCGCCCCCCCCCCCCCCCGCCAAAGTGAGTCCAACCACCCCCCGTCAGAGTGAGTCAGAAACACCCCACCCACCCCCATTAAATTGTGTCAGAAACACCACCCCCGTCAAAGTGAGTCAGAAACACCCCGCCCCCGTCAAAGTGAGTCAGAAACACCCTTTCCCTTCAAAGTGAGTCAGAAACACCCACTCCCGTCAAAGTGAGTCAGAAATATCCCCGCCGTCAAAGTGAGTCAGAAACACCCCCCCCGTCAAAGTGAGTCCAAACACCCTCCCCGTCAGAGTGAGTCAGAAACACCCCACCCACCCCCATCAAATTGTGTCAGAAACACCACCCCCGTCAAAGTGAGTCAGAAACACGCCCCCCTCGTCAAAGTGAGTCAGAACCCCCCCCCCTTCAAAGTGAGTCAGAAACACCTCCCCCCGGTGAAAGTGAGTCCGAAACTCCCCCACCCCGTCAAAGTGAGTCCTAACACCCACCGTCAAAGTGAGTCAGAACCCCCCCCCCCCCGTCAAAGTGAGTCAGAAACACCACCCCCCGTCAAAGTGAGTCCAAACACCCCCCGACAGAGTGAGTCAGAAACACCCCACCCCCATCAATGTGTGTCAGAAACACCACCCCCGTCAAAGTGAGTCAGAAACACCACCCCCTTCAAAGTGAGTCGGAAGCACCCTTTCCCTTCAAAGTGAGTCAGAAACACCCACTCCCGTCAAAGTGAGTCAGAAATGCCCCCGCCGTCAAAGTGAGTCAGAAACACCCCGCCCCCGTCAAAGTGAGTCAGAAACACCCCCCCCACGTCAAAGTGAGTCAGAAACACCCCCCGTAAAGTGAGTCAGAAACACCCCCCCCCACGTCAAAGTAAGGCAGAAACAGCCCCCTCCCCCCACCCCCGTCAAAGTGAGACAGGACCCCCCTCAAAGTGAGTCTGAAACACCCCACCCCCGTCAAAGTAAGTCACAAACTCACACCCCCACCCTCCGTAAGAGTGAGTCAGAAGCACCGCCCCCCCCCCGTCAAAGTGAATCAGAAACATCCCACCGCTTGTCAAAGTGAGTAACAAACATCCCCCCGTCAGAGTGAGTCAGAAAACCCGCGCACGCGAAAGTGAGTCAGACACACCCCACCCAGCGTCAAAGTGAGTCAGAAGCACCCCCCCCCCGTCAAAGTGAGTCAGAAACACCCCACCACCGCCTCAAAGTGAGTCAGAAACATACCCCTCGTCAAAGTGAGTCTGAAACACCTCCCCCCGTCATTGTGAGTCAGAAACACCTCCCCCCGTCACAGTGAGTCAGAAACATCTACTCCCGTCACAGTGAGTCAGAAACACCCCCCTGTCAATGTGAGTCAGAAACACCCACCCTCCCGTCAAAGTGAGTCAGAACCACCCCCTCGTCAAAGTGAGTCAGATCCCCCCCCGCCCGGCAAAGTGAGTCAGAAGCATCCCCCCCGTCAAAGTGAGTCAGAAACACCCGCCCCCCGTCAAAGTGAGTCCGAAACACTCCCACCCCCGTCAATGACAGTCAGAAACATCCCCCGTCAAAGTGAGTGAGAACCACCTCCCCGTCAAAGTGAATCAGAAACACCCCCCCCCCGTCAAAGTGTGTCACAAACACCCCCCTCCCGTCACAGTGAGTCAGAAACACCCCGCCTGTCAATGTGAGTCAGAAACACCACCCCCTCCCGTCAGACTGAGTCAGAAACTCCCACCGACGTCACAGTCAGTCAGACACACCCCACACCCCCCGTCAAACTGAGTCCGAAACAACCCCACACCCGTCAAAGTCAGTCACAAACACCCACCCCGTCAAAGTGAGTCAGAACCGACCCCCCCCCACCGTCAAAGTGAGTCAGAAACACCGCCCCCCGGCCAAAGTGAGTCAGAAACAGCCCCCCCCGTCAAAGTGAGTCAGCAACACCGCCCCCCCGTCAAAGTGAGTCAGAAACACCCCCCCATCAATGTGCGTCCAAACACCCCCCCCGTCAGAGTGAGTCAGAAACACCCCACCCACACCCAACAAATTGTGTCAGAACCCCCCCCCCCGTCAAAGTGAGTCAGAAACACGCCCCCTCGTCAAAGTGAGTCAGAAACACGCCCCACCCGTCAAAGTGAGTCAGAAACACCTCGCCCCGGTGAAAGTGAGTCCGAAACGCCCCCACCCCGTCAAAGTGAGTCCTAACACCCACCGTAAAAGTGAGTCAGAACCCCCCCCTCCGTCAAAGTGAGTCAGAAACACCCCACCTCCATCAATGTGTGTCAGAAACACCACACCCGTCAAAGTGAGTCAGAAACACCCCGCCCCCGTCAGAGTGAGTCAGAAACACCACCCCCTTCAAAGTGAGTCAGAAACACCCTTTCCCTTCAAAGTGAGTCAGAAACACCCACTCCCGTCAAAGTGAGTCAGAAATACCCCCGCCGTCAAAGTGAGTCAGAAACACCCCGCCCCCGTCAAAGTGAGTCAGAAACACCACCACCCCCTTCAAAGTGAGTCAGAACCCCCTCCCCCCGTCAAAGTGTGTCAGAAACACCCCCCCCCACGTCAAAGTGAGTCAGAAACACCCCAGTCCCGTCAAAGTGAGTCAGAAACCCACCCCGCCCCCGTCAAAGTGAGTCCGAAACTCCCCCCATCCCGTCAAATAGAGTCAGAAACACTCCCCTCCCCGTCAAACTGAGTCAGAAACACCCCTCCACCCTTCAAAGTGAGGCGGAAACACCCTCTCCTCGGAAACGTGAGTCAGAAACACCCCCCCTCGTCAAAGTGAGTCAGAAACACTCTCCCGCAGCATAGTGAGTCACTAAGTCCCCCCCCCAGTCAATCTGCGTCTGAAACATCCCCCCCGTCAAAGTGAATCTGAAGGACCCCCCCCCCCGTCAAAGTGAGTCAGAAACACGCCCCCCTTGTCAAAGTGAGTCAGAAACAACCCCCCCCCCGTCAAAGTGAGTCAGAGACACCTCCCCCCGGTGAAAGTGAATCCGAAACTCCCCCACCCCGTCAAAGTGAGTCCTAACACCCACCGTCAAAGTGAGTCAGAAACTCCCCCACCCCCGTCAAAGTGTGTCCAAACATCCCACCGTCAGAGTGAGTCAGAAACACCCCACCCACCCCCATCAAATTGTGTCAGAAACACCACCCCCGTCAAAGTGAGTCAGAAACACCCCGCGCCCGTCAAAGTGAGTCAGAAACACCCACTCCCGTCAAAGTGAGTCAGAACCCCCTCCCCCCATTTCAAAGTGAGTCAGAAAATACCCCACCTCGTCAAAATGAGCCAGAAACCCCTCCCCGTCAAAGTGAGTCTGAAACACCCCCTCCCCCGTCAAAGTGAGTCAGAAACACCCTCCCACCGACAAGGAGAGTCAGAAACACCCCCCGTAAAGTGAGTCAGACACAGCCCCGCCCCCACGTCAAAGTGAGTCAGGACCCTCCTCAAAGTGAGTCAGGAACAGCCCACCCCCGTCACAATAAGTCAGAAACTCACCCCGCCCCCGTAAGAGTGAGTCAGAACCACCCACCCACGTCAAAGTGAGTCAGAAACATCCCACCCCTTGTCAAAGCGAGTCACAAACACCCCCCCCCCGTCAGAGAGAGTCAGACCCCCCCCCACCCCCCACCCAGCCAAAGTGAGTCAGAAACACCCCCCCCCCGTCAAAGTGAGTCCAAACACCCCCCCCCGTCAAAGTGAGTCCAAACACCCCCCGTCAGAGTGAGTCAGAAACACCCCACACCCATCAAAGTGTGTCAGAAATACCAGCCCCGTCAAAGTGAGTCAGAAACACCCCGCCCCCGTCAAAGTGAGTCAGAAACACCACCCCCTTCAAAGTGAGTCAGAAACACCCTTTCCCTTCAAAGTGAGTCAGAAACACCCACTCCCGTCAAAGTGAGTCAGAAATACCCCCGCCGTCAAAGTGAGTCAGAAACACTCACCCTCCCGTCAAAGTGAGTCAGAAACCCCCCCCCCACACGTCAAAGTGAGTCAGAAAAAACCCCACCCCGTCAAAGTGAGCCAGAAACAACCCCTCCCCCTTCAAAGTGAGTCAGAAACACCCTTTCCCTTCAAAGTGAGTCAGAAACACCCACTCCCGTCAAAGTGAGTCAGAAATACACCCGCCGTCAAAGTGAGTCAGAAACACCTCGCCCTCGTCAAAGTGAGTCAGAAACACCACCACCTCCTTCAAAGTGAGTCAGAACCCCCTCCCCCCGTCAAAGTGTGTCAGAAACACCCCCCCACGTCAAAGTGAGTCAGAAACACCCCAGTCCCGTCAAAGTGAGTCAGAAACCCACCCCGCCCCCGTCAAAGTGAGTCCGAAACTCCCCCCTCCCGTCAAATAGAGTCAGAAACACTCCCCTCCCCGTCAAACTGAGTCAGAAACACCCCTCCACCCTTCAAAGTGAGGCGGAAACACCCTCTCCTCGGAAACGTGAGTCAGAAGCAACCCCCCTCTTCAAAGTGAGTCAGAAACACTCCCCCGCAGCATAGTGAGTCACTAAGTCCCCCCCCCCAGTCAATGTGCATCTGAAACATCCCCCCCGTCAAAGTGAATCAGAAGGACCCCCCCCCGTCAAAGTGAGTCAGAAACACGCCCCCCTTGTCAAAGTGAGTCAGAAACAACCCCCCCCCCCCCGTCAAAGTGAGTCAGAAACACCTCCCCCCGGCGAAAGTGAATCCGAAACTCCCCCACCCCGTCAAAGTGAGTCCTAACACCCACCGTCAAAGTGAGTCAGAAACTCCCCGACCCCCGTCAAAGTGTGTCCAAACATCCCACCGTCAGAGTGAGTCAGAAACACCCCACCCACCCCCATCAAATTGTGTCAGAAACACCACCCCCATCAAAGTGAGTCAGAAACACCCCGCCCCAGTCAAAGTGAGTCAGAAACACCACCCCCTTCAAAGTGAGTCAGAAACACCTTTTCACTTCAAAGTGAGTCAGAAACACCCACACCCGTCAAAGTGAGTCAGAACCCCCCTCCCCCATTTCAAAGTGAGTCAGAAAATACCCCACCTCGTCAAAATGAGCCAGAAACCCCTCCCCGTCAAATTGAGTCTGAAACACCCCCTCCCCCGTCAAAGTGAGTCAGAAACACCCTCCCACCGACAAAGAGAGTCAGAAACACCCCCCGTAAAGTGAGTCAGACACAGCCCCGCCCCCACGTCAAAGTGAGTCAGGACCCTCCTCAAAGTGAGTCAGAAACAGCCCACCCCGTCACAATAAGTCAGAAACTCACCCCGCCCCCCCGTAAGAGTGAGTCAGAACCACCCACCCACGTCAAAGTGAGTCAGAAACATCCCACCCCTTGTCAAAGCGAGTCACAAACACCCCCCCCGTCAGAGAGAGTCAGACCCACCCCACCCCCCACCCAGCCAAAGTGAGTCAGAAACACCCCCCCCGTCAAAGTGAGTCCAAACACCCCCCCCCGTCAAAGTGAGTCAGAAGTCAGAACCCCCCCCCGTCAAAGTGACTCAGAAACCCCCCCCCCCGTCAAAGTGAGTCCAAACACCCCCCGTCAGAGTGAGTCAGAAACACCCCACACCCATCAAAGTGTGTCAGAAATACCAGCCCCGTCAAAGTGAGTCAGAAACACCCCGCCCCCGTCAAAGTGAGTCAGAAACACCCTTTCCCTTCAAAGTGAGTCAGAAACACCCACTCCCGTCAAAGTGAGTCAGAAATACACCCGCCGTCAAAGTGAGTCAGAAACACCTCGCCCTCGTCAAAGTGAGTCAGAAACACCACCACCTCCTTCAAAGTGAGTCAGAACCCCCTCCCCCCGTCAAAGTGTGTCAGAAACACCCCCCCACGTCAAAGTGAGTCAGAAACACCCCAGTCCCGTCAAAGTGAGTCAGAAACCCACCCCGCCCCCGTCAAAGTGAGTCCGAAACTCCCCCCTCCCGTCAAATAGAGTCAGAAACACTCCCCTCCCCGTCAAACTGAGTCAGAAACACCCCTCCACCCTTCAAAGTGAGGCGGAAACACCCTCTCCTCGGAAACGTGAGTCAGAAGCAACCCCCCTCTTCAAAGTGAGTCAGAAACACTCCCCCGCAGCATAGTGAGTCACTAAGTCCCCCCCCAGTCAATGTGCATCTGAAACATCCCCCCCGTCAAAGTGAATCAGAAGGACCCCCCCCCCGTCAAAGTGAGTCAGAAACACGCCCCCCTTGTCAAAGTGAGTCAGAAACAACCCCCCCCCCCGTCAAAGTGAGTCAGAAACACCTCCCCCCCGGCGAAAGTGAATCCGAAACTCCCCCACCCCGTCAAAGTGAGTCCTAACACCCACCGTCAAAGTGAGTCAGAAACTCCCCGACCCCCGTCAAAGTGTGTCCAAACATCCCACCGTCAGAGTGAGCCAGAAACACCCCACCCACCCCCATCAAATTGTGTCAGAAACACCACCCCCATCAAAGTGAGTCAGAAACACCCCGCCCCAGTCAAAGTGAGTCAGAAACACCACCCCCTTCAAAGTGAGTCAGAAACACCTTTTCACTTCAAAGTGAGTCAGAAACACCCACACCCGTCAAAGTGAGTCAGAACCCCCCTCCCCCATTTCAAAGTGAGTCAGAAAATACCCCACCTCGTCAAAATGAGCCAGAAACCCCTCCCCGTCAAATTGAGTCTGAAACACCCCCTCCCCCGTCAAAGTGAGTCAGAAACACCCTCCCACCGACAAAGAGAGTCAGAAACACCCCCCGTAAAGTGAGTCAGACACAGCCCCGCCCCCACGTCAAAGTGAGTCAGGACCCTCCTCAAAGTGAGTCAGAAACAGCCCACCCCGTCACAATAAGTCAGAAACTCACCCCGCCCCCCCGTAAGAGTGAGTCAGAACCACCCACCCACGTCAAAGTGAGTCAGAAACATCCCACCCCTTGTCAAAGCGAGTCACAAACACCCCCCCCGTCAGAGAGAGTCAGACCCACCCCACCCCCCACCCAGCCAAAGTGAGTCAGAAACACCCCCCCCCCGTCAAAGTGAGTCCAAACACCCCCCCCCGTCAAAGTGAGTCAGAAGTCAGAACCCCCCCCCGTCAAAGTGACTCAGAAACCCCCCCCCCCGTCAAAGTGAGTCCAAACACCCCCCGTCAGAGTGAGTCAGAAACACCCCACACCCATCAAAGTGTGTCAGAAATACCAGCCCCGTCAAAGTGAGTCAGAAACACCCCGCCCCCGTCAAAGTGAGTCAGAAACACCCTTTCCCTTCAAAGTGAGTCAGAAACACCCACTCCCGTCAAAGTGAGTCAGAAATACACCCGCCGTCAAAGTGAGTCAGAAACACCTCGCCCTCGTCAAAGTGAGTCAGAAACACCACCACCTCCTTCAAAGTGAGTCAGAACCCCCTCCCCCCGTCAAAGTGTGTCAGAAACACCCCCCCACGTCAAAGTGAGTCAGAAACACCCCAGTCCCGTCAAAGTGAGTCAGAAACCCACCCCGCCCCCGTCAAAGTGAGTCCGAAACTCCCCCCTCCCGTCAAATAGAGTCAGAAACACTCCCCTCCCCGTCAAACTGAGTCAGAAACACCCCTCCACCCTTCAAAGTGAGGCGGAAACACCCTCTCCTCGGAAACGTGAGTCAGAAGCAACCCCCCTCTTCAAAGTGAGTCAGAAACACTCCCCCGCAGCATAGTGAGTCACTAAGTCCCCCCCCAGTCAATGTGCATCTGAAACATCCCCCCCGTCAAAGTGAATCAGAAGGACCCCCCCCCCGTCAAAGTGAGTCAGAAACACGCCCCCCTTGTCAAAGTGAGTCAGAAACAACCCCCCCCCCCGTCAAAGTGAGTCAGAAACACCTCCCCCCCGGCGAAAGTGAATCCGAAACTCCCCCACCCCGTCAAAGTGAGTCCTAACACCCACCGTCAAAGTGAGTCAGAAACTCCCCGACCCCCGTCAAAGTGTGTCCAAACATCCCACCGTCAGAGTGAGCCAGAAACACCCCACCCACCCCCATCAAATTGTGTCAGAAACACCACCCCCATCAAAGTGAGTCAGAAACACCCCGCCCCAGTCAAAGTGAGTCAGAAACACCACCCCCTTCAAAGTGAGTCAGAAACACCTTTTCACTTCAAAGTGAGTCAGAAACACCCACACCCGTCAAAGTGAGTCAGAACCCCCCTCCCCCATTTCAAAGTGAGTCAGAAAATACCCCACCTCGTCAAAATGAGCCAGAAACCCCTCCCCGTCAAATTGAGTCTGAAACACCCCCTCCCCCGTCAAAGTGAGTCAGAAACACCCTCCCACCGACAAAGAGAGTCAGAAACACCCCCCGTAAAGTGAGTCAGACACAGCCCCGCCCCCACGTCAAAGTGAGTCAGGACCCTCCTCAAAGTGAGTCAGAAACAGCCCACCCCCGTCACAATAAGTCAGAAACTCACCCCGCCCCCCCCGTAAGAGTGAGTCAGAACCACCCACCCACGTCAAAGTGAGTCAGAAACATCCCACCCCTTGTCAAAGCGAGTCACAAACACCCCCCCCGTCAGAGAGAGTCAGACCCCCCCCCACCCCCCACCCAGCCAAAGTGAGTCAGAAACACCCCCCCCGTCAAAGTGAGTCCAAACACCCCCCCCCCCCGTCAAAGTGAGTCAGAAGTCAGAACCCCCCTCCGTCAAAGTGACTCAGAAACCCCCCCCCCCGTCAAAGTGAGTCCAAACACCCCCCGTCAGAGTGAGTCAGAAACACCCCACACCCATCAAAGTGTGTCAGAAATACCAGCCCCGTCAAAGTGAGTCAGAAACACCCCGCCCCCGTCAAAGTGAGTCAGAAACACCACCCCCTTCAAAGTGAGTCAGAAACACCCTTTCCCTTCAAAGTGAGTCAGAAACACCCACTCCCGTCAAAGTGAGTCAGAAATACCCCCGCCGTCAAAGTGTGTCAGAAACACTCACCCTCCCGTCAAAGTGAGTCAGAAACCCCCCCCCCCACACTTCAAAGTGAGTCAGAAAAAACCCCACCCCGTCAAAGTAAGCCAGAAACCCCTCCCCGTCAAAGTGAGTCAGAAACAACCCCTCCCCCGTCAACGTGAGTCAGAAACACCCTCGCACCGACAAAGAGATTCAGAAAAAACCCCCGTAAAGTGAGTCAGAAACACCCCCCCCCACGTCAAAGTGAGGCAGAAACAGCCTCCTCCCCCCCCCCACCCCCGTCAAAGTGAGTCAGGACCCTCCTCAAAGTGAGTCAGAAACAGCCCACCCCCGTCAAAGTAAGTCAGAAACTCACCCCCCCCCCCCCCGTAAGAGTGAGTCAGAACCGCCCCCCCCCCCGTCAAAGTGAGTCAGAAACATCCCACCCCTTGTCAAAGTGAGTCACAAACACCCCCCCCCGGCAGAGTGAGTCAGAACCCCCCCCCCCGGCCAAAGTGAGTCGGAAACACACCACCCAGCGTCAAAGTGAGTCAGGAACACCCCGCCCCGGATAAATAGAGTCAGTAACACCCCCCGCCCGTCAAACTGAGTCAGAAACACCCCTCCACACATCAAAGTGAGGCGGAAACATCCTTTCCTCGTAAACGTGAGTTAGCAACACCCCCCCCTCGTCAAAGTGAGTCAGAAACACTCCCCTTCGTCATAGTGAGTCACAGCGTCCACCCCCCCAGGCAATGTGCGTCTGAAACATCCACCCGCCCCCCCCCCCCCGTCAAAGTGAATCAGAAGCACCCCCCCGTCAAAGTGAGTCAGAAACACCCCCCCCTCCCGTCAAAGTGAGTCAGAAACACCTCCCCTCGGTGAAAGTGAGTCCGAAACTCCCCCACCCGTCAAAGTGAGTCCGAACACCCACCGTCAAAGTGAGTCAGAAACACCCCACCCACCCCCATCAAATTATGTCAGAAACACCACCCCCGTCAAAGTGAGTCAGAAACACCCCGCCCCCGTCAAAGTGAGTCAAAAACACCACCCCCCTTCAAAGTCAGTCAGAAACACCCTATCCCTTCAAAGTGAGTCAGAAACATCCCCTCCCGTCAAAGTGAGTCAGAAACACTCAGCCTCCCGTCAAAGTGAGTCAGAACCCCCCCGCCCAACTTCAAAGTGAGTCAGAAAAACACCCACCCGGTCAAAGTGAGCCAGAAACCCCTCCCCGTCAAAGTGAGTCAGAAACACCCCCTCCCCGTCAAAGTGAG
Source organism: Scyliorhinus torazame (assembly GCF_047496885.1). Lineage (NCBI taxonomy): Eukaryota > Metazoa > Chordata > Chondrichthyes > Carcharhiniformes > Scyliorhinidae > Scyliorhinus > Scyliorhinus torazame. The sequence continues at coordinate 27,402,215 of NC_092737.1, read as the reverse complement.
TCAGAAACACCCTCCCACCGACAAAGAGAGTCAGAAACACCCCCCTTAAAGTGAGTCAGAAACATACCCCCCCACACGTCAAAGTGAGGCAGAAACAGCCCCCACCCCCCACCCCCGTCAAAGTGAGTCAGGACCCCCCTCAAAGTGAGTCTGAAACACCCCACCCCCGTCAAAGTAAGTCAGAAACTCACCTCCCCCCACCCCCGTAAGAGTGAGTCAGAAGCACCCCCCCCCGTCAAAGTGAGTCAGAAACATCCCACCGCTTGTCAAAGTGAGTAACCAACATCCCCCCGTCAGAGTGAGTCAGAAACACCTTTCCCCCACCCCCGTCATTGTGAGTCAGAAACACCCCCCCCCCCCCATCAACGTGAGTCAGAAACACTCGCCCCACCGTCAAAGTGAGTCAGAAACATCCCCCGTCCCGTCACAATGAGTCAGAAACACCTACTCCCGTCACAGTGAGTCAGAAAGACCCCCTGTCAATGTGAGTCAGAAACACCCACCCTCCCGTCAAAGTGAGTCAGAACCACCCCCTCGTCAAAGTGAGTCAGATCTCCCCCCCCCCCCCCGGCAAAGTGAGTCAGAAGCATCCCCCCGTCAAAGTGAGTCAGAAACACCCGCCCCCCGTCAAAGTGAGTCCGAAACACTCCCACCCCCGTCAATGACAGTCAGAAACATCCCCCGTCAAAGTGAGTCGGAAACACCGCACCCCCCCCGTCAAAGTGTGTCACAAACAGCCCCCTCCCGTCACAGCGAGTCAGAAACACCCCGCCTGTCAATGTGAGTCAGAAACACCACCCCCTCCCGTCAGACTGAGTCAGAAACACCCACCCACGTCACAGTCAGTCAGACACCCCCCACCATTCACCCCCCGTCAAACTGAGTCCAAAACAGCCCCCTACGCGTCAAAGTGAGTCCGAAACAACCCCACTCCCGTCAAAGTCAGTCAGAAACACCCCCCCGTCAAAGTGAGTCAGAACCGCCCCCCACCGTCAAAGTGAGTCAGAAACACCGCCCCCCCGGTCAAAGTGAGCCAGAAACCACCCCCCCCGTCAAAGTGAGTCAGAAATACCCCCCCCGTCAAAGTGAGTCAGAAACACCCCCCCCCCCGTCAAAGTGAGTCCAAACACCCCCCCCCCCGTCAGAGTGAGTCAGAAACACCCCATCCACCCCCATCAAATTGTGTCAGAAACACCACCCCCGTCAAAGTGAGTCAGAAACACGCCCCCCTCGTCAAAGTGAGTCAGAACCCCCCCCCCCCCGTCAAAGTGAGTCAGAAACACCTCCCCCCGGTGAAAGTGAGTCCGAAACTCCCCCACCCCGTCAAAGTGAGTCCTAACACCCACCGTCAAAGTGAGTCAGAACACCCCCCCCCCCGTCAAAGTGAGTCAGAAACACCCCCCCCCGTCAAAGTGAGTCAGAAACACCCTGCCCCCGTCAAAGTGAGTCAGAAACACCCACTCCCGTCAAAGTGAGTCAGAAATGCCCCCGCCGTCAAAGTGAGTCAGAAACACCCCGAACCCGTCAAAGTGAGTCAGAAACACCACCCCCCCTTCAAAGTGAGTCAGAACCCCCTCCCCCCGTCAAAGTGTGTCAGAAACACCCCCCAGGTCAAAGTGAGTCAGAAAGACCCCCCGTAAAGTGAGTCAGAAACACCCCCCCCCACGTCATAGTGAGGCAGAAACAGCTCCCTCCCCCCACCCCCGTCAAAGTGAGACAGGACCCCCCCTCAAAGTGAGTCTGAAACACCCCACCCCCGTCAAGGTAAGTCACAAACTCATCTCCGCCCCCCCCCCCCCCCCCCCCGTAAGAGTGAGTCAGAAGCACACCCCCCCGTCAAAGTGAGTCAGAAACATCCCACCCCTTGTCAAAGTGAGTAACAAACATCCCCCCGTCAGAGTGAGTCAGAAAACCCCCGCACGCCAAAGTGAGTCAGAAACGCCCCACCCAGCGTCAAAGTGAGTCAGAAGCACCCCCGTCAAAGTGAGTCATAAACAACCCCCCCCCCGCCTCAAAGTGAGTCAGAAACATACCCCTCGTCAAAGTGAGTCTGAAACACCTCCCCCCCCCCGTCATTGTGAGTCATAAACACCCCCCCCCCATCAACCTGAGTCAGAAACACCCCCCCCCCCGTCAAAGTGAGTCAGAAACACCCCCCGTCCCGTCACAGTGAGTCAGAAACACCTACTCCCGTCACAGTGAGTCAGAAACACCCCCCTGTCAATGTGAGTCAGGAACACCCACCCTCCCGTCAAAGTGAGTCAGAAACACTCCCTCGTCAAAGTGAGTCAGATCCCCCCCCCCCCCCCCCGCCCGGCAAAGTGAGTCAGAAGCATCCCCCCCGTCAAAGTGAGTCCGAAACACTCCCACCCCCGTCAATGACAGTCAGAAACATCCCCCGTCAAAGTGAGTGAGAACCACCTCCGCGTCAAAGTGAGTCAGAAACACCGCCCCCCCCCCCCGTCAAAGTGTGTCACAAACACCCCCTCCCGTCACAGTGAGTCAGAAACACCCCGCCTGTCAATGTGAGTCAGAAACACCACCCCCTCCCGTCAGACTGAGTCAGAAACACCCACCCACGTCACAGTCAGTCAGAAACACACACCCCCGTCAAAGTGAGTCAGAACCGCCCCCCCACCGTCAAAGTGAGTCAGAAACACCGCCCCTCGGTCAAAGTGAGTCAGAAACACCCCCCCCCCGTCAAAGTGAGTCAGCAACACCCCCCCGTCAAAGTGAGACAGAAAGAACCCCCCCCCCCCGTCAAAGTGAGTCCAAACACCCACCCCGTCAGAGTGAGTCAGAAACACCCCACCCACCCCCATCAAATTGTGTCAGAAACACCACCCCCGTCAAAGTGAGTCAGAAACACGCCCCCCTCGTCAAAGTGAGTCAGAAACACGCCCCACCCGTCAAAGTGAGTCAGACACACCTCCCCCCGGTGAAAGTGAGTCCGAAACTCCCCCACCCCGTCAAAGTGAGTCCTAACACCCACCGTCAAAGTGAGTCAAACCCCCCCTCAAAGTGAGTCAGAAACACCCCCCCCGTCAAAGTGAGTCCAAACACCCCCCGTCAGAGTGAGTCAGAAACACCCCACCTCCATCAATGTGTGTCAGAAACACCACTCCCGTCAAAGTGAGTCAGAAACACCCCGCCCCCGTCAAAGTGAGTCAGAAACACCACCGCCCCTTCAAAGTGAGTCATTACCCCCCTCCCCCCGTCAAAGTGTGTTAGAAGCACCCCCCCCCACGTCAAAGTGAGTCAGAAACACACCAGTCCCGTCAAAGTGAGTCAGAAACCCACCCCCGCCCCCGTCAAAGTGAGTCCGAAACTCCCCCCTCACGTCAAATAGAGTCAGAAACACCCCACTCCCCGTCAAACTGAGTCAGAAACACTCCTCCACCCATCAAAGTGAGGCGGAGACACCCTCTCCTCGTAAACGTGAGTCAGAAACACCCCCCCTCGTCAAAGTGAGTCGGAAACACTCCCCCGCAGCATAGCGAGTCACTAAGTCCCCCCCCCCCCAGTCAATGTGCGTCTGAAACATCCCCCCCGTCAAAGTGAATCAGAAGCACCTCCCGTCAAAGTGAGTCAGAAACACGCCCCCCTTGTCAAAGTGAGTCAGAAACAACCCCCCCCCCCCCCGTCAAAGTGAGTCAGAAACACCTCCCCCCGGTGAAAGTGAATCCGAAACTCCCCCACCCCGTCAAAGTGAGTCCAAACACCCACCGTCAAAGTGAGTCAGAAACACCCACACCTCCGTCAAAGTGTATCCAAACATCCCCCCGTCAGAGTGAGTCAGAACCCCCCCCCACCACCACCCCCCCCCCCCCCCGCCAAAGTGAGTCAGAAACACCCCGCCCCCGTCAAAGTGAGTCAAAAACACCACCCCCTTCCAAGTGAGTCAGAAACACCTTTATCTCTTCAAAGTGAGTCAGAAACACCCACTCCCGTCAAAGTGAGTCAGAAATACCCCCGCCGTCAAAGTGAGTCAGAAACACTCACCCTCCCGTCAAAGTGAGTCAGAACACCCCCCCCCCCTTTTCAAAGTGAGTCAGAAAATACCCCACCTAGTCAAAGTGAGCCAGAAATACCTCCCCGTCAAGGTGAGGCTGAAACACCCCCTCCCCCGTCAAAGTGAGTCAGAAACACCCTCCCACCGACAAAGAGAGTCAGAAACACCCCCCGTAAAATGAGTCAGAAACACCCCCCCCCCCACGTCAAAGTGAGTCAGGACCCTCCTCAAAGTGAGTCAGAAACAGCCCACCCCCGTCAAAATAAGTCAGAAACTCACCCCCCCCGTAAGAGTGAGTCAGAAACACCCCCCCCATGTCAAAGTGAGTCAGAAACATCCCACCCCATGTCAAAGTGAGTCACAAACACCCCCCCGTCAGAGTGAGTCAGAACCCCCCCCCCACCACCACCCCCCCACCCCCGCCAAAGTGAGTCAGAAACACCATCCCCTTCAAAGTGAGTCAGAAACACCTTTTCCCTTCAAAGTGAGTCAGAAACACCCACTCCCGTCAAAGTGAGTCAGAAATACCCCCGCCGTCAAAGTGAGTCAGAAGCACTCACCCTCCCGTCAAAGTGAGTCAGAACCCCCCCCCCCCCCCATTTCAAAGTGAGTCAGAAAATACCCCAACTCGTCAAACTGACCCAGAAACCCCTCCCCGTCAAGGTGAGTCTGAAACACCCCCTCCCCCGTCAAAGTGAGTCAGAAACACCCCCCGTAAAATGAGTCAGAAATACCCCCCCCCACGTCAAAGTGAGTCAGGACCCTCCTCAAAGTGAGTCAGAAACAGCCCACCCCCGTCAAAATAAGTCAGAAACTCACCCCCCCGTAAGAGTGAGTCAGAAACACCCCCCACGTCAAAGTGAGTCAGAAACATCCCACCCCTTGTCAAAGTGAGTCACAAACACCCCCCCGTCAGAGTGAGTCAGAACCCCCCCACCACCACCCCCCCCCCCCCGCCAAAGTGAGTCCAAACACCCCCCCGTCAGAGTGAGTCAGAAACACCCCACCCATCCCCATCAAATTGAGTCAGAAACACCACCCCCGTCAAAGTGAGTCAGAAACACGCCCCCTTCGTCAAAGTGAGTCAGAAACACGCCCCACCCGTCAAAGTGAGTCAGATACACCTCCCTCCGGTGAAAGTGAGTCCGAAACTCCCCCACCCCGTCAAAGTGAGTCAGAACCCCCCCACCCCCATCAATGTGTGTCAGAAACACCACCCCCGTCAAAGTGAGTGAGAAACACCCGCCCCCGTCAAAGTGAGTCAGAAACACTCCCCCCTTCAAAGTGAGTCAGAAACACCCTTTCCCTTCAAAGTGAGTCAGAAACACCCACTCCCGTCAAAGTGAGTCAGAAACACCCCGCCCCCGTCAAAGTGAGTCAGAAACACCCCCCCTTCAAAGTGAGTCAGAACCCCCTCCCCCCGTCAAAGTGTGTCAGAAACACCCCCCCCACGTCAAAGTGAGTCAGGAACACCCCAGTCCCGTCAAAGTGAGTCAGAAACCCACCCCCGCCCCCCGTCAACGTGAGTGCGAAACTCCGCCCCCCCTCCCGTCAAATAGAGTCAGAAACACCCCCCTCCCCGTCAAACTGAGTCAGAAACACCCCTCCACCCATCAAAGTGAGGCGGAAACACCCTCTCTTCGTAAACGTGAGTCAGAAACACCCCCCGTCGTCAAAGTGAGTCAGAAACACTCCCCCGCAGCATAATGAGTCCCTAAGTCCCCCCCCCAGTCAATGTGCGTCTGAAACATCCCCCCGTCAAAGTGAATCAGAAGCACCCCCCGTCAAAGTGAGTCAGAAACACGCCCCCCTCGTCAAAGTGAGTCTGAAACACCCCCCCCCCCCGTCAAAGTGAGTCAGAAACACCTCCCCCGGTGAAAGTGAGTCCGAAACTCCCCCACCCCGTCAAAGTGAGTCCTAACACCGACCGTCAAAGTGAGTCAGAAACACCCGACCCACCCCCATCAAATTGTGTCAGAAACACCACCTCCGTCAAAGTGAGTCAGAAACACCCCTCCCCCGTCAAAGTGAGTCAGAAACACCACCCCCTTCAAAGTGAGTCAGAAACACCCTGTCCCTTCAAAGTGAGTCAGAAACATCCCCTCCCGTCAAAGTGAGTCAGAAATACCCCCGCCGTCAAAGTGAATCAGAAACACTCACCCTCCCGTCAAAGTGAGTCAGAACACACCCCCTCACTTCAAAGTGAGTCAGAAAAACCCCAACCCCGTCAAAGTGAGCCAGAAACCCCTCCCCGTCAAAGTGAGTCAGAAACACCCCGCCCCCGTCAAAATAAGTCAGAAACTCACCCCCCCCCGTAAGAGTGAGTCAGAACCCCCCCCCCACCCCCCCCCCCCCCGCCAAAGTGAGTCAGAAACACCCCCCCCCCCCGTCAAAGTGAGTCCAAACACCACCCCCGTCAGAGTGAGTCAGAAACACCCCACCCATCCCCATCAAATTGAGTCAGAAACACCACCCCCGTCAAAGTGAGTCAGAAACACGCCCCCCTCGTCAAAGTGAGTCAGAAACACGCCCCACCCGTCAAAGTGAGTCAGAAACACCTCCCTCCGGTGAAAGTGAGTCCGAAACTCCCCCACCCCGTCAAAGTGAGTCAGAACCCCCCCCGTCAAAGTGAGTAAGAAACACCCCCTCCGTCAAAGTGAGTCCAAACACCCCCCGTCAGAGTGAGTCAGAAAAACCCCACCCCCATCAATGTGTGTCAGAAACACCACCCCCGTCAAAGTGAGTCAGAAACACCCCGCCCCCGTCAAAGTGAGTCAGAAACACCACCCCCTTCAAAGTGAGTCAGAAACACCCTTTCCCTTCAAAGTGAGTCAGAAACACCCACTCCCGTCAAAGTGAGTCAGAAACACCCCGCCCCCGTCAAAGTGAGTCAGAAACACCCCCCCCCTTCAAAGTGAGTCAGAACCCCCTCCCCCGTCAAAGTGTGTCAGAAACACCCCCCCACGTCAAAGTGAGTCAGAAGCACCCCAGTCCAGTCAAAGTGAGTCAGAAACCCACCCCCGCCCCCGTCAAAGTGAGTCCGAAACTCCCCCCTCACGTCAAATAGAGTCAGAAACACCCCACTCCCCGTCAAACTGAGTCAGAAACACTCCTCCACCCATCAAAGTGAGGCGGAGACACCCTCTCCTCGTAAACGTGAGTCAGAAACACCCCCCCTCGTCAAGGTGAGTCGGAAACACTCCCCCGCAGCATAGCGAGTCACTAAGTCCCCCCCCCCCCCAGTCAATGTGCGTCTGAAACATCCCCCCCGTCAAAGTGAATCAGAAGCACCTCCCGTCAAAGTGAGTCAGAAACACGCCCCCCTTGTCAAAGTGAGTCAGAAACAACCCCCCCCCCCGTCAAAGTGAGTCAGAAACACCTCCCCCCGGTGAAAGTGAATCCGAAACTCCCCCACCCCGTCAAAGTGAGTCCAAACACCCACCGTCAAAGTGAGTCAGAAACACCCACACCTCCGTCAAAGTGTATCCAAACATCCCCCCGTCAGAGTGAGTCAGAACCCCCCCCCCACCACCACCCCCCCCCCCCCCGCCAAAGTGAGTCAGAAACACCCCGCCCCCGTCAAAGTGAGTCAAAAACACCACCCCCTTCCAAGTGAGTCAGAAACACCTTTATCTCTTCAAAGTGAGTCAGAAACACCCACTCCCGTCAAAGTGAGTCAGAAATACCCCCGCCGTCAAAGTGAGTCAGAAACACTCACCCTCCCGTCAAAGTGAGTCAGAACACCCCCCCCCTTTTCAAAGTGAGTCAGAAAATACCCCACCTCGTCAAAGTGAGCCAGAAATACCTCCCCGTCAAGGTGAGTCTGAAACACCCCCTCCCCCGTCAAAGTGAGTCAGAAACACCCTCCCACCGACAAAGAGAGTCAGAAACACCCCCCGTAAAATGAGTCAGAAACACCCCCCCCCCACGTCAAAGTGAGTCAGGACCCTCCTCAAAGTGAGTCAGAAACAGCCCACCCCCGTCAAAATAAGTCAGAAACTCACCCCCCCCGTAAGAGTGAGTCAGAAACACCCCCCCCATGTCAAAGTGAGTCAGAAACATCCCACCCCATGTCAAAGTGAGTCACAAACACCCCCCCGTCAGAGTGAGTCAGAACCCCCCCCCCCCCACCACCACCCCCCCCCCCGCCAAAGTGAGTCAGAAACACCACCCCCTTCAAAGTGAGTCAGAAACACCTTTTCCCTTCAAAGTGAGTCAGAAACACCCACTCCCGTCAAAGTGAGTCAGAAATACCCCCGCCGTCAAAGTGAGTCAGAAACACTCACCCTCCCGTCAAAGTGAGTCAGAACCCCCCCCCCCCCCATTTCAAAGTGAGTCAGAAAATACCCCAACTCGTCAAAGTGACCCAGAAACCCCTCCCCGTCAAGGTGAGTCTGAAACACCCCCTCCCCCGTCAAAGTGAGTCAGAAACACCCCCCGTAAAATGAGTCAGAAATACCCCCCCCACGTCAAAGTGAGTCAGGACCCTCCTCAAAGTGAGTCAGAAACAGCCCACCCCCGTCACAATAAGTCAGAAACTCACCCCCCCGTAAGAGTGAGTCAGAAACACCCCCCACGTCAAAGTGAGTCAGAAACATCCCACCCCTTGTCAAAGTGAGTCACAAACACCCCCCCGTCAGAGTGAGTCAGAACCCCCCCCACCACCACCCCCCCCCCCGCCAAAGTGAGTCCAAACACCCCCCCGTCAGAGTGAGTCAGAAACACCCCACCCATCCCCATCAAATTGAGTCAGAAACACCACCCCCGTCAAAGTGAGTCAGAAACACGCCCCCTTCGTCAAAGTGAGTCAGAAACACGCCCCACCCGTCAAAGTGAGTCAGATACACCTCCCTCCGGTGAAAGTGAGTCCGAAACTCCCCCACCCCGTCAAAGTGAGTCAGAACCCCCCCACCCCCATCAATGTGTGTCAGAAACACCACCCCCGTCAAAGTGAGTGAGAAACACCCGCCCCCGTCAAAGTGAGTCAGAAACACTCCCCCCTTCAAAGTGAGTCAGAAACACCCTTTCCCTTCAAAGTGAGTCAGAAACACCCACTCCCGTCAAAGTGAGTCAGAAACACCCCGCCCCCGTCAAAGTGAGTCAGAAACACCCCCCCTTCAAAGTGAGTCAGAACCCCCTCCCCCCGTCAAAGTGTGTCAGAAACACCCCCCCCCACGTCAAAGTGAGTCAGAAACACCCCAGTCCCGTCAAAGTGAGTCAGAAACCCACCCCCGCCCCCCGTCAACGTGAGTGCGAAACTCCGCCCCCCCTCCCGTCAAATAGAGTCAGAAACACCCCCCTCCCCGTCAAACTGAGTCAGAAACACCCCTCCACCCATCAAAGTGAGGCGGAAACACCCTCTCTTCGTAAACGTGAGTCAGAAACACCCCCCGTCGTCAAAGTGAGTCAGAAACACTCCCCCGCAGCATAATGAGTCCCTAAGTCCCCCCCCCCAGTCAATGTGCGTCTGAAACATCCCCCCGTCAAAGTGAATCAGAAGCACCCCCCGTCAAAGTGAGTCAGAAACACGCCCCCCTCGTCAAAGTGAGTCTGAAACACCCCCCCCCCGTCAAAGTGAGTCAGAAACACCTCCCCCCGGTGAAAGTGAGTCCGAAACTCCCCCACCCCGTCAAAGTGAGTCCTAACACCGACCGTCAAAGTGAGTCAGAAACACCCGACCCACCCCCATCAAATTGTGTCAGAAACACCACCTCCGTCAAAGTGAGTCAGAAACACCCCTCCCCCGTCAAAGTGAGTCAGAAACACCACCCCCCTTCAAAGTGAGTCAGAAACACCCTGTCCCTTCAAAGTGAGTCAGAAACATCCCCTCCCGTCAAAGTGAGTCAGAAATACCCCCGCCGTCAAAGTGAATCAGAAACACTCACCCTCCCGTCAAAGTGAGTCAGAACACACCCCCCTCACTTCAAAGTGAGTCAGAAAAACCCCCACCCCGTCAAAGTGAGCCAGAAACCCCTCCCCGTCAAAGTGAGTCAGAAACACCCCGCCCCCGTCAAAATAAGTCAGAAACTCACCCCCCCCCGTAAGAGTGAGTCAGAACCCCCCCCCCACCACCCCCCCCCCCCCCGCCAAAGTGAGTCAGAAACACCCCCCCCCCCCGTCAAAGTGAGTCCAAACACCACCCCCGTCAGAGTGAGTCAGAAACACCCCACCCATCCCCATCAAATTGAGTCAGAAACACCACCCCCGTCAAAGTGAGTCAGAAACACGCCCCCCTCGTCAAAGTGAGTCAGAAACACGCCCCACCCGTCAAAGTGAGTCAGAAACACCTCCCTCCGGTGAAAGTGAGTCCGAAACTCCCCCACCCCGTCAAAGTGAGTCAGAACCCCCCCCCCGTCAAAGTGAGTAAGAAACACCCCCTCCGTCAAAGTGAGTCCAAACACCCCTCGTCAGAGTGAGTCAGAAAAACCCCACCCCCATCAATGTGTGTCAGAAACACCACCCGCGTCAAAGTGAGTCAGAAACACCCCGCCCCCGTCAAAGTGAGTCAGAAACACCACCCCCTTCAAAGTGAGTCAGAAACACCCTTTCCCTTCAAAGTGAGTCAGAAACACCCACTCCCGTCAAAGTGAGTCAGAAACACCCCGCCCCCGTCAAAGTGAGTCAGAAACACCCCCCCCTTCAAAGTGAGTCAGAACCACCTCCCCCGTCAAAGTGTGTCAGAAACACCCCCCCCCCACGTCAAAGTGAGTCAGAAGCACCCCAGTCCAGTCAAAGTGAGTCAGAAACCCACCCCCGCCCCCCGTCAACGTGAGTCCGAAACTCCCCCCCTCCCGTCAAATAGAGTCAGAAACACCCCCCTCCCCGTCAAACTGAGTCAGAAACACCCCTCCACCCATCAAAGTGAGGCGGAAACACCCTCTCTTCGTAAACGTGAGTCAGAAACACCCCCCGTCGTCAAAGTGAGTCAGAAACACTCCCCCGCAGCATAGTGAGTCCCTAAGTCCCCCCCCCCCCAGTCAATGTGCGTCTGAAACATCCCCCCGTCAAAGTGAATCAGAAGCACCCCCCGTCAAAGTGAGTCAGAAACACGCCCCCATCGTCAAAGTGAGTCTGAAACACCCCCCCCCCCCGTCAAAGTGAGTCAGAAACACCTCCCCCCGGTGAAAGTGAGTCCGAAACTCCCCCACCCCGTCAAAGTGAGTCCTAATACCCACCGTCAAAGTGAGTCAGAAACACCCGACACACCCCCATCAAATTGTGTCAGAAACACCACCTCCGTCAAAGTGAGTCAGAAACACCCCTCCACCGTCAAAGTGAGTCAGAAACACCACCCCCCTTCAAAGTGAGTCAGAAACATCCCCTCCCGTCAAAGTGAGTCAGAAATACCCCCGCCGTCAAAGTGAATCAGAAACACTCACCCTCCCGTCAAAGTGAGTCAGAACACCCCCCCTCACTTCAAAGTGAGTCAGAAAAACCCCCACCCCGTCAAAGTGAGCCAGAAACCCCTCCCCGTCAAAGTGAGTCAGAAACACCCCGCCCCCGTCAAAATAAGTCAGAAACTCACCCCCCCCCCGTAAGAGTGAGTCAGAACCCCCCCCACCACCCCCCCCCCCCCCGCCAAAGTGAGTCAGAAACACCCCCCCCCCCCCCCGTCAAAGTGAGTCCAAACACCACCCCCGTCAGAGTGAGTCAGAAACACCCCACCCATCCCCATCAAATTGAGTCAGAAACACCACCCCCGTCAAAGTGAGTCAGAAACACGCCCCCCTCGTCAAAGTGAGTCAGAAACACGCCCCACCCGTCAAAGTGAGTCAGAAACACCTCCCTCCGGTGAAAGTGAGTCCGAAACTCCCCCACCCCGTCAAAGTGAGTCAGAACCCCCCCCCGTCAAAGTGAGTAAGAAACACCCCCTCCGTCAAAGTGAGTCCAAACACCCCCCGTCAGAGTGAGTCAGAAAAACCCCACCCCCATCAATGTGTGTCAGAAACACCACCCCCGTCAAAGTGAGTCAGAAACACCCCGCCCCCGTCAAAGTGAGTCAGAAACACCACCCCCTTCAAAATGAGTCAGAAACACCCTTTCCCTTCAAAGTGAGTCAGAAACACCCACTCCCGTCAAAGTGAGTCAGAAACACCCCGCCCCCGTCAAAGTGAGTCAGAAACACGCCCCCATCGTCAAAGTGAGTCTGAAACACCCCCCCCCCCCCGTCAAAGTGAGTCAGAAACACCTCCCCCCGGTGAAAGTGAGTCCGAAACTCCCCCACCCCGTCAAAGTGAGTCCTAATACCCACCGTCAAAGTGAGTCAGAAACACCCGACACACCCCCATCAAATTGTGTCAGAAACACCACCTCCGTCAAAGTGAGTCAGAAACACCCCTCCACCGTCAAAGTGAGTCAGAAACACCACCCCCCTTCAAAGTGAGTCAGAAACATCCCCTCCCGTCAAAGTGAGTCAGAAATACCCCCGCCGTCAAAGTGAATCAGAAACACTCACCCTCCCGTCAAAGTGAGTCAGAACACCCCCCCTCACTTCAAAGTGAGTCAGAAAAACCCCCACCCCGTCAAAGTGAGCCAGAAACCCCTCCCCGTCAAAGTGAGTCAGAAACACCCCGCCCCCGTCAAAATAAGTCAGAAACTCACCCCCCCCCGTAAGAGTGAGTCAGAACCCCCCCCACCACCCCCCCCCCCCCCGCCAAAGTGAGTCAGAAACACCCCCCCCCCCCCCGTCAAAGTGAGTCCAAACACCACCCCCGTCAGAGTGAGTCAGAAACACCCCACCCATCCCCATCAAATTGAGTCAGAAACACCACCCCCGTCAAAGTGAGTCAGAAACACGCCCCCCTCGTCAAAGTGAGTCAGAAACACGCCCCACCCGTCAAAGTGAGTCAGAAACACCTCCCTCCGGTGAAAGTGAGTCCGAAACTCCCCCACCCCGTCAAAGTGAGTCAGAACCCCCCCCCGTCAAAGTGAGTAAGAAACACCCCCTCCGTCAAAGTGAGTCCAAACACCCCCCGTCAGAGTGAGTCAGAAAAACCCCACCCCCATCAATGTGTGTCAGAAACACCACCCCCGTCAAAGTGAGTCAGAAACACCCCGCCCCCGTCAAAGTGAGTCAGAAACACCACCCCCTTCAAAATGAGTCAGAAACACCCTTTCCCTTCAAAGTGAGTCAGAAACACCCACTCCCGTCAAAGTGAGTCAGAAACACCCCGCCCCCGTCAAAGTGAGTCAGAAACACCCCCCCCCTTCAAAGTGAGTCAGAACCCCCTCCCCCGTCAAAGTGTGTCAGAAACACCCCCCCCCACGTCAAAGTGAGTCAGAAACACCCCAGTCCAGTCAAAGTGAGTCAGAAACCCACCCCCGCCCCCCGTCAACGTGAGTCCGAAACTCCCCCCCCCTCCCGTCAAATAGAGTCAGAAACACCCCCCTCCCCGTCAAACTGAGTCAGAAACACCCCTCCACCCATCAAAGTGAGGCGGAAACACACTCTCTTCGTAAACGTGAGTCAGAAACACCCCCCGTCGTCAAAGTCAGTCAGAAACACTCCCCCGCAGCATAGTGAGTCACTAAGTCCCCCCCCCAGTCAATGTGCGTCTGAAACATCCCCCCGTCAAAGTGAATCAGAAGCACCCCCCGTCAAAGTGTGTCAGAAACACGCCCCCCACGTCAAAGTGAGGCAGAAACAGGCCCCACCCCCCACCCCCGTCAAAGTGAGACAGGACCCCCCCCCCCCAAGTGAGCCTGAAACACCCCACCCCCGTCAAAGTAAGTCAGAAACTCACCTCCCCCCCCCCCCCGTCAAAGTGAGTCAGAAACATCCCACCCCTTGTCAAAGTGAGTAACAAACATCCCCCCCGTCAGAGTGAGTCAGAAACCCCCCCCCACGCCAAAGTGAGTCAGAAACACCCCACCCAGCGTCAAAGTGAGTCAGAAGCACCCCCCTCAAAGTGAGTCATAAACACCCCCCCCCCCCCGCCTCAAAGTGTGTCAGAAACACCCCGCCCCGTCAAAGTGAGTCAGAAACACCACCGCCCGTCAACGTGAGTCAGAAACACCCCCACCACTTCAAAGTGAGTCAGAAACATACCCCTCGTCAAAGTGAGTCTGAAACAGCCACCCCCGTCATTGTGAGTCAGAAACACCCCCCCCCCATCAACGTGAGTCAGAAACACCCGCCCCCACCCGTCAAAGTGATTCAGAAACACCCCCGTCCCGTCACAGTGAGTCAGAAACACCTACTCCCGTCACAGTGAGTCAGAAACACCCCCCTGTCAATGTGAGTCAGAAACACCCACCCTCCCGCCAAAGTGAGTCAGAACCACCCCCTCGTCAAAGTGAGTCAGATCCCCCCCCCCGTCAAAGTGAGTCAGAAGCATCCTCCCCCCCGTCAAAGTGAGTCAGAAACACCCGCCCCCCGTCAAAGTGAGTCCGAAACACTCCCACCCCCGTCAATGACAGTCAGAAACATCCCCCGTCAATGTGAGTCAGAACCACCCCCCCTTCAAAGTGAGTCAGAAACACCGCCCCCGCCCCCGTCAAAGTGTGTCACAAACACCGCCCTCCCGTCACAGTGAGTCAGAAACACCCCGCCTGTCAATGTGAGTCAGAAACACCACCCCCTCCCGTCAGACTGAGTCAGAAACACCCACCCCCGTCACAGTCAGTCAGACAACCCCCCCCCCCGTCAAACTGAGTCCAAACCCCCCCCCCGCGTCAAAGTGAGTCCGAAACAACCCCACCCCCGTCAAAGTCAGTCAGAAACACCACCCCCCCCCCCCGTCAAAGTGAGTCAGAACCGCCCCCCCACCGTCAAAGTGAGTCAGAAACACCGTCCCCCGGTCAATGTGAGTCAGAAACACCCCCCCCGTCAAAGTGAGTCAGAACCCCCCCCCCGTCAAAGTGAGTCAGAAACACCCCCCCCCCCGTCAACGTGAGTCAGAATCACCCCCCCCCACCCGTCAAAGTGAGGCGGAAACACCCTCTCCTTGTCAACGTGAGTCAGAACCCCCCCCCCCCTCGTCAAAGTGGGTCAGAAACACTCCCCCCCCCCGGCATAGTGTGTCACAAACACCCCCCCCCCCCCCGTTAAAGTGTGTCACAAACACCACCCCCCCCCCCGCCCCGTCAAAGGGAGTCACAAACAAGAGTCAGGGCAAGAGTTATAGCTGGGGGAAGGGCAATTATGATGCCATTAGACGTGACTTGGGGGGGATAAGGTGGAGAAGTAGGCTGCAAGTGTTGGACACACTGGATAAGTGGAGCTTGTTCAAGGATCAGCTACTGCGTGTTCTTGATAAGTATGTACCGGTCAGGCAGGGAGGAAGGTGCCGAGCGAGGGAACCATGGTTTACCAAAGAAGTAGAATCTCTTGTTAAGAGGAAGAAGGAGGCCTATGTGAAGATGAGGTGTGAAGTTTCAGTTGGGGCGATGGATAGTTACAATGTAGCGAGGAAGGATCTAAAGAGAGAGCTAAGACGAGCAAGGAGGGGACATGAGAAGTATTTGGCAGGAAGGATCAAGGAAAACCCAAAAGATTTCTATAGATATGTCAGGAATAAGCGAATGACTAGGGAAAGAGTAGGACCAGTCAAGGACAGGGATGGGAAGTTGTGTGTAGAGTCTCAAGAGATAGGCGAGATACTAAATGAATATTTTTCGTCAGTATTCACTCAGGAAAAAGATAATGTTGTGGAGGAGAATGCTGAGCTCCAGGTAAATAGATTAGATGGCATTGAGGTACGTAGGGAAGAGGTGTTAGCAATTCTGGACAGGCTGAAAATAGATAAGTCCCCGGGACCTGATGGGATTTATCCCAGGATTCTCTGGGAGGCCAGGGAAGAGATTGCTGGACCATTGGCTTAGATTTTTATGTCATCATTGGCTACAGGAATCGTGCCAGAGGACTGGAGGATAGCAAATGTGGTCCCTTTGTTCAAAAAGGGGAGCAGAGACAACCCCGGCAACTATAGACCGGTGAGCCTCACGTCTGTAGTGGGTAAAGTCTTGGAGGCGATTATAAGAGACAAGATTTATAATCATCTAGATAGGAATAATATGATCAGGGATAGTCAGCATGGCTTTGTGAAGGGTAGGTCATGCCTCACAAACCTTATCGAGTTCTTTGAGAAGGTGACTGAACAGGTAGACGAGGGTAGAACAGTTGATGTGGTGTATATGGATTTCAGCAAAGCGTTTGATAAGGTTCCCCACGGTAGGCTATTGCATAAAATACGGAGGCTGGGGATTGAGGGTGGTTTAGAGATGTGGATCAGAAATTGGCTAGCTGAAAGAAGACAGAGGGTGGTGGTTGATGGGAAATGTTCAGAATGGAGTTCAGTCACAAGTGGAGTACCACAAGGATCTGTTCTGGGGCCGTTGCTGTTTGTCATTTTTATCAATGACCTAGAGGAAGGCGCAGAAGGGTGGGTGAGTAAATTTGCAGACGATACTAAAGTCGGTGGGGTTGTCGATTGTGTGGAAGGAAGTAGCAGGTTACAGAGGGATATAGATAAGCTGCAGAGCTGGGCTGAGAGGTGGCAAATGGAGTTTAATGTAGAGAAGTGTGAGGTGATTCACTTTGGAAGGAATAACAGGAATGTGGAATATTTGGCTAATGGAAAAGTTCTTGAAAGTGTGGATGAGCAGAGGGATCTAGGTGTCCATGTACATAGATCCCTGAAAGTTGCCACCCAGGTTGATAGGGTGGTGAAGAAGGCCTATGGAGTGTTGGCCTTTATTGGTAGAGGGATTGAGTTCCGGAGTCAGGAGGTCATGTTGCAGCTGTACAGAACTCTGGTACGGCCGCATTTGGAGTATTGCGTACAGTTCTGGTCACCGCATTATAGGAAGGACATGGAGGCTTTGGAGCGGGTGCAGAGGAGATTTACCAGGATGTTGCCTGGTATGGAGGGAAAATCTTATGAGGAAAGGCTGATGGACTTGAGGTTGTTTTCGTTGGAGAGAAGAAGGTTAAGAGGAGACTTAATAGAGGCATACAAAATGATCAGGGGGTTAGATAGGGTGGACAGTGAGAGCCTTCTCCCGCGGATGGAAATGGCTGGCACGAGGGGACATAGCTTTAAACTGAGGGGTAATAGATATAGGACAGAGGTCAGAGGTAGGTTCTTTACGCAAAGAGTAGTGAGGCCATGGAATGCCCTACCTGCTACAGTAGTGAACTCGCCAACATTGAGGGCATTTAAAAGTTTATTGGATAAATATATGGATGATAATGGCATAGTGTAGGTTAGATGGCTTTTGTTTCGGTGCAACATCGTGGGCCGAAGGGCCTTTACTGCGCTGTATTGTTCTATGTTCTATGTTCTAACCTTTTGCTGTTTCCCTAATTGCGCCGCCCTCCGCGACAACGTAGTTTTCCTACTGGTTGCACAATCACTGCCTGCACTCAAGGGTAAAGATTTATTGGGACTCTCTGTCCTCAGAACGAAGAAAAATCAGTCCAATCCACAATGCAAATCGAGGTAGTTGAGGTATTTCATCGGTTGCACTTAATAAAATGGCGGCAATAATTGTCTGGTTGCACTTACATTTGATATACAACCTGGCCCACATGAAAGCCATCCCAGGATACTGAGGAAAGCAAGTGCAGAAATTGAAACGCCACGAGCCACACCTGTCCAACCATCCTCAGATGCAGCGGTGCTTCTAGAGGACTCTAAAAGTGCAAATCCCTCGCTGTTGTTCAATGAAGGTTATAATGGACACGTCCAGCAACTCAACCCAGTTCCTTTCCCATGGAGTTTGGACAAACTTTGGACGTGATACTTCTGGTATACAACTTGCACTTATTTGAACAAATGCCTACAGCTTAAGGAAAACTTGCAGTGATTTATTGAACGGGCTGTGAGTATTTTGATGGGTCAGCAGACCGGACATTGTGTTAAATGTAGCGCAGGTGAACTTCCGAAAGGTATACCACAAAGAGCAAGTTAAGAGGAATGCGAGCAAGGTTTTAGCTTGCACTGCAGGGCGGCAGTGAGAAATGGTGACAATTTGCTCTTCGGACAGAAGTGCAGTCCTCCTCGCCAAATCCTCTTTTCCTCATGCAGATCTCAGGACGGCGAGAGACAGGCGGCTGGGGAGGGGAAGTGGCGGAGGGAGGAGGGGGGAGTGCCGAGGGGCAGGCGGAGTGGCGGCTTGGGAGGGGGGAGTGGCGGGGCGGAGTTCGGGGGGGAGGGGGGAATCCATGCTCATGATAATCTGTCAAACGGTCAAATGCCATTGTTGCAGCATTTTATCCCAATGTTATACCAGTAGCCCTAAGTGGTTGCAGACATACATGTGGCATATTAAGCCACTCGATCCGCTGTAGAATAGAACTGGATGAAGACTGGGAGCTCGTGATCACTTTCTTTCTTTTTTAATGATTTTAACAATAGCAATGAAAGGACATTTTAAGAGATTTGTGACTTCCTCTCTGAACTTGCGTTGGATCACAGCATACATGCAGGTGTTTGTACAGCAGGCCGTGAGTTGCAGCATGAAAGCCAACTCCCGTACGTGCAGAGGTAGATACAAGGCTTCATAGCCCAGGTGCACCATTCGCCAATAAATACAATAAACCAAGTACAGCGCCCAGAACAGTATGAAATTCCCGGAGATCCCATACAGAATGATCATTGATTTGCGCCGGTTTTCCAGCTCTTGGTCATACAGACACTCTGCAGGAACGCGGCTGCGCAGTCTCCTGCGGGCTCTGTTAGCGACCAACATGTACCTGACCGTCAGGACGTTGAAACACAAGACGAAAACGAATGGAATGCATGGATTAGTAATGTAATGGATGAATTCTAACGTTCCCCAAATTTGTGATTCAGCGACCTTGGTGGGAATGCGACAAATCCAGGAAAGGTTAATCAACCAGTAGCTACCCGAGTACATAAAGCACCAGAAAATATTTTTCAACGAGCAGATCACAGTTATTGTTATTATGACCACGTTTGCTGTTTTCTCCACACAATATTTAGTTTTCAGCCCGTGGCAGCAAATGGCTACATATCGGTCAAAGGTGAAACTAACAGTAAACCACACAGAACAGTCAGTGACGGCACACAGAATGGCGGCATGGACATGGCACACCGGCATATTCCTCACGAAGGAAAACTGTGTACGGTAAGCTGAAGGGATGTGTCTCAGCAGGACATCAAAGATAACGACCAGTAGATCAGCCGCTGCCATGGCCACGAGGTAGCGAGTGATACATCTTGAGAGGTTACACTTTCCTCGAGACAGGATCACAATCGTCATGATGTTAACTGTATGAAGTTAAACGAGAAAGTATAACAATCAAATTGAAGGCATCAGTCTTCTGGATTTCATCATAAATAACATAATTGGGATATTCATTTTACCAAAGGAAAGATTGGACTGGTTACCGCCGAACATAATTATCATAATGTAAACAGATAAATCAGTGACATAAAACAGCATAAGAATATCAGGTCCAAAATTAATCAGCATAGCGTCGGTATCTCTATTTGCCTGATATCCTTCCATTACTTCAAGCAACCGTGTTGTATCAGGCATCTGATGAGCATCAGAATATGCAAAATCAGTTCTTCAGTTGTGCTTATTCGCAACCAATGGAATTTTCAGGCCGTCGAGCAGCGCTTTGAGCGAACATTCAAAGTCATTGGGCTCCCCAGTTTTCTCCCGATAATTATCGAATGCTCACTACCTTGAGTCATTTCCCAATTCCTTCATGAGTGTTGCTTTTTGAAATTCTCCGAAGGTCCTTTCAGGCACTGAATATTTACTGAAAGCTCTACATTAAAATGGACTGCTTATGACTTCCGGTGGCAGCCATGGAGGGGGTCGGTCGCACATTTGATAGCTCCCGCCTGTAAATGATTTTGGACCTTTTTCCCCCGGTTTTGTTCGGATTTCATGGGATAAACCAGTGAAGAGTGAGACAGAAAGGAGAAATCCCCCTCCGGTGTATGGAAAATTGGACCATAAGTGGCCGGGTGAGACGACAAAGTCCTATAAGGGAGAAGCAAGCAGAGGTGGTAACAGGGGACTGCATGGCAGAGGGCAAGGGCCGCGGGGAGATGGAGCAGTGGTCGACGGAGAAGTTGTTGAAGTTTTTCGAGGATTGCTTCGCCAAGCTGAAGAAGGACACGGTAGACCCGATTAAAGCTTCGATTGATCAAGTGTTTCAGAATCAGGAAACCCACGGGAGAGCGATCCAGGGGATCGAACAAAAGTTGTCCGAGCACGAAGAGCATATAACCGTGCTGGAAAGAAAGATGGGGATGATGAACGACCGCCAGAAAAGAATGCAGGAGAATCTGGAGGACCTGGAGAATAGGTCCAGGAGGCAGAATCTCAGGATTGTTGGCCTCTCTAAAGGCAGTGAGGGATCGGATGTGAGGGCCTATGTGACTGCCATGTTGGAGACGTTGATGGGGGCTGGGGCGTTCCCTAGGCCCTTGGAAGTGGACAGAGGGCACAGAGCCCTCGCGAGGAACCCCAGAGTGAACGAACCGCCGAGGGCCATGGTGGTGCGTTTTCACCGATTAATGGACAAGGAACACGTTTTGCGGTGGGTCTAGAAAGAATGGAGTAGCAAGTGGGAGAACTGTGAGTTGCGTATTTATCAGGACCTGGGAGTGGATTTGGCCAAGAGGCGAGCTGGGTTTAATCGGGCATAAACGACCCTCTTTAAGAAAGGGGTGAAGTTCGGGATGCTGTCCCCAGCCCGTCTGTGGGTCATACATGAGGAAAGGGACTTCTACTTCGAAACAGCAGACGAAGTATGGACCTTTATGAATGAAAAGAAGCTGGAGGCGAATTAAAAGACTTTTAAACCTCGGAGAAGTTCTGTGGCGGTGATTTGTGGTGTTGGACAGGAAAGATTTAAGTGGTTCTGTGTAAAATAATGGGCTGTGTGGATGGTTAAAGGTTGCTTTGTCTTGCAGAGACCTTGTTTGAGGGTGGGGTGGACTTTGAATTTAGTTCTGCTTTTTGGGTGACTATTTTTCGAAAGAGTTTGTTTCTTCACTGTTCTTTTTTTCTGTTGTTACTGGGGAATGTGATGCTGTTAAAATGTTTATTCATGTGGTAGGGGGGAGAGGAGTGAACAAAAGGTGTTCACTCCAAGGTGCTTGGTGGCAGGGGTGGGAGCTATCGAGTCAGCATGGATCAGCTGACTCTCGGAAGCGCAGTGGGGGTGGGCAGGTGTTAAGCTGGAGCCTGACTTGGGGGATTGGGTTTCTAGTGTTGTTGCTTGGGGGGGTGGGAGCTGCTTTGATGACAAGGGAGGAACTGTTATTAGGGGACAAATGGGAGGTCGGGAACGGTGACAGCCCGAGTGGGGACTCAAGGAAGCGGGGGCGCGAGCTCGAGGCTGTCCTAAAAAGGATGATGGCTAGTCGGCAAGGGGGGGGTGGAAACCCCCCATCCAGGCTGATCACATGGAACATGAGAGGACTGAATGGGCCGGTCAAGAGGGCTCACGTGTTCGCGCATTTGAGGGAACTGAAGCGGACGTGGCAATGCTACAAGAGACACACCTAAAGGTTACAGACCAGACGAGATTGAGGAAGGGGTGGGTCAGTCAAGGGTTCCTCTCTGGACTGGACTTGAAGACAAGAGGGGTTAGCGATCTTGATCAGCAAATGAGTGGCATTCGCGGGAGATACGTGCCAGACAAGGGGGGTAGGTACATAATGATGAGTGGGAAGCTGGACGGGGTGCGAGTGTGTACTTGTGAACATATATGCTCCAAATTGAGACGATGTGGAATTTATGAGGCGGGTGTTAGGTAAGATCCCAGGCTTAGAGTCACATCACCTGATCATGGGAGGGGACTTCAACACAGTCATTGATCCGGAATTGAACCTGTCAATATCCATGACAGGGAGGAGGCCGGTTACGGCCAAGAAATTGAAGGGTTTTATGGAACAGATGGGGGGTTTTATGGAACAG
Source organism: Scyliorhinus torazame (assembly GCF_047496885.1). NCBI lineage: Eukaryota > Metazoa > Chordata > Chondrichthyes > Carcharhiniformes > Scyliorhinidae > Scyliorhinus > Scyliorhinus torazame. The sequence goes on along the minus strand of NC_092737.1, from coordinate 27,380,293 downwards.
ATAGACCCATGGAGGTTTGCACGGCCGAGGACGAAGGAGATTTCCTTTTATCTCATGTCCACAAGGTATACTCTCCCATCGACTTTTTTGTTCTGAGCAGGGCACTAATACCGAAGGTGGTGGATACTGAGTATTCGGCTATTGCAGTGTCGGATCATGCCCGCACTGGGTGGATCTACGGGTTAGTGTGGAGAGAGGGCAACGCCCGCTGTGGAGACTGGGTGTGGGGTTGCAAGCGGACGAGGCGGTTTGTGAGCGGGTGAACAAGTCCATCGAGAACTACCTGGCAACAAAAGATACGGGGGAGGTCTCTGCAGCGATGGTCTGGGAAACTTTGAAGGCAGTAGTCAGAGGGGAATTCATCTCGATACGGGCCCACAGAAAAAAAGGTGGAAAGGGCTTAGAGGGATAGATTAGTGGAGAAGAATCTCCAGGTGGACAGGAGATACTCGGAGGCCCCGGACGCGGGGCTCCTGAGGGAGCGGCAGAGGCTACAGGCAGAATTTGGACTGTTGACCACAGGGAAAGCAGTGGAACAGTTGAAGAAGGCAAGAGGGGTGATGTATGAGTACGGGGAAAAGGCAAGCAAGATGCTGGCGCACCAGCTCAGGAACAAAGAGGCGGACAGGGAGATAGGTGGAGTAAAGAGTAGAGACGGCAATACGGTCCTGGACCCAGCGGGGGTGAACGAGGTGTTTAAGGACTTCTATAGTAACTCCTATGAGTCGGAACCCCCGGCTGGAGTGGAGTGGATCAGTTGTGAGTTCCCGAGGGTGGAGGACGACCTCGTGGAGGGGCTGGGAGCCCCAATTGAGATTGAGGAAATAATCAAGGAGCAGGAGGGCATGCAGTCGGGCGAGGCCTCGGGGCCTGACGGGTACCTGGTGGAATTCTAAAAGAAGATTTCAGAGATTTTGAGCCCACTGCTGTTGAGGACATGTAACGAAGCAAGAGAGAAGGGAGTCCTCCCCCCAACAATGTCGCAGGCCTCGATTTCATTGATCCTAAAATGGGAGTAGGATCCGGAGCAATGCGGGTCATACAGCCCGATTTCTCTACTGAATGTGGATGCCAAACTGCTGGCTAAGATACTGGCCACGAGGATAAAGGACTGTGTCCCGGGGGTAATAGGGGAAGGCCAGATGGGATTTGTTCAGGGCAGGCAACTTAAGGCCAATGTTCAAAGGCTTCTAAATGTTATTATGATGCCCTCTGAAGAAGGAGAGGCGGAGGTGTTGGAAGGGATGGATGCAGAGAAGGCAGATCGGGTGGAGTGGAATCACTTGTGGGAGGCGCTGGGAAGGTTTAGGTTTGGTGAGGGCTTTATTGACTGGGTGCGGTTGCTCTATCAGGCACCAGTAGCGAGTGTGCATACGAACTGGCTGAGGTCGGGGTACTTTAAACTACACCGAGGGACGAGGCAAGGGTGCCCCCTCTCCCGTTACTGTTTGCTGTGGAAATATAGCCTTTGGCCATGGCGTTGAGAGCCTCTAGGAACTGGAAAGGGCTGGTTCGGGGGGGAGGGGGATGGAGCACCGGGTTTCGCTCTACGCAGGTGACCTGCTCTTGTACATTTCGGACCCTTTGGAGGAGATGGGGGAAGTAATGCGAATCTTGGGGGAATTTGGCAGTTTTTCGGGGAATAAATTGAACATGGGGAAGAGCGAGATGTTTGTGATCCAGGCAAGAGGGCAGGAGAAGAGACTGGGAGAGCTGCCACTTAGAATGGTTGAGAAGAGCTTTCGATATCTGGGAATACAGGTGGCCCGGAAATGGGAGGTACTACACAAGTTAAACCTATCCCGGTTGGTAGATCAAATGAAAGGGGACTTTAAGAGATGGGACATGCTCCCGCTATCACTGGCGGGGAGGGTACAGACCGTGATGATGACGGTCCTTCCCAGATTTCGATTTGTCTTTCAGTGCTTCCCCATTTCCATCCCTCAGGCCTTTTTCAAGCGGATGAATAAGATTATTTTGGGCTTTGTGTGGGCGGGTAAAACCCCGCGAGTGAAGAAAGTGTTGCCGGAGCGTAGTCGGGGGGAGGGTGGGTTGGCGATGCCGAACATCTGCAATTACCACTGGGTGGCTAATATAGCCATGATCAGGAAGTGTGTAGTGGGGGAGGGGTCGGCATGGGAGAGGATGGAGGCGGAGTCATGTAAAGTCACCAGTCTGGGAGCAGTGGTAACGGCACCTCTGCCGTTCTCGCCAGCCCGATACTCCACAAGTCCGGTGGTGGTGGCGGCTCTGAGGATCTGGGGGCAATGGAGGAGATATGAGAGTGGAGGGAGCATCGATTTGGACCCCGATTTATAAGAACCACAGGTTTGTACCGGGTAGGCTAGAAGGCGGGTTCCGGAGGTGGCAGGGGTCAGGACTCAGAAGGATAGGGGTTCTATTTATAGACGGGACCTTTCCCAGCTTGAAAGCTTTGGAGGATAAATTTAAATTGCCACCAAGGAATAGTTTTAGGTATTTCCAGGTGCGAGACTTCCTGAGAAGACAGGTGCCGGCCTTTCCGCTGCTGCTGCCATGGGCGATACAGGACAGAATAATCTCCAGTACCTGGGTGGGGGGAGGGGAAGGTATCGGATATTTATCAGGAGCTTCCGGAGGCGGAGGAAACTCCGGTGGAGAAGCTTAAGGGCAAGTGGGAGGATGAGTTAAGTGGGGAAATAGAGGCGGGTCTATGGGCGGATGCCCTAAGCAGGGTCAACCTGCGCCAGACTTAGCCCGAAACAATTTAAGGTAGTCCACCAAGGCACACATGACAGCGGCTAGGATGAGCAGGTTTTTCGGGGTAGAGGACAGGTGTACGAGGTGTACGGGAAGCTCAGCAAATCATGTCCACATGTTTTGGGCATGCCCGAAGCTCAGAGGGTTTTGGCAGGGTTTTGCTGAGGCAATGTCCACGGTGCTAAAAACACGGGTGGTGCCGAGTCGGAGATGGCGATCTTTGGAGTGTCGGAAGATCCGGGAGTTCAGGGGGCGAACCTGGCCGACGTTCTGGCCTTTGCCTCCCTGGTAGCCCTGAGGCGGATCTTGTTAATGTGAAGGGACTCAAAGCCCCCGAGTGCAGAGACTTGGGTGAGTGACATGGCTGGATATCTCAGTCTCGAGAAAATAAAGTTTGCCTCAAGAGGGTCAATGTTGGGGTTCACCGGGAGGTGGCAGCCGTTCGTCAACTTTCTCAGGGAAAATTAAAATGTCAGCTAATGCAGTTTTCTCGGGAGGGGGGGGGGTGTTGTTGTTTGGTTGAGGTGTGTGAAGATTGGGCTTGGGGGAGGAAATGTTCATTTTGTCATGTGGATGTTCTTGTTTTTGTTAATGTTATAAAAAGTTTCTAATAGCTCAATTAAAATATTGTTAAAAAACATGGACTGCTTCTATCAACTTTTGCTCTGTCCCAAGTTATGTCAAATTGGGACCGATGCTTACCAATCCTCCTTTGAATAGAGCAATAAAACAATAAAAGATTACAGCGCAGTATAGGCCTTTCGGCCCTTGGTGTTGCACCGACCTGTGAAACCAATCTAAAGCCCATCTACACTATTCCATTATCATCCATATGTTTACCCAATGACCATTTAAATGCCCTCAATGTAGGCGAGTCCACTACTGTTGCAGACTGGGCATTCCACGCCTCTACAACTCTCTGAGTAAAGAACCTACCTCTGACATCTGTCCCATATCTATCTCCCCTCAATTGAAAGCTATGTCCCCTCGTGCTAGCCATCACCATCCGAGGAAAAGGGCTCACTGTCCACCCTATCTAATCCTCTGATCATGTTGTATGCCTCTATTAAGTCACCTCTTAACCTTCTTCTCTCCAGAAAACAGCCTCAAGTCCCTCAGCCTTTCCTCATAAGATCTTCCCTCCATACCAGGCAACATCTTGCTAAATCTCCTCTGCACCCTTTCCAATGCTTCCACATCCTTCCTATGGTGCGGCGACCAGAGCTGCACGCAATACTCCAAATGCGGCGGCACCAGAATTTTGTACAGCTGCAACATGACCTCATGGCTCTGAATCTCAATCCCTCTGCCAATAAAAGCTAACACACCGTACGCCTTCTTAACAACCCTCTCAACCTGGGTGGCAACATTCAGGGATCTATGTACATGGACACCGAGATCGCTCTGCTCATCCACACTACTAAGAATCTTACCATTAGCCCAGTACTCTGTATTCCTGTTATTCCTTCCGAAATGAATCACCTCACACTTTTCTGCATTAAACTCCATTTGCCACTTCTCAGCCAGCTCTGCAGCTCATCTATGTCCCTCTGTAACCTTCAACATCCTTCCGCACTGTCCACAACTCAACCGACTTTAGTGTCATCCGAAAATTTACTCCCCCATCCATCTACGCCCTCCTTCAGGTCATTTATAAAAATAGCAAAAGGCAGTGACCCCAAAACAGATCTTTGTGGTACGCCACGAGTAGCTGAACTCCAGGCTGAACATTTCCCATCAACTACTTCCCTATGTCTCCTTACAGCTAGCCAATTTCTAATCCAAACTACTAAATCACACTCAATCCCATGCCTCCGTATTTACTGCAATAGCCTACCATGGGGAACCTTATCAAACGCTTTACTGAAATCCATATACCCCACATCAACTGCTTTACCCTCGTCCACCTGTTTGGTCACCTTCTCAAAGCACTCAATAAGGTTTGTGAGGCACCACCTACCCTTCACAAAACCGTGTTGACTATCCTTAATCAAAGTATTCCTTTTTCGATGATTATAAACCTATCTCTTATGATCCTTTGCAAGACTTTGCCCACAACAGATGTAAGGCTCACTGGTCTATAGTTACCGGTGTTGTCTCTATTCCCCTTCTTGAACAAGGGGACAACATTTGCTATCCTCCAGTCTTCTGGCACTATTCCTGTAGACAATTACGACATAAATATCAAAGCCAAAGGCTCAGCAATCTCCTCCCTAGCTTCCCAGAGAATCCTAGGACAACTCCCATCCGGCCCAGGGGACTTATCTATTTTCACCCTTTCCTGAATTGATAACATCTCCTCCTTATGAACCTCAATCCCGTCTAGTCTAGAAGCCTTTATCTCAGTATTCTCCTCGACGACATTGTCTTTTTCCTGTGTGAATACTGACGAGAAATATTAATTTAACGCCTCGCCTATCTGCTCGGACTCCACGCACAACTTCCCACTACTGTCCTTGACTGGCACTACTCTTACCCTAGTCATTCATTTATTCCTGACATACCTATAGAAAGCTTTAGGGGTTTCCTCGATCCTACCTGCGAAGGACTTCTCATGTCCCCCCTGCCTCTTCTTAGCTCTCTCTTTAGGTCCTTCCTGACTAACTTGTATCTCTCAAGCGCCTAACTGAACCTTCACGTCTCAACTTTACATAAGCTTCCTTCTTCCTCTTGACAAGTGATTCAACTATTTTAGTAAACCACGGGTCCCTCGCACGACCACTTCCCCCCTGCCTGACAGGTATATACTTATCAAGGACACGCAGTAGCTGTTCCTTGAACAAGCTCCACGTTTCAATTGTGCCCATCCCCTGCAGTTTCCTTCCCTATCCTATGCATCCTACGTCTTGCCTAATCGCATCATAATTGCCTTTCCCCCAAATATAACTCTTGCCCTGCAGTATCTACCTATCCCTTTCCATCACTCAAGTAAACGTAATCGAATTGTGGTCACTATTACCAAAGTGCCTCCAAATCTAACACCTGGCTTGGTTCATTACCCAGTACCAAATCCAATATGGCCTCGTTTCTTGTTGGCCTCTCGACATAATGTGTCATGAAACCCTCCTGCACACATTGGACAAAAACAAAAAAGTACTCGAACAATAGCGTTTCCAGTCAATATTTGGAAAGTTAAAGTCCCCCATAACAACTAACCTGTTACTTTCGCTCCTATCCAGAATCATTTTTGCAATCCTTCCCTCTACATCTCTGGAACTTTTCGGAGGCCTAAAATAACTCCCAACTGGGTGATTTCTCATTTCCTGTTTCTAACCTCAGCCCATACTAACTCAGTAGACGAGTCCTCATCAAACGTCCTTTCTGCCACCGTAATACTGTCCTTGACTAACAATGCCACACCTCCCCCTCTTTTACCACCTTCCCTGAGCTTCCTGAAACATACAAACCCCGGAACATGTAACAACCATTCCTGTACCTGCTCTATCCGTGTCTCCGAAATGGCCACAACATCTAAGTCCCAGGTACCAACCCATACTGCAAGTTCACACACCTTATTCCGGATGCTCCTGGCATTGAAGGAGACACACTTCAAACCACCTTCCTGCCTCCCGGTACACTCCTGCGACCTTGAAACCTTACTCATGACCTCACTACTCTCAACCCCCTGTACACTGGAGCTACCATTCAGGTTCCCATCCCCCTGCTCAATTATTTTAAACCCTCCCGAAGAGCATTAGTAAATTTCCCCCGCAGGATATTGGTACCCCTCTGGTTCAGGTGTAGACCATCCCGTTTGTAGAGGAAATGGAAACAGTTCCTCGACATTCACTCTTTCAAATTACTGCATTATTTTATGTCGCAATAAAGTTTACCCCTTCCTTTCACCACTCTGCTATAATCAGAATTATTACAGCTTCTATTGGGAATGAGAATTCAAAAATGTACTTGAACAATCGAGTTACACATCAGTAGTGAATGCTGTCTTTCGAGGAGGAAGTAGCAGAGTCAGAATTGGTAGGCAGCGGTCAGTCCCCAGAAATGATGAGCAGGACCTCATTGTGGCATGATCGCAGTTCAGAATTTGGAGAAAACAAAGATGAGGAGGAATTTTTTAAGCCAGAGGGTGGTGAATCTGTGGAACGCTTTGCTGCAGAAGGCTGTGGAGGCAAATTCACTGAGTGTCTTTAAAACAGAGATAGATAGGTTCTTGATTAATAAGGGGATCAGGGATTATGGCGAGAGGGCAGGAGAATGGGGATGAGAAAATATCAAGCATGATTGAATGGCGGAGCAGACTCGATGGGCCAAGTGGCCTAATTCTGCTCCTATGTCTTCTGGTCTTATGGTCTCATGGAAAGCAAGTTTAAACTGGGATCAGTAAGCTCGGTAGGGCCGAAATGGAATAAAACAAAGACACCGTATAATTCGGAAAATAAATATCAAGTCACTTAACATTCCATTCAAAACTAAAATTGCATTTTCTGATTGAGATACACATTGATATCATAAAATTTGCTTCTTGGCACGCAGTAGTTGGTCAAACTGTTCAATTGCCTGACGAAACAAATATCCCACCTACCTATATTACAAGACTATGCATTTTTTTTGTTAATAAATTTAGAGTACCCAGTTATTTTCTTCCAATTAATAAACAATTTAGCGTGGCCATCCCACCTAACCTGCACATCTTTGAGTTGAGGTATGGAACCCAAGAAGATACGGGGAGAATGTGCAAACTCCACATGAACAGTGACCCAGCAACGCTATCCATTCTACAAAAATATTTTATCGGCTGTAAAACTCTTTATTAACGCTTACTCATTGAACGGTTATTTTGTATTGAGAGTTTCTCTCTGTATTTCATTTGTTTCGAATGAACTGCTCAACTCAAAGTGTCCAGAGGCGGTTCATAAGAATGATGCCTGGTATGAAGAGCGTGTCATATGTGAAACCGTTGAGGACTCTGGGTCTGTACTCATTGGAGTTTAAAAGGTTGAGGAGGCATAACATTGAAAGGTACAGGATACTGAGAGGCCTCGACAGAGTGGACGTTGAGAGGATATTTCCACCAGTAAGAAAGACTAGAACCCAAGGGAAGAGCCTCAGACTGAAGGGACAATCCTTCAAAACTGAGAAAGGGAGGAGTTTCTTCAATATGTTGAACACTTTGCCGCAGAAGGTTCTGGATGCAAAATAGCTAGGTGTCTTTATGACAGAGATAGATAGGTTCTAATTACTAAGGGTATCAGGGATTGTGGGGAGAAGGCAGGAGAATGGGGACGAGAACCCTATCTCGATTGAATAGTGGAGCAGACTCGATGGGCCTAATTTTCCTCCTATGTCTTATGGTCTACCTCCGATAATATAATATCCTGAGTCGCAATTTCAAAACAAAATCATCCGGGTTCATAAACAAACGATGGTTAATAGCTCAAGGTTTTACCTTGTTCATGCGCAATGTGTGCATGCTCATCTGATATGGAACACAGCAATAAACTGACGTAATTTTCTTAATGGGCATATCTACGAATTGCCAATTAACTGTAAGAATCATTACATTTAGAAGCAGCAGTTGTAAATCTGCCATTGATGTGATACTGAGTAAACATTTGTGAAATGGAAACTTGAATTGTAACACTTGCAACAACAACAATCAGAATTGCCGCTGGGATGCAGTGAGGATCAGAATTCAACTATTATTGCGTTTCTGCAAGCTTTCAAAGCGCTGATTTCACCTGAATATAATCATAAACATCAAGCTGTAACGCAAGGCAACCATAAGATGGAGCTCGTGAGCAGTTGTATCAATCTAACTGTTTGCATTATCAGACGTACAAGGGCTTTGATAACCGCCTAATTGGAACCTACAATAAATTAATCTTAAACGGGCAACGCAGTCAATCTTAATTGCACTAATATTGAACAATTAAAATCGCGTAAATGCACGGAAGATAATGTTGGTTGATATAAATTATAACGGAGCCCTTAAAAGCTACCAATTTTAAGGCATGTTAATGCATGATGTCCAAATATTGCTGAAATGAGCTGCATTATTTCAGTACGGCTGACAATCATCTACCTGTACTCACTCTATTACTCGACATCCTATAGAACGACTTAAGATAAGATTAAAGTCAGAATAGCGTCTTTCTGCTTTCATCGCATACAGAGATACAACATGAATAATCAGTAAATAATACTCTCGGCCTGCAGACTGAACGAAAGTTCGACCATTAGCAAATCCTCTCCAGAACAAATAACTCTCTAAAGCAACAAAAAAGAAAACGAAGACGCTGATTTCAATAGAATAGAAAGCCGGCAAAGAATAATCACGTTGCGAGAGAATTGGGCACCTTCTTTTCCACGGAACACATCAACTGTATTCACTGCAGTAACCATTGAGCGCAATAATCAGAGCGAGAAAAGAGAACATGTAAGATACAGTTTATAGGGTCTGTCGCTGTAAATGGTAACTTACCTGGCCCCTGAAGAGAAAATGGGTTAGCATATGCGAATAACAGTTATAGGTGAACGAGATTCACAAGGAGTTTCAAGTGGATGCTGCAAATCGAATCAGACATTCGGTACAAAAATAGCAGGAACAATTATATACGAACATAAGGAATGCATAGCTGGGGAGACTGGCTTACCGGGAACTCCAAAAGCCACCAGAATTGGATAATAGATCTGCTGTATATGCCGAAAAATATATTGTATTCTCAAACGTGTCAATAAAGACCAAGATGCATATTGCGGGAGGCTGGTTATTCGTTGAAACGCAATAATTTCTCTTCCATCCATTTTCCCCCTTCTCTGGAATTAGTCAAGACTGCTGAATGAGCCTTCCATCTTATAATGCTCAGAATCCTCCAGTGAGCCCATTACGATCCAGGAGCACTGACATTAATTACAGTCACAGAACAAACAGGCTCAGTTATTCCCTTGAACTCCGATATTTGTTTTTCTCAGGTGGAACATAGTGCATCTTATCACATCTACTGGAACCATTGTGAAAAACCAAAAGAGTACACAATAAAATGTATATTAAAGTATAAAATAATGGAGATCAAATAAAATACAAATTCGAATGATGAATGCAAAGCACGGAGCAATGGCTCCGTGTTTACCAATGCAAATTAATAATAAAATGACAAGCACGTATCGTCGTGAGATTAATTTTGCGATGCAATGTAATCATCTGACACCAATGGAATCTGGACCATGAATCTATTTTACACAAAAGAATAGAAAACCAAATTCAAGGAAATTCGCGGAGATATTTTGTGCGTCAGTCATTTAAAAATATTCTTTGGCTTTGGTATTACGATCCCGGACATTTCCACAAGACCATTCCCGTGACGTCTCTGACCGTGTTTTCAGGATCCTTAAGGGGAGGGGTGCAGCCACAATTCGTGGTACACACCGGTGCCAACGGCATAGGTAGGAAAAGGGACGGGGATGTAAAACAGGAATTCAGGGAGCTAGGGTGGAAGCTGAGAGCCAGGACAGACCGTGTTGTCATCTCTTGTTTGCTGCCAGTGCCACGTGCGAGCGAGGTGAGGAACAGGGAGAGAGTGCAGTTTAACACGTGGCTTCAGGGATGGTGTAGGAGGGAGGGTTTCAGTTACTTGGATAATTGGAGTACATTCTGGGGAAGGTGAGACCTCTACAAACAGGATGGGATACACCTGAACCAGAGGGGCACCAATATCCTGGGAGGGAAATTTGCTACAGCTCTTCGGGGGGTTTAAACTAATTTGGCAGGGGATTCGGAAACTGATTTGTAGCCCAGGAGGTAGCTTTCCTGGAGTTCACGAAATTGAGAGTAGTGCAGTACTGAAGAATGCACGATGTTCACAAGAGTGGACCTGCAGGCATGAAGGTGGTTTGAAATGTGTCTACTTCAATGCGGGGTGCATCAGGAATAAGGTTGGTGAGCTTGAAGCATGGATTGGTACCTGGGACTACGATGTTGTCGCCATTACGGAGACGTGGATAGAACAGGGGCAGGAATAGTTGTTGGAGGTTCCGGGTTTAGATGTTTCAGGAAGATGAGGGAAGGTGATAAAAGAGGTGGAGGAGTGGCATTGTTAATCAAGAATAGTATAATGGTTACAGAAAGGCAGTTTGGGGAGGATCTGTCTTCCGAGGTAGTGTGGGCTGAAGTTAGTAATAAGAAAGGATCGGTCACTTTGTTAGGAGTTTTCTATAGGCCCCCAAACAGTAACAGAGATGTGGAGGAAAATATTGCAATGCAGATTTTGGATAGGTGCGCTAGTCACAGGGTAATTGTCATGGCTGACTTTAACTTTCCAAATATTGATTGGAACCACTATAATTCGAATAGTTTGGATGGGGCTGTTTTTATCCAGTGTGTGCAGGAGGGTTTCCTCACACACTATGCGGATAGGCCGCCAAGAGGCGGGGCCACGTTGGATTTGGTACTGGGCCAAATGTTAGATTTAGTTGTGGGAGAGTACTTTGCAGATAGTGACCACAGTTCGGTGACTTTCACTATAGCAATGGAGAGGGAAAGGAACATATGGCAGGGCAATGTTTATAACTGGGGGTAGGGTAATTACGATGCGATTAGGCAAGAATTGGGGAGCATAATATGGAAATAGGAACAGTCAGGGATAGGCACAATTGAGATGTGGAGCTTGTTCAAGGAGCAAAGACTGCGTGTCCTGGATAGGTATGTCCCTGTCAGGCAGAGAGGAAATGGTCAAGTGAGGGAACCATGGTTTACAAAAGAGGTTGAATGTCTTGTCAAGAGGAAGAAGGGGGTTTATGTAAGGATGAGAAAACAAGGTTCAGTTAGGGCACTTGAGGGATACAAGATAGCTAGGAAGGAGCTCAAGAAAGGACTGAGGAGAGCTAGGAGGGGGCATGAGAAGCTCTTGGCGGGTAGGATCAAGGAAAACCGCAAGGTATTTTACATTTATGTGAGGAATAAAAGAATGACCAAGGTGAATTTAGGGCCGGTGAAGGACAGTAATGGGAACGTGTGCATGGAGTCTGAAGATATAGGAGAGGCCCTAATTGAATACTTTTCTTCGGTGTTCACAAAGAAGAGGGGCCATGTTGTTGATGAGGATAGAGCGATACAGTCTGATAGGCTACAGGAGGTAGATATTCGGAAGGAAGGTGTGTTAGAAATTATGAGAAGCCTGAGGATAGATACGTCCCCTGGGCCTGATGGGATATATCTGAGGATTCTTTTGGGAGACGAGGGATGAAATTGCAGATCCTTTGGCTTTGGTCTTTATGTCCTCACTGTCTGCAGGAATAGTGCCAGAAGACTGGAGAGAGGCGAATGATGTCCCTTTGTTCAAGAAAAGGAATAGGTATAACCCTGGGAATTATAGGCCGATTAGTCTCACTTCGATCATCCGTGAATTATTGGAAAGAGTCCTGACGGATAGGATTTCTGATCATTTGGAAAGATACAGCTTAATCCAGGATAGTCAGCACGGATTTCTGAAGGGTAAATCTTGCCTCACAAGTTTGATTGTCTACTTTGAGGACGTAACTAAGTACATAGACGAAGGTAGAGTTGATGTCGTATAGATGGATTATAGTAAGGCGTTTGATAAGGTGCCCCATGGTCGACTCATGCAGAATGTATGGCATAGAGGGAAATTTGGCCGATTGGATAAGTAACTGGCTGTCACATAGAAGACAGAGGGTGGTGCTCTCTGGTAAATTTTCACCCTGGAGCCCAGTCACCAGTGGTGTACCACAGGGATCAGTGCTGGATCCTCTGCGATTTGTGATTTTTATCAATGACTTGGATGATGGAGTTGAAGGTTGGGTTAGTAACTTTGCAGATGACACCAAGATTGGTGGAGTAGTGGATAATGTGGAGGGCTGTTGTAGGCTGCAAAGAGACATTGCTAGGATGCAGAGCTGGGCTGAGAAGTGACAGATGGCGTTTAACCCTGATAAGTGTGAGATGCTTCATTTTGGTAATACAAATTTGAATGCGGATTACATGGTTAACGGTAGGGTTCTGAAGAATGTGGAGAAGCAGAGAGATCTCGGAATTCATGTCCATAGATCTCTGAAAGTTGCCACCCAAGTGGATAGAGCCGTGAAGAAAGCCTATAGTGTGTTAGCATTTATTAACAGGGGGTTGAGATTAAGAGCCGTGAAGTTATGCTGCAACTGTACAAGAATTTGGTTAGACCACATTTGGAGTATTGTGTGTAGTTCTGGTCACCTCATTATCGGAAGGATGTGGAAGCATTGGAAAGGGTGCAAAGGAGATTTACCAGGATTCTGCCTGGATTGGTGGGTGGGTCTTATGAGGAAACGTTAAGGGAGCTAGGGCTTTTCTCATTGGAGCGATGGAGGATGAGAGGTGACTTAATTGCGTTGTATAATCTGATGAGAGGGATAGATAGAGTGGACGTTCAGCGACTTTTTCCTCGGGTATATGTAGCTGTTAAAAGGGGGTATAACTATGAGGTTCATGGTGGAAGATATAGGAGGGATGGCAGATGTAGGTCCTTTACTCAGAGAGTGGTTGGAGCGTGGAATGCACTCCCAGCTAAGGTAGTGGAGTCGGACACTTTAGGAACTTTCAAGCGGTTATTGGATAGGCATATGGAGTGCACTACAATGATTGGGAGTAGGTTGATATGATCCTAGTTTCAGACTATCTCGGCAGAACATCGTGGGCAGAAGGGCCTGTATTGTGCTGTACAGTTCTATGTTCTATGTTCTAGTATATTCTAGGATACAGGACAGGAACCCAAAACACATTTTCCTTAATTTATGAAACTATGAGGAAGGGTTACTTCATTCAAAGTGTAATTCCATGCACCTGTACGGAAATGGTCCATGAAAACAAACCTTCTTTGAATTTCGGCGGGAGCGGTGCGCAGGGGCCTTCTGGGAGGTGAGTAATTACTTGAAAAACCCTTACCTTTGCAGGAGCAGCCCTTTGAATTTCGGCGGGAGCGGTGCGCAGGGGCCTTCTGGGAGGTGAGTAGTGACTTTAAAAACCCTTACATTTGAAGGAGCAGCCCTTGGAATTTCGGCGGGAGCGGTGCGCAGGGGCCTTCTGGGAGGTGAGTAGTGACTTTAAAAACCCTTCCCTTTGCAGGAGCAGCCTTTTGAATTTCGGCGGGAGCGGTGCGCAGGGGCCTTCTGGGGGGTGAGTAGTGACTTTAAAAACCTTACCTTTGCAGGAGCAGCCCTTTGAATTTCGGCGGGAGCGGTGCGCAGGGGCCTTCTGGGAGGTGAGTAGTGACTTTAAAAACCCTTACCTTTGCAGGAGCAGCCCTTTGAATTTCGGCGGGAGCGGTGCGCAGGGGCCTTCTGGGAGGTGAGTAGTGACTTTAAAAACCCTTACCTTTGCAGGAGCAGCCCTTTGAATTTCGGCGGGAGTGGTGCGCAGGGGCCTTCTGGGAGGTGAGTAGTGACTTTAAAAACCCTTACCTTTGCAGGAGCAGCCCTTTGAATTTCGGCGGGAGCGGTGCGCAGGGGCCTTCTGGGAGGTGAGTAGTGACTTTAAAAACCCTTACCTTTGCAGGAGCAGCCGTTTGAATTTCGGCGGGAGCGGTGCGCAGGGGCCTTCTGGGAGGTGAGTAGTGACTTTAAAAACCCTTACCTTTGCAGGAGCAGCCCTTTGAATTTCGGCGGGAGCGGTGCGCAGGGGCCTTCTGGGAGGTGAGTAGTGACTTTAAAAACCCTTACCTTTGCAGGAGCAGCCCTTTGAATTTCGGCGGGAGCGGTGCGCAGGGGCCTTCTGGGAGGTGAGTAGTGACTTTAAAAACCCTTACCTTTGCAGGAGCAGCCCTTTGAATTTCGGCGGGAGCGGTGCGCAGGGGCCTTCTGGGAGGTCAGTAGTGACTTTAAAACCCTTACCTTTGCAGGAGCAGCCCTTTGAATTTCGGCGGGAGCGGTGCGCAGGGGCCTTCTGGGAGGTGAGTAGTGACTTTAAAAACCCTTACCTGGTCCGGTGTCTGTTCTTCTTTTCTGTTTTTTTTTATATAAGGCGGGAACCGGAAGTTCGACCTGCGGACTTCTGGGAAGGCCCCCCCCCCCCAACCAATAAATTCTGGTGGAGAGGAAACCCGAGACACTATACGTGTAGTGTCTCCCACCCACCCTCCTCCTCTAACCTAATAATAAAACCCATTGGTGTGAGGTAAGTACCATATTTTATTATTAACACTAAGAAGGTGAGTAAGTGATTTTTACTCATTTTTACTTTTATGCCTTTCTCAAATTGTGTGTGCCGGGGGGAAACTGAAGTGACATCACAGAAAAGCTGTGGCCTGAGTGGCTGGTTGGGATTCTACACTAAATTTAAAAAAATTGAGCATTGGTAACAAATTAAACATAATTACTTAATTATAATTTAGAGGGATATTCTCCCGAACCAGTAGCACAACTCCGCCTCCCCTTTTACATCCCCCAGCGATCGGAGAGTACTATATTTTGCTTTCGCATTTTTATTCGAAATCTAGTGCGAGGAAACAGATAGTTAACAGTAACTTTGAATTTTTTTTTTAAATATTCAAATTTTTAAAAAAATTAATTTTAATTTTAATTAATTGACGCAATGTCAGTTAGAGGGGTGCTGTGCTCTGACTGTGAGATGTGGGAGGGCCGGGAGGCTTCCAGCGTCCCGGATGGCTTCATCTGCAGAAAGTGCACCCAACTGGAGCTCCTCACAGACCGCATGGTTCGGTTGGAGCAGCAATTGGATGCACTTAGGAGCATGCAGGTGGCGGAAAGCGTCATAGATCGCAGTTATGTAAATGTGGTCACACCCAAGGTGCAGGCAGAGAAATGGGTGACCACCAGAAAGGGCAGCCAGTCAGTGCAGGAATCCCCTGTGGTTGTCCCCCTCTCGAACAGATATACCCCTTTGGATACTGTCGGGGGGGTGGCCTATCAGGGGAAAACAGCAGCAGCCAGAGCAGTGGCACCACGGCTGGCTCTGATGTTCAGAAGGGAGGGTCAAAGCGCAGAAGAGAAACAGTAATAGGGGACTCAATAGTCAGGGGCACAGATAGGCGCTTCTGTGGACGTGAAAGAGACTCCAGGATGGTATGCTGCCTCCCTGGTGCCAGGGTCCAGGATGTCTCCGAACGGGTAGAGGGCATCCTGAAGGGGAGGGCAAACAGGCAGAGGTCGTTGGACATATTGGTACTAACGACATAGGCAGGAAGGGGCATGAGGTCCTGCAGCAAGAGTTCAGGGAGCTAGGCAGAAAGTTAAAAGACAGGACCTCGAGGGTTGTAATCTCGGGATATTTTGAAATTAAAAAAAATATATTCAAATTAAAAAAAAATTTAATTTTAATTTTAATTAATTGACGCAATGTCAGTTAGACGGGTGCTGTGCTCTGACTATGAGATGTGGGAGGGCCGGGAGGCTTCCAGAGTCCCGGATGGCTTCATCTGCAGAAAGTGCACCCAACTGGAGCTTTAAGTTCTTGAAAGTATGGATGAGCAGAGGGATCTAGGTGTCCATGTACATAGATCCCTGAAAGTTGCCACCCAGGTTGATAGGGTTGTGAAGAAGGTCTATGGAGTGTTGGCCTTTATTGGTAGAGGGATTGAGTTCCGGAGTCGGGATGTCATGTTGCAGCTGTACAGAACTCTGGTACGGCCGCATTTGGAGTATTGCGTACAGTTCTGGTCACCGCATTACAGGAAGGATGTGGAGGCTTTGGAGCGGGTGCAGAGGAGATTTACCAGGATGTTGCCTGGTATGGAGGGAAAATCTTATGAGGAAAGGCTGATGGACTTGAGGTTGTTTTCGTTGGAGAGAAGAAGGTTAGGAGGAGACTTAATAGAGGCATACAAAATGATCAGGGGTTTGGATAGGGTGGACAGTAAGAGCCTTCTCCAGCGGATGGAAATGGCTGGTACGAGGGGACATAACTTTAAACTGAGGGGTAATAGATATAGGACAGAGGTCAGAGGTAGGTTCTTTACGCAAAGAGTAGTGTGGCCGTGGAATGCCCTACCTGCTACAGTAGTGAACTCGCCAACATTGAGGGCATTTAAAAGTTTATTGGATAAACATATGGATGATAATGGCATAGTGTAGATTAGCTGGCTTTTGTTTCGGTGCAACATCGTGGGCCGAAGGGCCTGTACTGCGCTGTATTGTTCTATGTTCTATGTTCTATAACTCCCTGTGCCACGTGCCAGTGAGGCTAGAAATAGGAAGATAGAGCAACTAAACACGTGGCTAAACAGCTGGTGTAGTAGGGAGGGTTTCCATTACATGGACCACTGGGAGCTCTTCCGGGGCAGGTGTGACCTGTATAAGAGGGACGGGTTGCATCTAAACCGGAGAGGAATAAATATCCTGGCCGCGAGGTTTGCTAGTGTCACACGGGAGGGTTTAAACTAGTCTGGCAGGGGGGTGGGCACGGGAGCAATAGGTCAGAAGGTGAGAGCATTGAGGGAGAACTAGGGAATAGGGACAGTGTGGCTCTGAGGCAGAGCAGACAGGGAGAAGTTGCTGAACACAGCGGGCCTGGTGGACAGAAGTGCATCTGTTTTAATGCAAGAAGTATTACGGGTAAGGCAGATGAACTTAGAGCTTGGATTAGTACTTGGAACTATGATGTTGTTGCCATTACAGAGACCTGGTTGAGGGAAGGGCAGGATTGGCAGCTAAACGTTCCAGGATTTAGATGTTTCAGGGGGGATAGAGGGGGGGTGTAAAAGGGGAGGCGGAGTTGCGCTACTGGTTCGGGAGAATATCACAGCTGGACTGCGAGAGGACACCTCAGAGGGCAGTGAGGCTATATGGGTAGAGATCAGGAATAAGAAGGGTGCAGTCACAATGTTGGGGGTATACTACAGGCCTCCCAACAGCCAGCGGGAGATAGAGGAGCAGATAGGTAGACAGATTTTGGAAAAGAGTAAAAATAACAGGGTTGTGATGATGGGAGACTTCAACTTCCCCAATATTGACTGGGACTCACTTAGTGCCAGGGGCTTAGACGGGGCGGAGTTTGTAAGGAGCATCCAGGAGGGCTTCTTAAAACAATATGTAGACAGTCCAACTAGGGAAGGGGCGGTACTGGACCTGGTATTGGGGAATGAGCCCGGCCAGCTGGTAGATGTTTCAGTAGGGGAGCATTTCGGTAACAGTGACCACAATTCAGTAAGTTTTAAAGTACTGGTGGACAAGGATAAGAGTGGTCCTAGGATGAATGTGCTAAATTGGGGGAAGGCTAATTATAACAATATTAGGCGGGAACTGAAGAACATAGATTGGGGGCGGATGTTTGAGGGCAAATCAACATCTGACATGTGGGAGGCTTTCAAGTGGCAGTTGAAAGGAATACAGGACCGGCATGTTCCTGTGAGGAAGAAGGATAAATACGGCAATTTTCGGGAACCTTGGATGACGAGTGATATTGTAGGCCTCGTCAAAAAGAAAAAGGAGGCATTTGTCAGGGCTAAAAGGCTGGGAACAGACGAAGCCTGCGTGGAATATAAGGAAAGTAGGAAGGAACTTAAGCAAGGAGTCAGGAGGGCTAGAAGGGGTCACGAAAAGTCATTGGCAAATAGGGTTAAGGAAAATCCCAAGGCTTTTTGCACGTACATAAAAAGCAAGAGGGTAGCCAGGGAAAGGGTTGGCCCACTGAAGGATAGGCAAGGGAATCTATGTGTGGAGCCAGAGGAAATGGGCGAGGTACTAAATGAATACTTTGCATCAGTATTCACCAAAGAGAAGGAATTGGTAGATGTTGAGTCTGGAGAAGGGTGTGTAGATAGCCTGGGTCACATTGTGATCCAAAAGGACGAGGTGTTGGGGGTCTTAAAAAATATTAAGGTAGATAAGTCCCCAGGGCCTGATGGGATCTACTCCAGAATACTGAAGGAGGCTGGAGAGGAAATTGCTGGGGCCTTGACAGAAATCTTTGGATCCTCGCTGTCTTCAGGGGATGTCCCGGAGGACTGGAGAATAGCCAATGTTGTTCCTCTGTTTAAGAAGGGTAGCAAGGATAATCCCGGGAACTACAGGCCGGTGAGCCTTATTTCAGTGGTAGGGAAATTACTGGAGAGAATTCTTCGAGACAGGATCTACTCCCATTTGGAAGCAAATGGACGTATTAGTGAGAGGCAGCACGGTTTTGTGAAGGGGAGGTCGTGTCTCACTAGCTTGATAGTGTTTTTTGTGGAGGTCACTAAGATGATTGATGCAGGTAGGGCAGTGGATGTTGTCTATATGGACTTCAGTAAGGCCTTTGACAAGGGCCCTCATGGTAGACTAGTACAAAAGGTGAAGTCACACGGGATCAGGGGTGAGCTGGCAAGGTGGTTACAGAACTGGCTAGGCCATAGAAGGCAGAGAGTAGCAATGGAAGGATGCTTTTCTCATTGGAGGGCTGTGACCAGTGGTGTTCCGCAGGGATCAGTGCTGGGACCTTTGCTCTTTGTAGTATATATTAAATGATTTGGAGGAAAATGTAACTGGTCTGATTAGTAAGTTTGCAGACGACACAAAGGTTGGTGGAATTGCGGATAGCGATGAGGACTGTCTGAGGATACAGCAGGATTTAGATTGTTTGGAGACTTGGGCGGAGAGATGGCAGATGGAGTTTAATCCGGACAAATGTGAGGTAATGCATTTTGGAAGGTCTAATGCAGGTAGGGAATATACAGTGAATGGTAGAACCCTCAAGAGTATTGACAGTCAGGGAGATCTAGGAGTACAGGTCCACAGGTCACTGAAAGGGGCAACACAGGTGGAGAAGGTAGTCAAGAAGGCATACGGCATGCTTGCCTTCATTGGCCGGGGCATTGAGTATAAGAATTGGCAAGTCATGTTGCAGCTGTATAGAACCTTAGTTAGGCCACACTTGGAGTATAGTGTTCAATTCTGGTCGCCACACTACCAGAAGGATGTGGAGGCTTTAGAGAGGGTGCAGAAGAGATTTACCAGAATGTTGCCTGGTCTGGAGGGCATTAGCTATGAGGAGCGGTTGAATAAACTCGGTTTGTTCTCACTGGAACGAAGGAGGTTGAGGGGAGACCTGATAGAGGTCTACAAAATTATGAGGGGCATAGACAGAGTGGATAGTCAGAGGCTTTTCCCCAGGGTAGAGGGATCAATTACTAGGGGGCATAGATTTAAGGTGAGAGGGGCAAGGTTTAGAGTAGATGTACGAGGCAAGTTTTTTACGCAGAGGGTAGTGGGTGCCTGGAACTCGCTACCGGAGGAGGTGGTGGAAGCAGGGACGGTAGTGACATTGAAGGGGCATCTTGACAAATACATGAATAGGATGGGAATAGAAGGATACGGACCCAGGAAGTGTAGAAGGTTGTAGTTTAGTCGGGCAGCATGGTCGGCACTGGCTTGGAGGGCCGAAGGGCCTGTTCCTGTGCTGTACATTTCTTTGTTCTTTGTTGTTCTTATTAACACGTATTCACACAGCATTTAGCAGAAAATAAATAAATCTCACAATTGCCAATTAAACACTAATATGAATAACATTAACTTCTCACGGCTACATTCTTCCTCTCCTATCAAGCGAAACCGATCAAAGTTTAAAACACACTTTTAATTGCAGAGAGCAAACAGAGGATTACTGTCCAGATTCTGGACAATGAATTAATTTAAAAGACGATTTGGAGCGAGAGAGAGAGTGGCGGGGGGGGGGGGGGGGGAGTGAGAGAGAGAGAGCGAGAGAGAGAGAGAGAGACCCTGTCAGGAAACAACCTGCAGATTATTGCCTACTGACAGGCTACTGTTTAACCTGACAGCCTTTATAGAAGCTATATTCAGTTGCCAGCCAAAACTGACTAAGCACAAAACTGACTGTTTTCGCTCTGGTGCCTCAATTTCGGACATGCTGTTTATCACACTCTGTAATTATCGACTTCCAGGAAGTCACAACAAAAACAAAGAGGCATTTTCTTGCAAACATGAACATTGGATAGTCAGAAGCCTTTCCCCAAGGCGGAAGAGTCAATTACCAGGGAGCATAGGTTTAAGGTGCGAGGGCCAAGGTTTAAAGGAAATGTACGAGGCACATTTTTTACACACTGTGTTGGGAGCCTGGAACTCGCTGCCGGAGGAGGTGGTGGAAGCAGGGACAATAGTGACGTTTAAGGATCGTCTTAACAAATAGATGAATAGGATGGGAATTGAAAGATACGGGCCCCGGAAGTTTAGAAGGTTTAAGGTTTGCCGGGTAGCCTGATCGGCGCAGCCTTGGAGGGCCGAAAGGCCTGTTCCCGTGCTGTAATTTACTTTGCTCTTTATTTAAAATAACGATACAAACTCAATTTTATGCCATCATAATTATACCTTTTACAGCCACTATGCCTGGCCTTCTTTTAAACTATCATTCAAAAAAAATGCTGCAGCCGATATATACACACCCTAATTTAGGCTCTTTAAACTATTACTGCGCCAGATTAATATGATGCAAAAAATATTCTGACATTATTTTCATGAGAACAACTTGGAAACTTGAACTATTTCATGGACATCTCTCCGTGAAAAGATAAGTCAACTATACTGTGCGAATATCTACCCATTAATGGCCTAGCTTATAATTATTGTCACCCCATACGGCCGCATGTCGCGGGAATGACCTGGTTCAGCGACATGTCTCTCCCTGTCTTTCTAACCTCTCTCTACATCAAACTGCTGTCGATTGCCCCAGCAGACCCCGGCATATCCATACCCACCGACAGAGCTTCCAAAGTCAGATTGGCCTTCCTGAAAGTGAACCCTCAGAAGGCGACGGGCGACGGGTACTCAGAGCCTGCACGCACCAGCAGGCAGCTGTGTTCACGGACATCTTCAACCTGTCCGTACTCCGTTCCAAGATACCCACCTGCTTCAAGAATACTTCGATCATACTGGTGCCAAAGAATGACCAGTCAACGTGCCTCAATGATTACCGACCGGTGTTCCTGACATCAATCTTATTGAAGTGCTTTGAGAGGTTGGGCATGTGGTAGAGCGACTTCATTCTCCCAGGAAGACTCGATCAACTGCAATTGGCATACGGCAGCAACCAGTCCACAGCAGTCGCCATCTCAATGGCCCTACACTCATCCCTGGAGCATCTCGACACCAGGGATTCCTACATCAGACTTATATTTATTGATTAAAGCTCTGCCTTCAACACCATAATCCCAGCCAAGCTCATATCAATGCTCCAAAACCTAGGAATTGGCTCCTCACTCTGCAACTGGATCCTCGACTTTCTGACCCACAGACCACGATCAGTAAGAATAAACAACAACACGTCCTCAATAATAGTCCTCAATACCCGGGGCCCGCGAGGCTGCGTACTTAGCACCCTTCTATACTCCCTGTACACGCACGACCGGGTGGTAAAATTTGGCTCCAATTCCATCTACACGTTTGTTGACAACACGCGGATCTTGAAGAACGACTGTCCAGAATACAGAATACAGGTTGCACTGTAAATTCAGTGATAATCTATGATTAATCTAGGACAAAGGTTCGACACAACATCGTGGACCGAAGGGCCTGTTCTGTGCTGTATTTTTCTATGTTCTATGAGATAGCGAGCCTAGTGGAGTGGTGCAGCGACAACAATCTCCCTCAAAGGCAGCAAAACTAAAAAGCTGGTCATTGATATCAGGAAGTAAAGTATCGTACACACCCCTGTCTGCATTAACCAGGCTGAGGTGGAGATGGCTAGCAGCTTCAAATTCCGAGGTGCGCACATCACCAAAAATCTGTTCTCGTCCAACCACGTCTACGCTAAATCTACCTTTACTTCATCAGGATACTAAGGAAATTTGGCATGCCAACATTGACTCTTAACAACATTTACAGGTGCACCATAGAAAGCATCTTATCTGGCTGCATCAGAGCCTGGTATGGCAACTGCTCGGCCCAAGACCGCAAGAAACTTCAGAGATTTGTGAACACAGTGCAGTCCATCACACGAACCTGCCTCCAATCCATTGACTCCATCTACACCTCCCGCCGCCTGGGGAAAGCGGGCAGCATAATCAAAGACCCCTCCCAAACGGCTGACTTAATCTCTCTCTCCCACTCTGTCTAATCACTCTCTCCCTGACTGCCTAATCTCTCTCTCTCTTTCTGACCTCGCTATCATTTTCTGTCTAATCTCTCTCACCCTGTCTGTCTAATCTATCCCTCCCTGCCTGTCTAACATCTCACTCACTGTCTGTCTAATCTATCTTTCCCTGTCTGTCTAATCTCTCTCTCCCTGTCTGTCTAATCTCTCTCTCCCTGTCTGTCTAACCTCTCTCTCTCCCTCTCTCTGTCTAATCTCTCTCTCCCTGTCTGTCTAATCTGTCTCTCCCTGTCTGTGTAACCTATCTATCTAAACTCCATATTCCTCTCTGTCTAACCGCTCTCTCCCTGTCTGTCCAATCTCTCTCTCCCTGTTTGTCAAATCTCTCTCTCCCTGTCTGTCGAATCACGCTCTCCCACACTTTCTGGCTTCCCTCACCTTGTCTGTCTAACCTCTCTCTCTCTCTTCCTCACCTCTCTCTCCCTGACTGTCGAATCACTCTCTCCCTGTCGGTCTAACCTCTCTCTCTCTTTCTGACCTCCCACTCCCTGTCTGTCTAATCTCTCTCACCCTCACTGTCGATCCACTCTCTCCCTGTCTGTCTAATCTCTCTCTGCCAGCCTGTCGATTCTCTCTCACCCTATCTGTCTAATCTCTCTCTCTCCCTCTCTGTCTATTCATTCTCTCCCTGACTGTCTAACCTCTCTCTCCCTGTCTGTCTAATCTCGCTCCCCCTCACTGTCTAATCTCTCTCTCCCCCTCACTGTCTAATCTCTCTCTCCCTGTCTGTCTACTCTCTCTCCCCCTCAGTCTAATCTCTCTCCCCTGTCTGTTTACCCTCTCTACCCCTGTCAGTCTAACCTCTCTCTCTCCCTATCTGTCTAACCACCCTCTGCCTGTCTGTCTAATTTCACTCTCCCTGTCAGTCTAATCTCTCTCTCCCTGTCTGTCTAACCTCTCTCTCTCTGTCTGTCTAATCTTTCTCTCCCTATCATTCTGACCTCTCTCTCCCTGTCTGTCTAATCTCTCTCTCCCTGTCGGTCAAACATTTCTCTTCCTGTCTGTCAAATCTCTATCTCCCTGTCTTTCTAATCTCTCTCTCCCAATCTTTCTGACCTCACTCTCCCTGTCTGTCTAAACTCTCTCTCTCTTTCTCACCTCCAACTTCCAGTCTGTTTTAGTTCTCTCTCGCTGTCTGTCTACACTCTCTCTCTCTGTCTGTCTAATCTCTCTCTCCCAGTCTGTCAATTCTCTCTCACCCTGTCTGTCTAATCTCTCTCTACCTGTCTGTCTACTCTCTTTGCCCCTCTGTCTAATCTCTCTCCCCTGTCTGTTTACCCTCTCTATCCCTGTAATTCTAATCTGTCTCTGTCCTTGTCTCTCTAATCACCCTCTCCCTGGCAGTCTAATCTCTCTCCCTGTCAATCTAATCTCTCTCTCTATGTCTGTCTAACCTCTCTCTCCCTGTCTGTCTAATCTTTCTCTCCCTATCTTTCTAACCTCTCTCTCACTGTCTGTCAAACTCTCTCTCCCTGTCTATCTATACTCTCTCTAACAGTCTATCTATCCTCTCTCGCCCTGTCTGTCTAATCTCTCTCCCTGTCTGTGTAACTAATCTCTCTAACCTCTATATTCCTCTCTGTCTAACCGCTCACTCCCTGCCTGCCTAATCTCTCTCTCCCTCTCTTTCAGACCTCCCTCTCCCTGTCTGTCTAACCTCTCTCTCTCTTTCTAACCACCCTCTCATTGCCTGTCTAATCTCTCTCACCCTGTCTGTCTAATCTCACCCTCCCTGTCTGTCTAACATCTCTCTCCCTGTCTGTCTAATCTCTCTTTCCCTGTCTGTCTAATCGCTCTCTCCCTGTCTGTCTAATCTCTCTCACCCTGTCTGCCTAACCTCTGTCTCTCCCTCTCTCTGTCTAATCTCTCTCTCACTGTCTTTCTAATCTCTCTCTCCCTATCTGTCTAATCACTCTCTCCCGCACTTTCTGACCTCCCTCACCCTGTCTGTCTAACCTCTCTTTCTCTCTCTTTCTCGCCTCTCTCTCCCTGTCTGTCGAATCTTTCTTTCCCTGTCTGTCTAACATCTCTCTCTCTTTCTAACCTCTCACTTCCTCTCCGTCTAATCTCTCTCACCCTCTCTGTTCAACCACACTCTCCCTGTCGGTCTAATCTCTCCCTCCCTGTCTGCCTAATCTCTCTCTCCCTGTCAGTCTAATCTCTCTCACCCTGTCTGCTAATCTCTCTCTCCCTGTCTGTCTAATCTGTCTCTCCGTGTCTGTCTAATCTCTCTCTCCCTGTCGGTCAAACCTCTCCCTCACTGTCTGTCTAATCTCTATCACCCTGTCTTTCTAATCTCTCTCTCCCACTCTTTCTGACCTCACACTCCCTGTCTGTCTAACCTCTCTCTCTCTTTCTCACCTCTATCTCCCTGTCTGTCTTAGCTCTCTCTCGCTGTCTGTCTATTCTCTCTCACCCTGTCAGTCTAATCTCTCTCTCCCTGTCTATCCCTGTCAGTCTAATATCTCTCTCTCCCTGTCTCTCTAATCACCCTCTCCCTGGCTGTCTAAACACTCTCTCCCTGTCAGTCTAATCTCTCTCTCTCCCTGTCTGTCTAACCTCTCTCTCTTTTGTCTGCCTAATCTTTCTCTCCATATCTGTCTAACCTCTCTCTCACTGTCTGTCAAACTCTCTCTCCCTGTCTGTCTAATCTCTCTCTCCCTGTCGGTCAAACCACTCTCTCTCCCTGTCTGTCTAATCTCTCTCTCCCTGTCTGTGTAACCTATCTCTCTAACCTGTATATTCCTCTCTGCCTAACCGCTCTCTCCCTGTCTGTCTAATCTCTCTCTCCCTGTCTTTCAGACCTCTCTCTCCCCGTCTGTCTAACCTCTCTCTCTCTTTCTGAGCTCTCTCTCGTTGGCTGTCGAATCTCTCTCACCCTGTCTGTCTAATCTCTCACTCCCTGCCTGTCTAACATCTCTCTCCCTGTCTGTCTAATCGCTCTTTCCCTGTCTGTCTAATCACTCTCTCCCTGTCTGTCTAACCTTGTCTCTCCCTCTCTCTGTCTAATCTCTCTCTCGTTGGCTGTCGAATCTCTCTCACCCTGTCTGTCTAATCTCTCCCTCCCTGTCCGTCTAACATCTCTCTCCATGTCTGTCTAATCTCTCTTTCCCTGTCTGTCTAATCACTCTCTCCCTGTCTGTCTAATCTCTCTCTCCCTGTCAGTCTAACCTCTGTCTCTCCCTCTCTCTGTCTAATCTCTCTCTCGCTGTCTGTCTAATCTCTCTCTCTGTCTGTCTAATCTCTCACTCTCCCAGTCTGTCTATTCTCTCTCACCCTGTCTGTCTAATCTCTCTCTACCTGTCTGTCTACTCTCTTTCCCCCTCTGTCTAATCTCTCTCTCCCTGTCTGTCTAACCTCTGTCTCTCCCTCTCTCTGTCTAATCTCTATCTCCCTGTCTGATTAATCGCTCTCTCCCTATCTGTCTAATCACTCTCGCCCGCACTTTCTGACCTCCCTCACCCTGTCTGTCTAACCTCTCTCTCTCTCTTTCTCACCTCTCTCTCCCTGTCTGTCTAATCACTCTCTCCCTGTCTGTCTAACATCTCTCTCTCTTTCTGACCTCTCACTTCCTGTCTGTCAAAACTCTCTCACCCTCTCTGCCTAACAACCCTCTCCCTGTCTGTCTAATCTCTCTTTCTCTGTCGGTCTAATCTCTCTCTCCCTGCCAGTCTAATCTCTCTCTCCCTCTCTTTCAGACCTCTCTCTCTCTGTCTGTCTAACCTCTCTCTCTCTTTTTGACCTCTCACTCATTTCCTGTCTGAACTCTCTCACACTGTCTGTCCAATCTCTCCCTCCTTGTCTGTCTAACATCTCTCTCCCTGTCTGTCTAATCTCTCTTTCCCTGTCTGTCTAATCTCTCTCTCACTGTCTGTCTAATCTCTCTCTCCCTGTCTGTTAACCTCTCTCTCTCCCTCTCTCTGTCTAATCTCTCTCTCCCTGTCTGTCTAATCTCTCTCTCCCTGTCTGTCTAATCTCTCTCTCCCTGTCGATCAAACCTCTCTCACCCTGTCTGTATAATCTCTATCTCCCTGTCTTTATCATCTCCAACGCCCACTCTTTGTGACCTCACTCTCCCTGTCTGTCTAACCTCTCTCTCTCTGTCTGTCTACTGTCTTTCTCACTGTCTGTCTAATCTCTCTCTCGCTGGCTGACTACCCTCTCTCTCTCTCTCTGTCTATCTAATCTCTCTCTCCCATTCTGTCTATCCTCTCTCTCCCTGTCTGTATATTCTTTCTCTTCCTGTCTGTCTAATCTCTCTCTCCCTCTCTGTCTAATCACTCTCTCCCTGACTGTCTAACCTCTCTCTCCCTGTCTGCCTAATCTCTCTCTCACTCTCTGTCTAATCCCGTTCTCCCTGTCTGTCTATTCTCTCTCCCCCTCTGCCTAATCTCTCTCCCCTGTCTGTTTACCCTCTCTATCCCTGTCATTCTAATCTCTCTCTCCCTCTGTCTGTCTAATCACCCTCTCCCAGTCTGTCTAACTTCTCTCTCCCAGTCAGTCTAATCTCTCTCTCCCTGTCTCTCTAACCTCTCTCTCCCTGTCTGTCTAATCATTCCCTCCCGATCTATATAACTTCTCTCACCCTGTCTGTCAAACTCTCTCTCCCTGTCTGTCTATACTCTCTCTAACATTCTATCTATCCTCTCTCTCCCTGTCTGTCTAATCTCTCTATCCCTGTCTGTGGAACCAATCTCCGTAATCTCTATATTCCTCTCTGTCTAACCGCTCTCTCCATGTCTGTCAAATCTCTCTCTCGCTGTTTGTCAAATCTCTCTCTCCCTGTCTGTCTAATCTCTCTCTCCCTCTCTTTCAGACCTCTCTCTCCCTGTCTGACTACTCTATCTCACTGTCTGTCTAATCTCTCTCTCGCTGTCTGTCTACCCTCTCATTCTCTGTCTGTCTAATCTCTCTCCCACTGTCTGTGTAATCCCTCTCTCACGGTCTGTCTAATCTCTCTCCCCCTGTCAGTCCAATCTCTATCAACCTATCTGCTAATCTCTCTCTCCCTGTCTGTCTAATCTCTCTCTCCCTCTCTTTCAGACGTCTCTCTCCCTGTCTGTTTAACCTCTCTCTCTCTCTTTCTGACCTCTCTCTCATTTTCTGTCTAGTCTCTCACAGCCTGTCTGTCTACTCTCTCCCTCCCTGTCTGTCTAATCTCTCTCTCCCTGTCTGTCTAAGGTCTCTCTCTCCCTCTCTCTATCTAATCTCTCTCTCACTGTCAGTCTAATCTCTCTCTCCCTCTCCCGTCAAATCTCCCTCTCCCTGTCTGTCTACTCTATCTCACTGTCTGTCTAATCTCTCGCTGTCTGTCTACCCTCTCACTCCCTGTCTGTCTAATCTCTCTCCCACTGTCTGTGTAATCCCTCTCTCCCGGTCTGTCTAATCTCTCTCCCACTGTCAGTCCAATCTCTATCAACCGATCTGCTAATCTCTCTCTCACTGTCTGTGTGATCTGTCTCTCCCTGTCTGTCTAATCCCTCTCTCCATTTCGGTCAAACCTCTCTCTTCCTGTCTGTCTAATCTCTATCTCCCTGTCTTTCGAATCGCTCTCTCCCACTCTTTCTGACCTCACTCTCCCTGTCTGTCTAACCTCTCTCTCTAACTCTATATTCCTCTCTGTCTAACCGCTCTCTCCCTTTCTGTCTAATCTCTCTCTCCCTCTCTTTCAGACCTCCCACTCCCTGTCTTTCTAACCTCTCTCTCTCTTTCTGACCTCTATCTCCCTGTCTGTCTTAGCTCTCTCTCGCATTTGTCTATCCTCTCTCTCTCTGTCTGTCTAATCTCTCACTCCCAGTCTGTCTAATCTCTCTCTCCCTGTCCGTCTAATCTCTCTCTCCCTGTCTGTCTACTCTATCTCACTGTCTGTCTAATCTCTCTCTCGCTGTCTGTCTACCCTCTCACTCTCCGTCTGTCTAATCTCTCTCCCACTGTCTGTGTAATCCCTCTCTCCCGGTCTGTCTAATCTCTCTCCCCCTGTCAGTCCAATCTCTATCAACCTATCAGCTAATCTCTCTCTCACTGTCTGTCTAATCTGTCTCTCCCTGTCTGTCTAATCACTCTCACCCTGTCTGTTTAATCTCTCCCTCCCTGTCTGTCTAACATCTCTCTCCCGGTCTGTCTTATCTCTCTCTCCCTGTTTGTCCAACCTCTGTCTATCCCTCTCTCTGTCTAATCCCTCTCTCCCTGTCTCTCTAATCTCTCTCTCCCACACTTTCTGATCTCGCTCACCCTGTCTGTTTAACCTCTCTCTCTCTCTTTCTCACCTCTCTCTCCCTGTCTGTCTAATCTCTCTCTCTCCGTCTGTCTAACCTCTCTCTCTTTCTGATCTCTCACTTCCTGTCTGTCTAATATCTCTCACCCTCTCTGTCTAACCACTCTCCCCCTGTCTTTCTAATCTCCCTCTCCCTGTCCGTCTAATTTCTCTCTCACTGTCTGTCTACTCTCTCTCTCTCACTGTCTGTCTAATCTCTCGCTCGCTTTCTGTCTACCATCTCACTCTCTGTCTGTCTAATCTCTCTCTCACCTTCTGTGTAATCTCTCTCACCCTGTCTGTCTAATCTTTCTCTCCCTGTCAGACTAATCTCTCTCTCCCTGCCTGTCTATTCTCTCTCACCCTGTCAGGCTAATCTCTCTCTCCCTGTCTATCCCTGTCAGTCTAATATCTCTCTCTCCCTATCTCTCTAATCACCATCTGCCTGGCTGTCTAAACACTCTCTCCCTGTCAGTCTAATCTCTCTCTCCCTGTCTGTCTAACCTCTCTCTCTTTTGTCTGCCTAATCTTTCTCTCCATATCTGTCTAACCTCTCTCTCACTGTCTGTCAAACTCTCTCTACCTGTCTGTCTAATCTCTCTCTCCCTGTCGGTCAAACCACTCTCTCTCCCTGTCCGTCTAATCTCTCTCTCCCTGTCTGTGTAACCTATCTCTCTAACCTGTATATTCCTCTCTGCCTAACAGCTATCTACCTGTCTGTCTAATCTATCTCTCCCTGTCTTTCAGACCTCTCTCTCCCCGTCTGTCAAACCTCTTTCTCTCTTTCTGAGCTCTCTCTCGTTGGCTGTCGAATCTCTCTCACCCTGTCTGTCTAATCTCTCTCTCCCTGCCTGTCTAACATATCTCTCCCTGCCTGTCTAATCTCTCTTCCCCTGTCTGTCTAATTACTCTCTCCCTGTCTGTCTAATCTCTCTCTCCCTGTCTGTCTAACCTCTGTCTCTCCCTCTCTCTGTCTAATCTCTCTCTCGTTGGCTGTCGAATCTCTCTCACCCTGTCTGTCTAATCTCTCACTCCCTGTCCGTCTAACATCTCTCTCCCTGTCTGTCTAATCTCTCTTTCCCTGTCTGTCTAATCTCTCTCTCCCTGTCTGCCTAACCTCTGTCTCTCCCACTCTCTGTCTAATCTCTCTCTCCCTGTCTGTCTAATCTCTCTCTCCCTATCTTTCTAATCACTCTCTCCCGCACTTTCTGACCTCCCTCACCCTGTCTGTCTAACCTCTCTCTCCCTTTCTCACCTCTATCTCCCAGTCTGTTTTAGCTCTCTCTCGCTGTCTGTCTACCCTCTCTCTCTGTCTGCCTAATCTTTCACTCTCCCAGTCTGTCTATTCTCTCTCACCCTGTCTGTCTAATCTCTCTCTACCTGTCTGTCTACTCTCTTTCCCCCTCTGACTAATCTCTCTCTCCCTATCTGTCTAACCTCTGTCTCTCCCTCTCTCTGTCTAATCTCTATCTCCCTGTCTGATTAATCGCTCTCTCCCTATCTGTCTAATCACTCTCTCCCGCACTTTCTGACCTCCCTCACCCTGTCTGTCTAACCTCTCTCTCTCTCTTTCTCACCTCTCTCTCCCTGTCTGTCTAATCACTCTCTCCCTGTCTGTCTAACATCTCTCTCTCTTTCTGACCTCTCACTTCCTGTCTGTCTAATCTCTCTCACCCTCTCTGCCTAACCACCCTCTCCCTGTCTGTCTAATCTCCCTTTCCCTGTCGGTCTAATCTCTCTCTCCCTGTCAGTCGAATTTCTCTCTCCCTCTCTTTCAGACCTCTCTCTCTCTGTCTGTCTAACCTCTCTCTCACTTTCTGACCTCTCTCTCATTTCCTGTCTAAACTCTCTCACACTGTCTGTCTAATCTCTCCCTCCTTGTCTGTCTAACATCTCTCTCCCTGTCTGTCTAATCTCTCTTTCCCTGTCTGTCTAATCTCTCTCTCACTGTCTGTCTAATCTCTCTCTCCCTGTCTGTTAACCTCTCTCTCTCCCTCTCTCTGTCTAATTTCTCTCTCCCTGTCTGTCTAATCTCTCTCTCCCTGTCTGTCTAATCTCTCTCTCCCTGTCGATCAAACCTCTCTCTCCCTGACTGTCTAATCTCTATCTCCCTGTCTTTATAATCTCCAACGCCCACTCTTTGTGACCTCACTCTCCCTGTCTGTCTAACCTCTCTCTCTCTGTCTGTCTACTGTCTTTCTCACTGTCTGTCTAATCTCTCTCTCGCTGGCTGACTACCCTCTCTCTCTCTCTCTGTCTATCTAATCTCACTCTCCCATTCTGTCTATCCTCTCTCTCCCTGTCTGTATAGTCTTTCTCTTCCTGTCTGTCTAATCTCTCTCTCCCTCTCTGTCTAATCACTCTCTCCCTGACTGTCGAATCTCTCTCTCTCTCTCTGCCTAATCTCTCTCTCGCTCTCTGTCTAATCCCGCTCTCCCTGTCTGTCTATTCTCTCTCCCCCTCTGCCTAATCTCTCTCCCCTGTCTGTTTACCCTCTCTATCACTATCATTCTAATCTCTCTCTCCCTCTGTCTGTCTAATCACCCTCTCCCTGTCTGTCTAACCTCTCTCTCCCAGTCAGTCTAATCTCTCTCTCCCTGTCTCTCTAACCTCTCTCTCCCTGCCTGTCTAATCATTCCCTCCCGATCTATATAACTTCTCTCACCCTGTCTGTCAAACTCTCTCTCCCTGTCTGTCTATACTCTCTCTAACATTCTATCTATCCTCTCTCTCCCTGTCTGTCTAATCTCTCTATCCCTGTCTGTGGAACCAATCTCCGTAATCTCTATATTCCTCTCTGTCTAACCGCTCTCTCCATGTCTGTCAAATCTCTCTCTCGCTGTTTGTCAAATCTCTCTCTCCCTGTCTGTCTAATCTCTCTCTCCCTCTCTTTCAGACCTCTCTCTCCCTGTCGGTTTAACCTCTCTCTCTCTTTCTGACCTCTCTCTCATTTTATGTATAGTCTCTCACAGCCTGTCTGTTTAATCTCTCCCTCCCTGTCTGTCTAATCTCTCTCTCTCTCCCTGTCTGTCAAAGGTTTCTCCCTCCCTCTCTCTATCTAATCTCTCTCTCACTGTCTGTCTAATCTCTCTCTCCCTGTCCGTCTAATCTCTCTCTCTCCCTGTCTGACTACTCTATCTCACTGTCTGTCTAATCTCTCTCTCGCTGTCTGTCTACCCTCTCACTCTCTGTCTGTCTAATCTCTCTCCCACTGTCTGTGCAATCCCTCTCTCACGGTCTGTCTAATCTCTCTCCCCCTGTCAGTCCAATCTCTATCAACCTATCTGCTAATCTCTCGCTCCCTGTCTGTCCAATCTCTCTCTCCCTCTCTTTCAGACGTCTCTCTCCCTGTCTGTTTAACCTCTCTCTCTCTCTTTCTGACCTCTCTCTCATTTTCTGTCTAGTCTCTCACAGCCTGTCTGTCTACTCTCTCCCTCCCTGTCTGTCTAATCTCTCTCTCCCTGTCTGTCTAAGGTCTCTCTCTCCCTCTCTCTATCTAATCTCTCTCTCACTGTCAGTCTAATCTCTCTCTCCCTCTCCCGTCTAATCTCCCTCTCCCTGTCTGTCTACTCTATCTCACTGTCTGTCTAATCTCTCGCTGTCTGTCTACCCTCTCACTCCCTGTCTGTCTAATCTCTCTCCCACTGTCTGTGTAATCCCTCTCTCCCGGTCTGTCTAATCTCTCTCCCCCTGTCAGTCCAATCTCTATCAACCGATCTGCTAATCTCTCTCTCACTGTCTGCCTGATCTGTCTCTCCCTGTCTGTCTAATCCCTCTCTCCATTTCGGTCAAACCTCTCTCTTCCTGTCTGTCTAATCTCTATCTCCCTGTCTTTCGAATCGCTCTCTCCCACTCTTTCTGACCTCACTCTCCCTGTCTGTCTAACCTCTCTCTCTAACTCTATATTCCTCTCTGTCTAACCGCTCTCTCCCTTTCTGTCTAATCTCTCTCTCCCTCTCTATCAGACCTCCCACTCCCTGTCTGTCTAACCTCTCTCTCTCTTTCTCACCTATATCTCCCTCTCTGTCTTAGCTCTCTCTCGCATTTGTCTAACCTCTCTCTCCCTGTCTGTCTAATCACTCTCTCCCTGTCTGTCTAACATCTCTCTCTCTTTCTGACCTCTCACTTCCTGTCTGTCAAAACTCTCTCACCCTCTCTGCCTAACAACCCTCTCCCTGTCTGTCTAATCTCTCTTTCTCTGTCGGTCTAATCTCTCTCTCCCTGTCAGTCTAATCTCTCTCTCCCTCTCTTTCAGACCTCTCTCTCTCTGTCTGTCTAACCTCTCTCTCTCTTTTTGACCTCTCACTCATTTCCTGTCTAAACTCTCTCACACTGTCTGTCCAATCTCTCCCTCCTTGTCTGTCTAACATCTCTCTCCCTGTCTGTCTAATCTCTCTTTCCCTGTCTGTCTAATCTCTCTCTCACTGTCTGTCTAATCTCTCTCTCCCTGTCTGTTAACCTCTCTCTCTCCCTCTCTCTGTCTAATCTCTCTCTCCCTGTCTGTCTAATCTCTCTCTCCCTGTCTGTCTAATCTCTCTCTCCCTGTCGATCAAACCTCTCTCACCCTGTCTGTATAATCTCTATCTCCCTGTCTTTATCATCTCCAACGCCCACTCTTTGTGACCTCACTCTCCCTGTCTGTCTAACCTCTCTCTCTCTGTCTGTCTACTGTCTTTCTCACTGTCTGTCTAATCTCTCTCTCGCTGGCTGACTACCCTCTCTCTCTCTCTCTGTCTATCTAATCTCACTCTCCCATTCTGTCTATCCTCTCTCTCCCTGTCTGTATAGTCTTTCTCTTCCTGTCTGTCTAATCTCTCTCTCCCTCTCTGTCTAATCACTCTCTCCCTGACTGTCTAATCTCTCTCTCTCTCTCTGCCTAATCTCTCTCTCGCTCTCTGTCTAATCCCGCTCTCCCTGTCTGTCTATTCTCTCTCCCCCTCTGCCTAATCTCTCTCCCCTGTCTGTTTACCCTCTCTATCACTATCATTCTAATCTCTCTCTCCCTCTGTCTGTCTAATCACCCTCTCCCTGTCTGTCTAACCTCTCTCTCCCAGTCAGTCTAATCTCTCTCTCCCTGTCTCTCTAACCTCTCTCTCCCTGCCTGTCTAATCATTCCCTCCCGATCTATATAACTTCTCTCACCCTGTCTGTCAAACTCTCTCTCCCTGTCTGTCTATACTCTCTCTAACATTCTATCTATCCTCTCTCTCCCTGTCTGTCTAATCTCTCTATCCCTGTCTGTGGAACCAATCTCCGTAATCTCTATATTCCTCTCTGTCTAACCGCTCTCTCCATGTCTGTCAAATCTCTCTCTCGCTGTTTGTCAAATCTCTCTCTCCCTGTCTGTCTAATCTCTCTCTCCCTCTCTTTCAGACCTCTCTCTCCCTGTCGGTTTAACCTCTCTCTCTCTTTCTGACCTCTCTCTCATTTTATGTATAGTCTCTCACAGCCTGTCTGTTTAATCTCTCCCTCCCTGTCTGTCTAATCTCTCTCTCTCTCCCTGTCTGTCAAAGGTTTCTCTCTCCCTCTCTCTATCTAATCTCTCTCTCACTGTCTGTCTAATCTCTCTCTCCCTGTCCGTCTAATCTCTCTCTCTCCCTGTCTGACTACTCTATCTCACTGTCTGTCTAATCTCTCTCTCGCTGTCTGTCTACCCTCTCACTCTCTGTCTGTCTAATCTCTCTCCCACTGTCTGTGCAATCCCTCTCTCACGGTCTGTCTAATCTCTCTCCCCCTGTCAGTCCAATCTCTATCAACCTATCTGCTAATCTCTCGCTCCCTGTCTGTCTAATCTCTCTCTCCCTCTCTTTCAGACGTCTCTCTCCCTGTCTGTTTAACCTCTCTCTCTCTCTTTCTGACCTCTCTCTCATTTTCTGTCTAGTCTCTCACAGCCTGTCTGTCTACTCTCTCCCTCCCTGTCTGTCTAATCTCTCTCTCCCTGTCTGTCTAAGGTCTCTCTCTCCCTCTCTCTATCTAATCTCTCTCTCACTGTCAGTCTAATCTCTCTCTCCCTCTCCCGTCTAATCTCCCTCTCCCTGTCTGTCTACTCTATCTCACTGTCTGTCTAATCTCTCGCTGTCTGTCTACCCTCTCACTCCCTGTCTGTCTAATCTCTCTCCCACTGTCTGTGTAATCCCTCTCTCCCGGTCTGTCTAATCTCTCTCCCCCTGTCAGTCCAATCTCTATCAACCGATCTGCTAATCTCTCTCTCACTGTCTGCCTGATCTGTCTCTCCCTGTCTGTCTAATCACTCTCACCCTGTCTGTTTAATCTCTCCCTCCCTGTCTGTCTAACATCTCTCTCCCGGTCTGTCTTATCTCTCTCTCCCTGTTTGTCCAACCTCTGTCTATCCCTCTCTCTGTCTAATCCCTCTCTCCCTGTCTCTCTAATCTCTCTCTCCCACACTTTCTGATCTCGCTCACCCTGTCTGTTTAACCTCTCTCTCTCTCTTTCTCACCTCTCTCTCCCTGTCTGTCTAATCTCTCTCTCTCCGTCTGTCTAACCTCTCTCTCTTTCTGACCTCTCACTTCCTGTCTGTCTAATATCTCTCACCCTCTCTGTCTAACCACTCTCCCCCTGTCTTTCTAATCTCCCTCTGCCTGTCCGTCTAATTTCTCTCTCACTGTCTGTCTACTCTCTCTCTCTCACTGTCTGTCTAATCTCTCGCTCGCTTTCTGTCTACCCTCTCACTCTCTGTCTGTCTAATCTCTCTCTCACTTTCTGTGTAATCTCTCTCTCCCTGTCTGTCTAATCTTTCTCTCCCTGTCAGACTAATCTCTCTCTCCCTGCCTGTCTATTCTCTCTCACCCTGTCAGGCTAATCTCTCTCTCCCTGTCTATCCCTGTCAGTCTAATATCTCTCTCTCCCTATCTCTCTAATCACCATCTCCCTGGCTGTCTAAACACTCTCTCCCTGTCAGTCTAATCTCTCTCTCCCTGTCTGTCTAACCTCTCTCTCTTTTGTCTGCCTAATCTTTCTCTCCATATCTGTCTAACCTCTCTCTCACTGTCTGTCAAACTCTCTCTCCCTGTCTGTCTAATCTCTCTCTCCCTGTCGGTCAAACCACTCTCTCTCCCTGTCCGTCTAATCTCTCTCTCCCTGTCTGTGTAACCTATCTCTCTAACCTGTATATTCCTCTCTGCCTAACAGCTATCTACCTGTCTGTCTAATCTATCTCTCCCTGTCTTTCAGACCTCTCTCTCCCCCTCTGTCAAACCTCTTTCTCTCTTTCTGAGCTCTCTCTCGTTGGCTGTCGAATCTCTCTCACCCTGTCTGTCTAATCTCTCTCTCCCTGCCTGTCTAACATATGTCTCCTGTCTGTCTAATCTCTTTTCCCCTGTCTGTCTAATTACTCTCTCCCTGTCTGTCTAATCTCTCTCTCCCTGTCTGTCTAACCTCTGTCTCTCCCTCTCTCTGTCTAATCTCTCTCTCGTTGGCTGTCGAATCTCTCTCACCCTGTCTGTCTAATCTCTCACTCCCTGTCCGTCTAACATCTCTCTCCCTGTCTGTCTAATCTCTCTTTCCCTGTCTGTCTAATCTCTCTCTCCCTGTCTGTCTAACCTCTGTCTCTCCCACTCTCTGTCTAATCTCTCTCTCCCTGTCTGTCTAATCTCTCTCTCCCTATCTTTCTAATCACTCTCTCCCGCACTTTCTGACCTCCCTCACCCTGTCTGTCTAACCTCTCTCTCCCTTTCTCACCTCTATCTCCCAGTCTGTTTTAGCTCTCTCTCGCTGTCTGTCTACCCTCTCTCTCTGTCTGCCTAATCTCTCACTCTCCCAGTCTGTCTATTCTCTCTCATCCTGTCTGTCTAATCTCTCTCTACCTGTCTGTCTACTCTCTTTCCACCTCTGACTAATCTCTCTCTCCCTATCTGTCTAACCTCTGTCTCTCCCTCTCTCTGTCTAATCTCTATCTCCCTGTCTGATTAATCGCTCTCTCCCTATCTGTCTAATCACTCTCTCCCGCACTTTCTGACCTCCCTCACCCTGTCTGTCTAACCTATCTCTCTCTCTTTCTCACCTCTCTCTCCCTGTCTGTCTAATCACTCTCTCCCTGTCTGTCTAACATCTCTCTCTCTTTCTGACCTCTCACTTCCTGTCTGTCTAATCTCTCTCACCCTCTCTGCCTAACCACCCTCTCCCTGTCTGTCTAATCTCCCTTTCCCTGTCGGTCTAATCTCTCTCTCCCTGTCAGTCGAATCTCTCTCTCCCTCTCTTTCAGACCTCTCTCTCTCTGTCTGTCTAACCTCTCTCTCACTTTCTGACCTCTCTCTCATTTCCTGTCTAAACTCTCTCACACTGTCTGTCTAATCTCTCCCTCCTTGTCTGTCTAACATCTCTCTCCCTGTCTGTCTAATCTCTCTTTCACTGTCTGTCTAATCTCTCTCTCACTGTCTGTCTAATCTCTCTCTCCCTGTCTGTTAACCTCTCTCTCTCCCTCTCTCTGTCTAATTTCTCTCTCCCTGTCTGTCTAATCTCTCTCTCCCTGTCTGTCTAATCTCTCTCTCCCTGTCTATCAAACCTCTCTCTCCCTGACTGTCTAATCTCTATCTCCCTGTCTTTATAATCTCCAACGCCCACTCTTTGTGACCTCACTCTCCCTGTCTGTCTAACCTCTCTCTCTCTGTCTGTCTACTGTCTTTCTCACTGTCTGTCTAATCTCTCTCTCGCTGTCTATCTACCCTCTCTCTCTCTCTGTCTGTCTAATCTCTCTCTCCCATTCTGTCTATCCTCTCTCTCCCTGTCTGTATATTCTTTCTCTCTCTGTCTGTCTAATGTCTCTCTCCGTCTCTGTCTAATCACTCTCTCCCTGAATGTCTAATCTCTCTCTCCCTGTCTGCCTAATCTCTCTCTCACTCTCTGTCTAATCTCTCTCTCCCTGTCTGTCTATTCTCTCTCCCCCTCTGCCTAATCTCTCTTCCCTGTCTGTTTACCCTCTCTATCACTGTCATTCTAATCTCTCTCTCTCTCTGTCTGTCTAATCACCCTCTCCCTGTCTGTATAACCTCTATCTCCCAGTCAGTCTAATCTCTCTCTCCCTGTCTCTCTAACCTCTCTCTCCCTGTCTGTCTAATTATTCCCTCCCGATCTATATAACTTCTCTCACCCTGTCTGTCAAACTCTCTCTCCCTGTCTGTCTATACTCTCTCTAACATTCTATCTATCCTCTCTCTCCCTGTCTGTCTAATCTCTCTATCCCTGTCTGTGGAACCAATCTCCGAAATCTCTATATTCCTCTCTGTCTAACCGCTCTCTCCATGTCTGTCAAATCTCTCTCTCGCTGTTTGTCAAATCTCTCTCTCCCTGTCTGTCTAATCTCTCTCTCCCTCTCTTCCAGACCTCTCTCTCCCTGTCTGTTTAACCTCTCTCTCTCTTTCTGACCTCTCTCTCATTTTCTGTATAGTCTCTCACAGCCTGTCTGTTTAATCTCTCCCTCCCTGTCTGTCTAATCTCTCTCTCTCTCCCTGTCTGTCAAAGGTCTCTCTCTCCCTCTCTCTATATAATCTCTCTCTCACTGTCTGTCTAATCTCTCTCTCCCTGTCCGTCTAATCTCTCTCTCTCCCTGTCTGACTACTCTATCTCACTGTCTGTCTAATCTCTCTCTCGCTGTCTGTCTACCCTCTCACTCTCTGTCTGTCTAATCTCTCTCCCACTGTCTGTGTAATCCCTCTCTCACGGTCTGTCTAATCTCTCTCCCCCTGTCAGTCCAATCTCTATCAACCTATCTGCTAATCTCTCTCTCCCTGTCTGTCTAATCTCTCTCTCCCTCTCTTTCAGACGTCTCTCTCCCTGTCTGTTTAACCTCTCTCTCTCTCTTTCTGACCTCTCTCTCATTTTCTGTCTAGTCTCTCACAGCCTGTCTGTCTACTCTCTCCCTCCCTGTCTGTCTAATCTCTCTCTCCCTGTCTGTCTAAGGTCTCTCTCTCCCTCTCTCTATCTAATCTCTCTCTCACTGTCAGTCTAATCTCTCTCTCCCTCTCCCGTCTAATCTCCCTCTCCCTGTCTGTCTACTCTATCTCACTGTCTGTCTAATCTCTCGCTGTCTGTCTACCCTCTCACTCCCTGTCTGTCTAATCTCTCTCCCACTGTCTGTGTAATCCCTCTCTCCCGGTCTGTCTAATCTCTCTCCCCCTGTCAGTCCAATCTCTATCAACCGATCTGCTAATCTCTCTCTCACTGTCTGCCTGATCTGTCTCTCCCTGTCTGTCTAATCCCTCTCTCCATTTCGGTCAAACCTCTCTCTTCCTGTCTGTCTAATCTCTATCTCCCTGTCTTTCGAATCGCTCTCTCCCACTCTTTCTGACCTCACTCTCCCTGTCTGTCTAACCTCTCTCTCTAACTCTATATTCCTCTCTGTCTAACCGCTCTCTCCCTTTCTGTCTAATCTCTCTCTCCCTCTCTTTCAGACCTCCCACTCCCTGTCTGTCTAACCTCTCTCTCTCTTTCTCACCTCTATCTCCCTGTCTGTCTTAGCTCTCTCTCGCATTTGTCTATCCTCTCTCTCTCTGTCTGTCTAATCTCTCTCTCCCAGCCTGTCTAATCTCTCTCTCCCTGTCCGTCTAATCTCTCTCTCCCTGTCTGTCTACTCTATCTCACTGTCTGTCTAATCTCTCTCTCGCTGTCTGTCTACCCTCTCACTCTCCGTCTGTCTAATCTCTCTCCCACTGTCTGTGTAATCCCTCTCTCCCGGTCTGTCTAATCTCTCTCCCCCTGTCAGTCCAATCTCTATCAACCTATCAGCTAATCTCTCTCTCACTGTCTGTCTAATCTGTCTCTCCCTGTCTGTCTAATCACTCTCACCCTGTCTGTTTAATCTCTCCCTCCCTGTCTGTCTAACATCTCTCTCCCGGTCTGTCTTATCTCTCTCTCCCTGTTTGTCCAACCTCTGTCTATCCCTCTCTCTGTCTAATCCCTCTCTCCCTGTCTCTCTAATCTCTCTCTCCCACACTTTCTGATCTCGCTCACCCTGTCTGTTTAACCTCTCTCTCTCTCTTTCTCACCTCTCTCTCATTTTCTGTCTAGTCTCTCACAGCCTGTCTGTCTAATCTCCCTCTCCCTGTCCGTCTAATTTCTCTCTCACTGTCTGTCTACTCTCTCTCTCTCACTGTCTGTCTAATCTCTCGCTCGCTTTCTGTCTACCCTCTCACTCTCTGTCTGTCTAATCTCTCTCGCACTTTCTGTGTAATCTCTCTCTCCCTGTCTGTCTAATCTCTCTCTCCCTGTCAGACTAATCTCTCTCTCCCTGCCTGTCTATTCTCTCTCACCCTGTCAGGCTAATCTCTCTCTCCCTGTCTGTCTACTCTCTTTCCCCCTCTGTCTAATGCCTCTCCCCTGTCTATCCCTGTCAGTCTAATATCTCTCTCTCCCTGTCTCTCTAATCACCCTTTCCCTGGCTGTCTAAACACTCTCTCCCTGTCAGTCTAATCTCTCTCTCCCTGTCTGTCTAACCTCTCTCTCTTTTGTCTGCCTAATCTTTCTCTCCATATCTGT
This sequence comes from Scyliorhinus torazame, assembly GCF_047496885.1. Taxonomy (NCBI): domain Eukaryota; kingdom Metazoa; phylum Chordata; class Chondrichthyes; order Carcharhiniformes; family Scyliorhinidae; genus Scyliorhinus; species Scyliorhinus torazame. The sequence continues at coordinate 27,339,770 of NC_092737.1, read as the reverse complement.
CTAACCTCTCTCACACTGTCTGTCAAACTCTCTCTCCCTGTCTGTCTAATCTCTCTCTCCCTGTCGGTCAAACCACTCTCCCTCCCTGTCTGTCTGATCTCTCTTTCCCTGTCTGTGTAACCTATCTCTCTAACCTGTCTATTCCTCTCTGCCTAACCGCTCTCTCCCTGTCTGTCTAATCTCTCTCTCCCTGTCTTTCAGACCTCTCTCTCCCCGTCTGTCTAACATCTCTCTCTCTTTCTGAGCTCTCTCTCGTTGGCTGTCGAATCTCTCTCACCCTGTCTGTCTAATCTCTCTCTCCCTGCCTGTCTAACATCTCTCTCCCTGTCTGTCTAATCTCTCTTTCCCTGCCTGTCTAATCACTCTCTCCCTGTCTGTCTAATCTCTCTCTCCCTGTCTGTCTAACCTCTGTCTCTCCCTCTCTCTGTCTAATCTCTCTCTCGTTGGCTGTCGAATCTCTCTCACCCTGTCTGTCTAATCTCTCCCTCCCTGTCCGTCTAACATCTCTCTCCCTGTCTGTCTAATCTCTCTTTCCCTGTCTGTCTAATCACTTTCTCCCTGTCTGTCTAATCTCTCTCTCCCTGTCTGTCTAACCTCTGTCTCTCCCACTCTCTGTCTAATCTCTCTCTCCCTATCTGTCTAATCACTCTCTCCCGCACTTTCTGACCTCCCTCACCCTGTCTGTCTAACCTCTCTCTCTCTTTCTCACCTCTATCTCCCAGTCTGTTTTAGCTCTCTCTCGCTGTCTGTCTACCCTCTCTCTCTGTCTGTCTAATCTCTCACTCTCCCAGTCTGCCTATTCTCTCTCACCCTGTCTGTCTAATCTCTCTCTACCTGTCTGTCTACTCTCTTTCCCCCTCTGACTAATCTCTCTCTCCCTGTCTGTCTAACCTCTGTCTCTCCCTCTCTCTGTCTAATCTATATCTCCCTGTCTGATTAATCGCTCTCTCCCTATCTGTCTAATCACTCTCTCCCGCACTTTCTGACCTCCCTCACCCTGTCTGTCGAACCTCTCTCTCTTTCTCACCTCTCTCTCCCTGTCTGTCTAATCACTCTCTCCCTGTCTGTCTAACATCTCTCTCTCTTTCTGACCTCTCACTTCCTGTCTGTCTAATCTCTCTCACCCTCTCTGCCTAACCACCCTCTCCCTGTCTGTCTAATCTTTATTTCCCTGTCGGTCTAATCTCTCTCTCCCTGTCGGTCTAATCTCTCTCTCCCTCTCTTTCAGACCTCTCTCTCTGTCTGTCTAACCTCTCTCTCTCTTTCAGAACTCTCTCTCATTTCCTGTCTAAACTCTCTCACACTGTCTGTCTAATCTCTCCCTCCTTGTCTGTCTAACATCTCTCTCCCTGTCTGTCTAATCTCTCTTTCCCTGACTGTCTAATCTCTCTCTCACTGTCTGTCTAATCTCTCCCTCCCTGTCTGTTAACCTCTCTCTCTCCCTCTCTCTGTCTAATCTCTCTCTCCCTGTCTGTCTAATCTCTCGCTCCCTGTCTGTCTAATCTCTCTCTCCCTGTCGATCAAACCTCTCTCTCCCTGACTGTCTAATCTCTCTCTCACTGTCTGTCTAATCTCTCCCTCCCTGTCTGTTAACCTCTCTCTCTCCCTCTCTCTGTCTAATCTCTCTCTCCCTCTCTGTCAAATCACTCTCTCCCTGACTGTCTAATCTCTCTCTCCATGTCTGCCTAATCTCTCTCTCACTCTCTGTCTAATCTCTCTCTCCCTGCCTGTCTATTCTCTCTCCCCCTCTGCCTAATCTCTCTCCCCTGTCTGTTTACCCTCTCTATCCGTTTCATTCTAATCTCTCTCTCTCTCTGTCTGTCTAATCACCCTCTCCCTGTCTGTCTAACCTCTCTCTCCCAGTTAGTCTAATCTCTCTCTCCCTGTCTCTCTAACCTCTCTCTCCCTGTCTGTCTAATCATTCCCTCCCAATCTATATAACTTCTCTCACCCTGTCTGTCAAACTCTCTCTCCCTGTCTGTCTATACTCTCTCTAACATTCTATCTATCCTCTCTCTCCCTGTCTGTCTAAACTCTCTATCCCTGTCTGTGGAACCAATCTCCGTAATCTCTATATTCCTCTCTGTCTAACCGCTCTCTCCATGTCTGTCAAATCTCTCTCTCGCTGTTTGTCAAATCTCTCTCTCCCTGTCTGTCTAATCTCTCTCTCCCTCTCTTTCAGACCTCTCTCTCCCTGTCTGTTTAACCTCTCTCTCTCTTTCTGACCTCTCTCTCATTTTCTGTCTAGTCTCTCACAGCCTGTCTGTCTAATCTCTCCCTCCCTGTCTGTCTAATCTCTCTCTCTCTCCCTGTCTGTCTAAGGTCTCTCTCGCCCTCTCTCTATCTAATCTCTCTCTTACTGTCTGTCTAATCTCTCTCTCCCTGTCCGTCTAATCTATTTCTCTCCCTGTCTGACTACTCTATCTCACGGTCTGTCTAATCTCTCTCTCGCTGTCTGTCTACCCTCTGACTCTCTGTCTGTCTAATCTCTCTCCCACTGTCTGTGTAATCCCTCTCTCACGGTCTGTCTAATCTCTCTCCCCCTGTCAGTCCAATCTCTATCAACCTATCTGCTAATCTCTCTCTCCCTGTCTGTCTAATCGCTCTCTCCCTCTCTTTCAGGCGTCTCTCTCCCTGTCTGTTTAACCTCTCTCTCTCTCTTTCTGACCTCTCTCTCATTTTCTGTCTAGTCTCTCACAGCCTGTCTGTCTAATCTCTCCCTCCCTGTCTGTCTAATCTCTGTCTCCCTGTCTGTCTAAGGTCTCTCTCTCCCTCTCTCTATCTAATCTCTCTCTCACTGTCTGTCTAATCTCCCTCTCCCTCTCCGTCTAATCTCTCTCTCCCAGTCTGTCTACTCTATCTCACTGTCTGTCTAATCTCTCGCTATCTGTCTACCCTCTCACTCTCTGTCTGTCTAATCTCTCTCCCACTGTCTGTGTAATCCCTCTCTCCCGGTCTGTCTAATCTCTCTCCCCCTGTCAGTCCAATCTCTATCAACCTATCTGCTAATCTCTCTCTCACTGTCTGTCTAATCTGTCTCTTCCTGTCTGTCTAATCTCTCTCTCCATTTCGGTCAAACCTCTCTCTTCCTGTCTGTCTAATCTCTATCTCCCTGTCTTTCGAATCGCTCTCTCCCACTCTTTCTGACCTCACACTCCCTGTCTGTCTAACCTCTCTCCCTAACTCTGTATTCCTCTCTCTCTAACCGCTCTCTCCCTTTCTGTCTAATCTCTCTCTCCCTCTCTTTCAGACCTCCCACTCCCTGTCTGTCTAACCTCTCTCTCTCTTTCTCACCTCTATCTCCCTGTCTGTTTTAGCTCTCTCTCGCATCTGTCTATCCTCTCTCTCTCTGTCTGTCTAATCTCTCTCTCCCAGTCTGTCTAATCTCTCTCTACCTGTCCGTCTAATCTCTCTCTCCCTGTTTTTGTAAGCCCGATCTCCCGGTCTGTCTAATCTCTCTCCCCCTGTCAGTCCAATCGCTATCAACCTATCAGTTAATCTCTCTCTCTCTGTCTGTCTAATCTGTCTCTCCCTGTCTGTCTAATCTCTCTCACCCTGTCTGTTTAATCTCTCCCTCCCTGTCTGTCTAACATCTCTCTCCCGGTCTGTCTTATCTCTCTCTCCCTGTTTGTCCAACCTCTGTCTATCCCTCTCTCTGTCTAATCCCTCTCTCCCTGTCACTCTAATCTCTCTCTCCCACACTTTCTGATCTCGCTCACACTGTCTGTTTAACCTCTCTCTCTCTCTTTCTCACCTCTCTCTCCCTGTCTGTCTAATCTCTCTCTCTCCGTCTGTCTAACCTCTCTCTCTTTCTGACCTCTCACTTCCTGTCTGTCTAATATCTCTCACCCTCTCTGTCTAACCACTCTCCCCCTGTCTGTCTAATCTCCCTCTCCCTGTCCGTCTAATTTCTCTCTCACTGTCTGTCTACTCTCTCTCTCTCTCTGTCTGTCTAATCTCTCGCTCGCTTTCTGTCTACCCTCTCACTCTCTGTCTGTCTAATCTCTCTCTCACTTTCTGTGTAATCTCTCTCTCCCTGTCTGACTAATCTCTCTCTCCCTGTCAGACTAATCTCTCTCTCCCTGTCTGTCTAACCTCTCTCTCCCTGTCTGTCTAATCTCTCTCTCACTCTCTCTCTGACCTCTCTCTCACAGTCTGTCTAATCTCTCTCACCGTGTCTGCTCATCTCTCTCTCCCTGTCTGTCTAATCTCTCTCTCCCTGTCTGTCTAATCTCTCTCTCCCTGCCTGTCTATTCTCTCTCCCCCTCTGCCTAATCTCTCTCCCCTGTCTGTTTACCCTCTCCGTTTCATTCTAATCTCTCTCTCTCTCTGTCTGTCTAATCACCCTCTCCCTGTCTGTCTAACCTCTCTCTCCCAGTCAGTCTAATCTCTCTCTCCCTGTCTCTCTAACCTCTCTCTCCCTGTCTGTCTAATCATTCCCTCCTGATCTATATAACTTCTCTCACCCTGTCTGTCAAACTCTCTCTCCCTGTCTGTCTATACTCTCTCTAACATTCTATCTATCCTCTCTCTCCCTGTCTGTCTAATCTCTCTATCCCTGTCTGTGGAACCAATCTCCGTAATCTCTATATTCCTCTCTGTCTAACCGCTCTCTCCATGTCTGTCAAATCTCTCTCTCGCTGTTTGTCAAATCTCTCTCTCCCTGTCTGTCTAATCTCTCTCTCCCTCTCTTTCAGACCTCTCTCTCCCTGTCTGTTTAACCTCTCTCTCTCTTTCTGACCTCTCTCTCATTTTCTGTCTAGTCTCTCACAGCCTGTCTGTCTAATCTCTCCCTCCCTGTCTGTCTAATCTCTCTCTCTCTCCCTGTCTGTCTAAGGTCTCTCTCTCCCTCTCTCTATCTAATCTCTCTCTCACTGTCTGTCTAATCTCTCTCTCCCTGTCCGTCTAATCTATTTCTCTCCCTGTCTGACTACTCTATCTCACTGTCTGTCTAATCTCTCTCTCGTTGTCTGTCTAACCTCTCACTCTCTGTCTGTCTAATCTCTCTCCCACTGTCTGTGTAATCCCTCTCTCACGGTCTGTCTAATCTCTCTCCCCCTGTCAGTCCAATCTCTATCAACCTATCTGCTAATCTCTCTCTCCCTGTCTGTCTAATCGCTCTCTCCCTCTCTTTCAGGCGTCTCTCTCCCTGTCTGTTTAACCTCTCTCTCTCTCTTTCTGACCTCTCTCTCATTTTCTGTCTAGTCTCTCACAGCCTGTCTGTCTAATCTCTCCCTCCCTGTCTGTCTAATCTCTGTCTCCCTGTCTGTCTAAGGTCTCTCTCTCCCTCTCTCTATCTAATCTCTCTCTCACTGTCTGTCTAATCTCTCTCTCCCTCTCCGTCTAATCTCTCTCACCCTGTCTGTCTACTCTATCTCACTGTCTGTCTAATCTCTCGCTATCTGTCTACCCTCTCACTCTCTGTCTGTCTAATCTCTCTCCCACTGTCTGTGTAATCCCTCTCTCCCGGTCTGTCTAATCTCTCTCCCCCTGTCAGTCCAATCTCTATCAACCTATCTGCTAATCTCTCTCTCACTGTCTGTCTAATCTGTCTCTTCCTGTCTGTCTAATCTCTCTCTCCATTTCGGTCAAACCTCTCTCTTCCTGTCTGTCTAATCTCTATCTCCCTGTCTTTCGAATCGCTCTCTCCCACTCTTTCTGACCTCACACTCCCTGTCTGTCTAACCTCTCTCCCTAACTCTGTATTCCTCTCTCTCTAACCGCTCTCTCCCTTTCTGTCTAATCTCTCTCTCCCTCTCTTTCAGACCTCCCACTCCCTGTCTGTCTAACCTCTCTCTCTCTTTCTCACCTCTATCTCCCTGTCTGTTTTAGCTCTCTCTCGCATCTGTCTATCCTCTCTCTCTCTGTCTGTCTAATCTCTCTCTCCCAGTCTGTCTAATCTCTCTCTACCTGTCCGTCTAATCTCTCTCTCCCTGTTTTTGTAAGCCCGATCTCCCGGTCTGTCTAATCTCTCTCCCCCTGTCAGTCCAATCGCTATCAACCTATCAGTTAATCTCTCTCTCTCTGTCTGTCTAATCTGTCTCTCCCTGTCTGTCTAATCTCTCTCACCCTGTCTGTTTAATCTCTCCCTCCCTGTCTGTCTAACATCTCTCTCCCGGTCTGTCTTATCTCTCTCTCCCTGTTTGTCCAACCTCTGTCTATCCCTCTCTCTGTCTAATCCCTCTCTCCCTGTCACTCTAATCTCTCTCTCCCACACTTTCTGATCTCGCTCACCCTGTCTGTTTAACCTCTCTCTCTCTCTTTCTCACCTCTCTCTCCCTGTCTGTCTAATCTCTCTCTCTCCGTCTGTCTAACCTCTCTCTCTTTCTGACCTCTCACTTCCTGTCTGTCTAATATCTCTCACCCTCTCTGTCTAACCACTCTCCCCCTGTCTGTCTAATCTCCCTCTGCCTGTCCGTCTAATTTCTCTCTCACTGTCTGTCTACTCTCTCTCTCTCTCTGTCTGTCTAATCTCTCGCTCGCTTTCTGTCTACCCTCTCACTCTCTGTCTGTCTAATCTCTCTCTCACTTTCTGTGTAATCTCTCTCTCCCTGTCTGACTAATCTCTCTCTCCCTGTCAGACTAATCTCTCTCTCCCTGTCTGTCTAACCTCTCTCTCCCTGTCTGTCTAATCTCTCTCTCACTCTCTCTCTGACCTCTCCCTCACAGTCTGTCTAATCTCTCTCACCGTGTCTGCTCATCTCTCTCTCCCTGTCTGTCTAATCTCTCTCTCCCTGTCTGTCTAATCTCTCTCTCCCTGTCGGTCAAACCTCTCTCTCCCTGTCTGTCTAATCTCCATCTCCCTGTATTTCGAATCTCTCACTCGCTGTCTGTCTACCCTCTCTCATTCTGTCTGTCTAATCTCTCTCTCCCAGTCTGTCTATTCTCTCTCACCCTGTCTGTCTAAACCCTCTCTACCTGTCTGTCTAATCACACTCTCCCCAATCTGTCTATCCTCTCTCTCACTGTCTGTATATTCTTTCTCTCCCTGTCTGTCTAATCTCTCTCTCCCTCTCTGTCTAATCACTCTCTCCCTGACTGCTTAATCTCTCTCTCTCTTTCTGACCTCGCTCTCATTTTCTGTCTAATCTCTCTCACACTGTCTGTCCAATCTCTCCCTCCCTGCCGGTCAAACATCTCACTCCCTGTCTGTCTAATCTATCTTTCCCTGTCTGTCTAATCTCTCTCTCCCTGTCTGTCTAATCTCTCTCTCCCTGTCTGTCTAACCTCTCTCTCTCCCTCTCTCTGTCTAATCTCTCTCTCCCTGTCTGTCTAATCTGTCTCTGCCTGTCTGTGTAACCTATCTATCTAAATTCCATATTCCTCTCTGTCTAACCGCTCTCGCCCTGTCTGTCCAATCTCTCTCTCCCTGTCTGTCGAATTACGCTCTCCCACACTTTCTGACCTCCCTCACCCTGTCTGCCTAACCTCTCTCTCTCTCTTCCTCACCTCTCTCCCCCTGAATGTCGAATCACTCTCTCCCTGTCTGTCTAAACTCTCTCTCTCATTCCGACCTCCCACTTCCTGTCTGTCTAATCTCTCTCACCTTCACTGTCTAACCACTCTCTCCCTGTCTGTCTAATCTCTCTCTCCCTGTAGGTCTAATCTCTCCCTCCCTGTCTGCCTAATCTCTAACTCCCTGTCAGTCTAATCTCTCTCACCCTGTCTGCTAATCTCTCTCTCCCTGTCTGTCTAATCTGTCTCTCCGTATCTGTCTAATCTCCCTCTCCCTGACGGACAAACCTCTCCCTCACTGCCTGTCTAATCTTCATCTCCCTGTCTTTCGACTCTCTCACTCGCTGTCTGTCTACCCTCTCTCATTCTGTCTGTCTAATCTCTCTCTCCCAGTCTGTTTATTCACTCTCACCCTGTCTGTCTAAACTCTCTCTACCTGTCTGTCCAATCACACTCTCCCCCATCTGTCTATCCTCTCTCTCACTGTCTGTATATTCTTTAACTCCCTGTCTGTCTAATCTCTCTCTCCCTCTCTGTCTAATCACTCTCTCCCTGACTGCGTAATCTCTCTCTCTCTTTCTGACCTCGCTCACATTTTCTGTCTAATCTCTCTCACACTGTCTGTCTAATCTCTCCCTCCCTGCCTGTCTAACATCTCACTTCCTGTCTGTACAATTTCTCTCTCCCTGTCTGTCGAATCACGCTCTCCCACACTTTCTGACCTCCCTCACCCTGTCTGCCTAACCTCTCTCTCTCTCTCTTCCTCACCTCTCTCTCCCTGACTGTGGAATCACTCTCTCCCTGTCTGTCTAACCTCTCTCTCTCTTTCTGACCTCCCACTTCCTGTCTGTCTAATCTCTCTCACCTTCACTGTCTAACCACTCTCTCCCTGTCTGTCTAATCTCTCTCTCCCTGTAGGTCTAATCTCTCCTTCCCTGTCTGCCTAATCTCTCTCTCCCTGTCAGTCTAATCTCTCTCACCCTGTCTGCTAATCTCTCTCTCCCTGTCTGTCTAATCTGTCTCTCCTTGTCGGACAAACCTCTCCCTCACTGCCTGTCTAATCTCTATCACCCTGTCTTTCTAATCTCTCTCTCCCACTCTTTCTGACCTCACACTCCCTGTCTGTCTAACCTCACACTCCCTGTCTGTCTAACCTCTCTCTTTCTTTCTCACCTCTATCTCCCTGTCTGTCTTAGCTCTCTCTCGCTGTCTGTCTATTCTCTCTCACCCTGTCAGTCTAATCTCTCTCTCCCTGTCTGTCTACTCTCTTTCCCCCTCTGTCTAATCTCTCTCCCCTGTCTATCCCAGTCAGTCTAATATCTCTCTCTCCCTGTCTCTCTAATCACCCTCTCCCTGGCTGTCTAAACACTCTCTCTCTGTCAGTCTAATCTCTCTCTCCCTGTCTGTCGAACCCCTCTCTCTTTTGTCTGCCTAATCTTTCTCTCCATATCTGTATAACCTCTCTCTCACTGTCTGTCAAACTCTCTCTCCCTGTCTGTCTAATCTCTCTCTCCCTGTCGGTCAAACCACTCTCTCTCCCTGACTGTCTAATCTCTCTCTCCCTGTCTGTGTAACCTATCTCTCTAACCTGTATATTCCTCTCTGCCTAACCGCTCTCTCCCTGTCTGTCTAATCTCTCTCTCCCTGTCTTTCAGACCTCTCTCTCCCTGTCTGTCTAATCTCTCTCTCTCGTTCTGTGCTCTCTCTCGTCGGCTGTCGAATCTCTCTCACCCTGTCTGTCTAATCTCTCTCTCCCTGCCTGTCTAACATCTCTCTCCCTGTCTGTCTAATCTCCCTTTCCCTGTCTGGCTAATCAGTCTCTCCCTGTCTGTCTAATCTCTCTCTCCCTGTCTGTCTAACCTCTGTCTCTCCCTCTCTCTGTCTAATCTCTCTCTCGTTGGCTGTCGAATCTCTCTCACATTGACCGTCTAATCTCTCCCTCCCTGTCCGTCTAACATCTCTCTCCCTGTCTGTGTAATCTCTCTTTCCCTGTCTGTCTAATCACTCTCTCTCTGTCTGTCTAATCTCTCTCTCCCTGCCTGTCTAACATCTCACTTCCTGTCTGTACAATTTCTCTCTCCCTTGTCTGTCGAATCACGCTCTCCCACACTTTCTGACCTCCCTCACCCTGTCTGCCTAACCTCTCTCTCTCTCTTCCTCACCTCTCTCGCCCTGACTGTCGAATCACTCTCTCCCTGTCTGTCTAACCTCTCTCTCTCTTTCTGACCTCCCACTTCCTGTCTGTCTAATCTCTCTCACCTTCACTGGCTAACCATTCTCTCCCTGTCTGTCTAATCTCTCTATCCCTGTAAATCTAATCTCTCCCTCCCTGTCTGCCTAATCTCTCTCTCCCTGCCAGTTTAATCTCTCTCACCCTGTCTGCTAATCTCTCTCTCCCTGTCTGTCTAATCTGTCTCTCCCTGTCGGACAAACCTCTCCCTCACTGCCTGTCTAATCTCTATCACCCTGTCTTTCTAATCTCTCTCTTCTACTCTTTCTGACCTCACACTCCCTGTCTGTCTAACCTCTCTCTCTCTTTCTCACCTCTATCTCCCTGTCTGTCTTAGCTCTCTCTCGCTGTCTGACTATTTTCTCTCACCCTGTCAGTCTAATCTCTCTCTCCCTGTCTGTCTACTCTCTTTCCCCCTCTGTCTAATCTCTCTCCCCTGTCTATCCCTGTCAGTCTAATATCTCTCTCTCCCTGTCTCTCTAATCACCCTCTCCCTGGCTGTCTAAACACTCTCTCTCTGTCAGTCTAATCTCTCTCTCCCTGTCTGTCGAACCCCTCTCTCTTTTGTCTGCCTAATCTTTCTCTCCATATCTGTATAACCTCTCTCTCACTGTCTGTCAAACTCTCTCTCCCTGTCTGTCTAATCTCTCTCTCCCTGTCGGTCAAACCACTCTCTTTCCCTGACTGTCTAATCTCTCTCTCCCTGTCTGTGTAACCTATCTCTCTAACCTGTATATTCCTCTCTGCCTAACCGCTCTCTCCCTGTCTGTCTAATCTCTCTCTCCCTGTCTTTCAGACCTCTCTCTCCCTGTCTGTCTAATCTCTCTCTCTCGTTCTGAGCTCTCTCTCGTTGGCTGTCGAATCTCTCTCACCCTGTCTGTCTAATCTCTCTCTCCCTGCCTGTCTAACATCTCTCTCCCTGTCTGTCTAATCTCTCTTTCCCTGTCTGATTAATCACTCTCTCCCTGTCTGTCTAGTCTCTCTCTCCCTGTCTGTCTAACCTCTGTCTCTCCCTCTCTCTGTCTAATCTCTCTCTCGTTGGCTGTCGAATCTCTCTCACCCTGTCCGTCTAATCTCTCCCTCCTTCACTGTCTAACCACTCTCACCCTGTCTGTCTAATCTCTCTCTCCCTGTAGGTCTAATCTCTCCCTCCCTGTCTGCCTAATCTCTAACTCCCTGTCAGTCTAATCTCTCTCACCCTGTCTGCTAATCTCTCTCTCCCTGTCTGTCTAATCTGTCTCTCCGTATCTGTCTAATCACTCTCTCCCTGTCGGACAAACCTCTCCCTCACTGCCTGTCTAATCTCCATCTCCCTGTCTTTCGAATCTCTCACTCGCTGTCTGTCTACCCTCTCTCATTCTGTCTGTCTAATCTCTCTCTCCCAGTCTGTCTATTCTCTCTCACCCTGTCTGTCTAAACTCTCTCTACCTGTCTGTCTAATCACACTCTCCCCCATCTGTCTATCCTCTCTCTCACTGTCTGTATATTCTTTCTCTCCCTGTCAGTCTAATCTCTCTCACCCTGTCTGCTAATCTATCTCTCCCTGTCTGTCTAATCTGTCTCTCCCTGTCGGACAAACCTCTCCCTCACTGCCTGTCTAATCTCTATCACCCTGTCTTTCTAATCTCTCTCCCACTCTTTCTGACCTCACACTCCCTGTCTGTCTAACCTCTCTCTCTCTTTCTCACCTCTATCTCCCTGTCTGTCTTAGCTCTCTCTCGCTGTCTGTCCATTCTCTCTCACGCTGTCAGTCTAATCTTTCTCTCCCTGTCTGTCTACTCTCTTTCCCCCTCTGTCTAATCTCTCTCCCCTGTCTATCCCTGTCAGTCTAATATCTCTCTCTCCCTGTCTCTCTAATCACCCTCTCCCTGGCTGTCTAAACACTCTCTCTCTGTCAGTCTAATCTCTCTCTCCCTGTCTGTCGAACCCCTCTCTCTTTTGTCTGCCTAATCTTTCTCTCCATATCTGTATAACCTCTCTCTCACTGTCTGTCAAACTCTCTCTCCCTGTCTGTCTAATCTCTCTCTCCCTGTCGGTCAAACCACTCTCTCTCCCTGACTGTCTAATCTCTCTCTCCCTGTCTGTGTAACCTATCTCTCTAACCTGTATATTCCTCTCTGCCTAACCGCTCTCTCCCTGTCTGTCTAATCTCTCTCTCCCTGTCTTTCAGACCTCTCTCTCCCTGTCTGTCTAATCTCTCTCTCTCGTTCTGAGCTCTCTCTCGTTGGCTGTCGAATCTCTCTCACCCTGTCTGTCTAATCTCTCTCTCCCTGCCTGTCTAACATCTCTCTCCCTGTCTGTCTAATCTCTCTTTCCCTGTCTGGTTAATCACTCTCTCCCTGTCTGTCTAATCTCTCTCTCCCTGTCTGTCTAACCTCTGTCTCTCCCTCTCTCTGTCTAATCTCTCTGTCGTTGGCTGTCGAATCTCTCTCACCCTGTCCGTCTAATCTCTCCCTCCCTGTCCGTCTAACATCTCTCTCCCTGTCTGTGTAATCTCTCTTTCCCTGTCTGTCTAATCACTCTCTCCCTGTCTGTCTAATCTCTCTCTCCCTGTCTGTCTAACCTCTGTCTCTCCCTCTCTCTGTCTAATCTCTCTCTCCCTGTCTGTCTAATCTCTATCTCCCTAACATTCTAATCACTCTCTCCCGCACTTTCTGACCTCCCTCACCCTGTCTGTCTAACCTCTCTCTCTCTTTCTCACCTCTATCTCCCAGTCTGTCATTGCTCTCTCTCGCTGTCTGTCTACCCTCTCTCACTCTGTCTGTCTAATCTCTCACTCTCCCAGTCTGTCTATTCTCTCTCACCCTGTCTGTCTAATCTCTCTCTACCTGTCTGTCTACTCTCTTTCCCCCTCTGTCTAATCTCTCTCTCCCTGTCTGTCTAACCTCTGTCTCTCCCTCTCTCTGTCTAATCTCTATCTCCCTGTCTGATTAATCGCTCTCTCCCTATCTGTCTAATCACTCTCTCCCGCACTTTCTGATCTCCCGCACCCTGTCTGTCTAACCTCTCTCTCTCTCTTTCTCACCTCTCTCTCCCTGTCTGTCTAATCACTCTCTCCCTGTCTGTCTAACATCTCTCTCTCTTTCTGACCTCTCACTTCCTGTCTGTCCAATCTCTCTCACCCTCTCTGCCTAACCACCCTCTCCCTGTCTGTCTAATCTCTCTATCCCTGTCGGTCTAATCTCTCTCTCCCTGTCAGTCTAATCTCTCTCTCCCTCTCTTTCAGACCTCTCTCTCTCTGTCTGTCTAACCTTTCTCTCTCTTTCTGACCTCTCTCTCATTTCCTGTCTAAACTCTCTCACACTGTCTGTCTAATCTCTCTCTCTCTTTCCGACCTCCCACTTCTTGTCTGTCTAATCTCTCTCACCTTCACTGTCTAACCACTCTCTCCCTGTCTGTCTAATCTCTCTCTCCCTGTAGGTCTAATCTCTCCCTCCCTGTCTGCCTAATCTCTAACTCCCTGTCAGTCTAATCTCTCTCACCCTGTCTGCTAATCTCTCTCTCCCTGTCTGTCTAATCTGTCTCTCCGTATCTGTCTAATCTCTCTCTCCCTGTCGGACAAACCTCTCCCTCACTGCCTGTCTAATCTCCATCTACCTGTCTTTCGAATCTCTCACTCGCTGTCTGTCTACCCTCTCTCATTCTGTCTGTCTAATCTCTCTCTCCCAGTCTGTCTATTCTCTCTCACCCTGTCTGTCTAAACTCTCTCTACCTGTCTGTCTAATCACACTCTCCCCCATCTGTCTATCCTCTCTCTCACTGTCTGTATATTCTTTCTCTCCCTGTCTGTCTAATCTCAATCTCCCTCTCTGTCTAATCACTCTCTCCCTGACTGCGTAATCTCTCTCTCTCATTCTGACCTCGCTCTCATTTTCTGTCTAATCTCTCTCACACTATATGTCTAATCTCTCCCTCCCTGCCTGTCTAACATCTCACTTCCTGTCTGTACAATTTCTCTCTCCCTGTCTGTCTAATCACGCTCTCCCACACTTTCTGACCTCCATCACCCTGTCTGCCTAACCTCTCTCTCTCTTCCTCACCTCTCTCTCCCTGACTGTCGAATCACTCTCTCCCTGTCTGTCTAACCTCTCTCTCTCTTTCTGACCTCCCACTTCCTGTCTGTCTAATCTCTCTCACCTTCACTGTCTAACCACTCTCTCCCTGTCTGTCTAATCTCTCTCTCCCTGTAGGTCTAATCTCTCCCTCCCTGTCTGCCTAATCTCTCTCTCCCTGTCAGTCTAATCTCTCTCACCCTGTCTGCTAATCTCTCTCTCCCTGTCTGTCTAATCTGTCTCTCCTTGTCGGACAAACCTCTCCCTCACTGCCTGTCTAATCTCTATCACCCTGTCATTCTAATCTCTCTCTCCCACTCTTTCTGACCTCACACTCCCTGTCTGTCTAACCTTTCTCTTTCTTTCTCACCTCTATCTCCCTGTCTGTCTTAGCTCTCTCTCGCTGTCTGTCTATTCTCTCTCACCCTGTCAGTCTAATCTCTCTCTCCCTGTCTGTCTACTCTCTTTCCCCCTCTGTCTAATCTCTCTCCCCTGTCTATCCCTGTCAGTCTAATATCTCTCTCTCCCTGTCTCTCTAATCACCCTCTCCCTGGCTGTCTAAACACTCTCTCTCTGTCAGTCTAATCTCTCTCTCCCTGTCTGTCGAACCCCTCTCTCTTTTGTCTGCCTAATCTTTCTCTCCATATCTGTATAACCTCTCTCTCACTGTCTGTCAAACTGTCTCTCCCTGTCTGTCTAATCTCTCTCTCCCTGTCGGTCAAACCACTGTCTCTCCCTGACTGTCTAATCTCTCTCTCCCTGTCTGTGTAACCTATCTCTCTAACCTGTATATTCCTCTCTGCCTAACCGCTCTCTCCCTGTCTGTCTAATCTCTCTCTCCATGTCTTTCAACCTCTCTCTCCCTGTCTGTCTCTCTCTCTCTCGTACTGAGCTCTCTCTCGTTGGCTGTCGAATCTCTCTCACCCTGTCTGTCGAATCTCTCTCTCCCTGCCTGTCTAACATCTCTCTCCCTGTCTGTCTAATCTCTCTTTCCCTGTCTGTCTAATCACTCTCTCCCTGTCTGTCTAATCTCTCTCTCCCTGTCTGTCTAACCTCTGTCTCTCCCTCTCTCTGTCTAATCTCTCTCTCGTTGGCTGTCGAATCTCTCTCACCCTGTCCGTCTAATCTCTCCCTCCCTGTCCGTCTAACATCTCTCTCCCTGTCTGTGTAATCTCTCTTTCCCTGTCTGTCTAATCACTCTCTCCCTGTCTGTCTAATCTCTCTCTCCCTGTCTGTCTAACCTCTGTCTCTCCCTCTCTCTGTCTAATCTCTCTCTCCCTGACTGTCTAATCTCTCTCTCCATGTCTGCCTAATCTCTCTCCTACTCTCTGTCTCATCTCTCTCTCCCTGCCTGTCTATTCTCTCTCCCCCTCTGCCTAATCTCTCTCCCCTGTCTGTTTACCCTCTCTATCCCTTTCATTCTAATCTCTCTCTCTCTCTGTCTGTCTAATCACCCTCTCCCTGTCTGTCTAACCTCTCTCTCCCAGTCAGTCTAATCTCTCTCTCCCTGTCTCTCTAACCTCTCTCTCCCTGTCTGTCTAATCATTCCCTCCTGATCTATATAACTTCTCTCACCCTGTCTGTCAAACTCTCTCTCCCTGTCTGTCTATACACTCTCTAACATTCCAGCTATCCTCTCTCTCCCTGTCTGTCTAATCTCTCTATCCCTGTCTGTGGAACCAATCTCCGTAATCTCTATATTCCTCTCTGTCTAACCGCTCTCTCCATGTCTGTCAAATCTCTCTCTCGCTGTTTGTCAAATCTCTCTCTCCCTGTCTGTCTAATCTCTCTCTCCCTCTCTTTCAGACCTCTCTCTCCCTGTCTGTTTAACCTCTCTCTTTCTTTCTGACCTCTCTCTCATTTTCTGTCTAGTCTCTCACAGTCTGTCTGTCTAATCTCTCCCTCCCTGTCTGTCTAATCTCTCTCTCTCCCTGTCTGTCTAAGGTCTCTCTCTCCCTCTCACTATCTAATCTCTCTCTCACTGTCTGTCTAATCTCTCTCTCCCTGTCCGTCTAATCTATTTCTCTCCCTGTCTGACTACTCTATCTCACTGTCTGTCTAATCTCTCTCTCGCTGTCTGTCTACCCTCTCACTCTCTGTCTGTCTAATCTCTCTCCCACTGTCTGTGTAATCCCTCTCTCACGGTCTGTCTAATCTCTCTCCCCCTGTCAGTCCAATCTCTATCAACCTATCTGCTAATCTCTCTCTCCCTGTCTGTCTAATCTCTCTCTCCCTCTCTTTCAGGCGTCTCTCTCCCTGTCTGTTTAACCTCTCTCTCTCTCTTTCTGACCTCTCTCTCATTTTCTGTCTAGTCTCTCACAGCCTGTCTGTCTAATCTCTCCCTCCCTGTCTGTCTAATCTCTGTCTCCCTGTCTGTCTAAGGTCTCTCTCTCCCTCTCTCTATCTAATCTCTCTCTCCCTGTCTGTCTAATCTCTCTCTCCCTCTCCGTCTAATCTCTCTCTCCCTGTCTGTCTACTCTATCTCACAGTCTGTCTAATCTCTCGCTATCTGTCTAATCTCTCTCTCTCCGTCTGTCTAACCTCTCCCTCTTTCTGACATCTCACTTCCTGTCTGTCTAATATCTCTCACCCTCTCTGTCTAACCACTCTCCCCCTGTCTGTCTAATCTCCCTCTCCCTGTCCGTCTAATTTCTCTCTCACTGTCTGTCTACTCTCTCTCTCTCACTGTCTGTCTAATCTCTCGCTCGCTTTCTGTCTACCCTCTCACTCTCTGTCTGTCTAATCTCTCTCGCACTTTCTGTGTAATCTCTCTCTCCCTGTCTGTCTAATCTCTCTCTCCCTGTCAGACTAATCTCTCTCTCCCTGCCTGTCTATTCTCTCTCACCCTGTCAGGCTAATCTCTCTCTCCCTGTCTGTCTACTCTCTTTCCCCCTCTGTCTAATGCCTCTCCCCTGTCTATCCCTGTCAGTCTAATATCTCTCTCTCCCTGTCTCTCTAATCACCCTTTCCCTGGCTGGCTAAACACTCTCTCCCTGTCAGTCTAATCTCTCTCTCCCTGTCTGTCTAACCTCTCTCTCTTTTGTCTGCCTAATCTTTCTCTCCATATCTGTCTAACCTCTCTCACACTGTCTGTCAAACTCTCTCTCCCTGTCTGTCTAATCTCTCTCTCCCTGTCGGTCAAACCACTCTCCCTCCCTGTCTGTCTAATCTCTCTTTCCCTGTCTGTGTAACCTATCTCTCTAACCTGTCTATTCCTCTCTGCCTAACCGCTCTCTCCCTGTCTGTCTAATCTCTCTCTCCCTGTCTTTCAGACCTCTCTCTCCCCGTCTGTCTAACCTCTCTCTCTCTTTCTGAGCTCTCTCTAGTTGGCTGTCGAATCTCTCTCACCCTGTCTGTCTAATCTCTCTCTCCCTGCCTGTCTAACATCTCTCTCCCTGTCTGTCTAATCTCTCTTTCCCTGCCTGTCTAATCACTCTCTCCCTGTCTGTCTAATCTCTCTCTCCCTGTCTGTCTAACCTCTGTCTCTCCCTCTCTCTGTCTAATCTCTCTCTCGTTGGCTGTCGAATCTCTCTCACCCTGTCTGTCTAATCTCTCCCTCCCTGTCCGTCTAACATCTCTCTCCCTGTCTGTCTAATCTCTCTTTCCCTGTCTGTCTAATCACTTTCTCCCTGTCTGTCTAATCTCTCTCTCCCTGTCTGTCTAACCTCTGTCTCTCCCACTCTCTGTCTAATCTCTCTCTCCCTATCTGTCTAATCACTCTCTCCCGCACTTTCTGACCTCCCTCACCCTGTCTGTCTAACCTCTCTCTCTCTTTCTCACCTCTATCTCCCAGTCTGTTTTAGCTCTCTCTCGCTGTCTGTCTACCCTCTCTCTCTGTCTGTCTAATCTCTCACTCTCCCAGTCTGCCTATTCTCTCTCACCCTGTCTGTCTAACATCTCTCTACCTGTCTGTCTACTCTCTTTCCCCCTCTGACTAATCTCTCTCTCCCTGTCTGTCTAACCTCTGTCTCTCCCTCTCTCTGTCTAATCTATATCTCCCTGTCTGATTAATCGCTCTCTCCCTATCTGTCTAATCACTCTCTCCCGCACTTTCTGACCTCCCTCACCCTGTCTGTCTAACCTCTCTCTCTCTTTCTCACCTCTATCTCCCAGTCTGTTTTAGCTCTCTCTCGCTGTCTGTCTACCCTCTCTCTCTGTCTGTCTAATCTCTCACTCTCCCAGTCTGCCTATTCTCTCTCACCCTGTCTGTCTAATCTCTCTCTACCTGTCTGTCTACTCTCTTTCCCCCTCTGACTAATCTCTCTCTCCCTGTCTGTCTAACCTCTGTCTCTCCCTCTCTCTGTCTAATCTATATCTCCCTGTCTGATTAATCGCTCTCTCCCTATCTGTCTAATCACTCTCTCCCGCACTTTCTGACATCCCTCACCCTGTCTGTCGAACCTCTCTCTCTTTCTCACCTCTCTCTCCCTGTCTGTCTAATCACTCTCTCCCTGTCTGTCTAACATCTCTCTCTCTTTCTGACCTCTCACTTCCTGTCTGTCTAATCTCTCTCACCCTCTCTGCCTAACCACCCTCTCCCTGTCTGTCTAATCTATATTTCCCTGTCGGTCTAATCTCTCTCTCCCTGTCGGTCTAACATCTCTCTCTCTTTCTGACCTCTCACTTCCTGTCTGTCTAATCTCTCTCACCCTCTCTGCCTAACCACCCTCTCCCTGTCTGTATAATCTATATTTCCCTGTCGGTCTAATCTCTCTCTCCCTGTCGGTCTAATCTCTCTCTCCCTCTCTTTCAGACCTCTCTCTCTGTCTGTCTAACCTCTCTCTCTCTCTTTCAGAACTCTCTCTCATTTCCTGTCTAAACTCTCTCACACTGTCTGTCTAATCTCTCCCTCCTTGTCTGTCTAACATCTCTCTCCCTGTCTGTCTAATCTCTCTTTCCCTGACTGTCTAATCTCTCTCTCACTGTCTGTCTAATCTCTCCCTCCCTGTCTGTTAACCTCTCTCTCTCCCTCTCTCTGTCTAATCTCTCTCTCCCTGTCTGTCTAATCTCTCGCTCCCTGTCTGTCTAATCTCTCTCTCCCTGTCGATCAAACCTCTCTCTCCCTGACTGTCTAATCTCTCTCTCACTGTCTGTCTAATCTCTCCCTTCCTGTCTGTTAACCTCTCTCTCTCCCTCTCTCTGTCTAATCTCTCTCTCCCTCTCTGTCAAATCACTCTCTCCCTGACTGTCTAATCTCTCTCTCCATGTCTGCCTAATCTCTCTCTCACTCTCTGTCTAATCTCTCTCTCCCTGCCTGTCTATTCTCTCTCCCCCTCTGCCTAATCTCTCTCCCCTGTCTGTTTACCCTCTCTATCCGTTTCATTCTAATCTCTCTCTCTCTCTGTCTGTCTAATCACCCTCTCCCTGTCTGTCTAACCTCTCTCTCCCAGTCAGTCTAATCTCTCTCTCCCTGTCTCTCTAACCTCTCTCTCCCTGTCTGTCTAATCATTCCCTCCCAATCTATATAACTTCTCTCACCCTGTCTGTCAAACTCTCTCTCCCTGTCTGTCTATACTCTCTCTAACATTCTATCTATCCTCTCTCTCCCTGTCTGTCTAATCTCTCTATCCCTGTCTGTGGAACCAATCTCCGTAATCTCTATATTCCTCTCTGTCTAACCGCTCTCTCCATGTCTGTCAAATCTCTCTCTCGCTGTTTGTCAAATCTCTCTCTCCCTGTCTGTCTAATCTCTCTCTCCCTCTCTTTCAGACCTCTCTCTCCCTGTCTGTTTAACCTCTCTCTCTCTTTCTGACCTCTCTCTCATTTTCTGTCTAGTCTCTCACAGCCTGTCTGTCTAATCTCTCCCTCCCTGTCTGTCTAATCTCTCTCTCTCTCCCTGTCTGTCTAAGGTCTCTCTCTCCCTCTCTCTATCTAATCTCTCTCTCACTGTCTGTCTAATCTCTCTCTCCCTGTCCGTCTAATCTATTTCTCTCCCTGTCTGACTACTCTATCTCACTGTCTGTCTAATCTCTCTCTCGCTGTCTGTCTACCCTCTCACTCTCTGTCTGTCTAACCTCTCTCCCACTGTCTGTGTAATCCCTCTCTCACGGTCTGTCTAATCTCTCTCCCCCTGTCAGTCCAATCTCTATCAACCTATCTGCTAATCTCTCTCTCCCTGTCTGTCTAATCGCTCTCTCCCTCTCTTTCAGGCGTCTCTCTCCCTGTCTGTTTAACCTCTCTCTCTCTCTTTCTGACCTCTCTCTCATTTTCTGTCTAGTCTCTCACAGCCTGTCTGTCTAATCTCTTCCTCCCTGTCTGTCTAATCTCTGTCTCCCTGTCTGTCTAAGGTCTCTCTCTCCCTCTCTCTATCTAATCTCTCTCTCACTGTCTGTCTAATCTCTCTCTCCCTCTCCGTCTAATCTCTCTCTCCCTGTCTGTCTACTCTATCTCACTGTCTGTCTAATCTCTCGCTATCTGTCTACCCTCTCACTCTCTGTCTGTCTAATCTCTCTCCCACTGTCTGTGTAATCCCTCTCTCCCGGTCTGTCTAATCTCTCTCCCCCTGTCAGTCCAATCTCTATCAACCTATCTGCTAATCTCTCTCTCACTGTCTGTCTAATCTGTCTCTTCCTGTCTGTCTAATCTCTCTCTCCATTTCGGTCAAACCTCTCTCTTCCTGTCTGTCTAATCTCTATCTCCCTGTCTTTCGAATCGCTCTCTCCCACTCTTTCTGACCTCACACTCCCTGTCTGTCTAACCTCTCTCCCTAACTCTGTATTCCTCTCTCTCTAACCGCTCTCTCCCTTTCTGTCTAATCTCTCTCTCCCTCTCTTTCAGACCTCCCACTCCCTGTCTGTCTAACCTCTCTCTCTCTTTCTCACCTCTATCTCCCTGTCTGTTTTAGCTCTCTCTCGCATCTGTCTATCCTCTCTCTCTCTGTCTGTCTAATCTCTCTCTCCCAGTCTGTCTAATCTCTCTCTACCTGTCCGTCTAATCTCTCTCTCCCTGTTTGTGTAAGCCCGATCTCCCGGTCTGTCTAATCTCTCTCCCCCTGTCAGTCCAATCGCTATCAACCTATCAGTTAATCTCTCTCTCTCTGTCTGTCTAATCTGTCTCTCCCTGTCTGTCTAATCTCTCTCACCCTGTCTGTTTAATCTCTCCCTCCCTGTCTGTCTAACATCTCTCTCCCGGTCTGTCTTATCTCTCTCTCCCTGTTTGTCCAACCTCTGTCTATCCCTCTCTCTGTCTAATCCCTCTCTCCCTGTCACTCTAATCTCTCTCTCCCACACTTTCTGATCTCGCTCACCCTGTCTGTTTAACCTCTCTCTCTCTCTTTCTCACCTCTCTCTCCCTGTCTGTCTAATCTCTCTCTCTCCGTCTGTCTAACCTCTCTCTCTTTCTGACCTCTCACTTCCTGTCTGTCTAATATCTCTCACCCTCTCTGTCTAACCACTCTCCCCCTGTCTGTCTAATCTCCCTCTCCCTGTCCGTCTAATTTCCCTCTCACTGTCTGTCTACTCTCTCTCTCTCTCTGTCTGTCTAACCTCTCGCTCGCTTTCTGTCTACCCTCTCACTCTCTGTCTGTCTAATCTCTCTCTCACTTTCTGTGTAATCTCTCTCTCCCTGTCTGACTAATCTCTCTCTCCCTGTCAGACTAATCTCTCTCTCCCTGTCTGTCTAACCTCTCTCTCCCTGTCTGTCTAATCTCTCTCTCACTCTCTCTCTGACCTCTCTCTCACAGTCTGTCTAATCTCTCTCACCGTGTCTGCTCATCTCTCTCTCCCTGTCTGTCTAATCTCTCTCTCCCTGTCTGTCTAATCTCTCTCTCCCTGTCGGTCAAACCTCTCTCTCCCTGTCTGTCTTATCTCCATCTCCCTGTATTTCGAATCTCTCACTCGCTGTCTGTCTACCCTCTCTCATTCTGTCTGTCTAATCTCTCTCTCCAAGTCTGTCTATTCTCTCTCACCCTGTCTGTCTAAACTCTCTCTACCTGTCTGTCTAATCACACTCTCCCCAATCTGTCTATCCTCTCTCTCACTGTCTGTATATTCTTTCTCTCCCTGTCTGTCTAATCTCTCTCTCCCTCTCTGTCTAATCACTCTCTCCCTGACTGCTTAATCTCTCTCTCTCTTTCTGACCTCGCTCTCATTTTCTGTCTAATCTCTCTCACACTGTCTGTCCAATCTCTCCCTCCCTGCCGGTCAAACATCTCACTCCCTGTCTGTCTAATCTACCTTTCCCTGTCTGTCTAATCTCTCTCTCCCTGTCTGTCTAATCTCTCTCTCCCTGTCTGTCTAACCTCTCTCTCTCCCTCTCTCTGTCTAATCTCTCTCTCCCTGTCTGTCTAATCTGTCTCTGCCTGTCTGTGTAACCTATCTATCTAAATTCCATATTCCTCTCTGTCTAACCGCTCTCGCCCTGTCTGTCCAATCTCTCTCTCCCTGTCTGTCGAATTACGCTCTCCCACACTTTCTGACCTCCCTCACCCTGTCTGCCTAACCTCTCTCTCTCTCTTCCTCACCTCTCTCCCCCTGAATGTCGAATCACTCTCTCCCTGTCTGTCTAATCTCTCTCTCTCTTTCCGACCTCCCACTTCCTGTCTGTCTAATCTCTCTCACCTTCACTGTCTAACCACTCTCTCCCTGTCTGTCTAATCTCTCTCTCCCTGTAGGTCTAATCTCTCCCTCCCTGTCTGCCTAATCTCTAACTCCCTGTCAGTCTAATCTCTCTCACCCTGTCTGCTAATCTCTCTCTCCCTGTCTGTCTAATCTGTCTCTCCGTATCTGTCTAATCTCTCTCTCCCTGTCGGACAAACCTCTCCCTCACTGCCTGTCTAATCTCCATCTCCCTGTCTTTCGAATCTCTCACTCGCTGTCTGTCTACCCTCTCTCATTCTGTCTGTCTAATCTCTCTCTCCCAGTCTGTCTATTCTCTCTCACCCTGTCTGTCTAAACTCTCTCTACCTGTCTGTCTAATCACACTCTCCCCCATCTGTCTATCCTCTCTCTCACTGTCTGTATATTCTTTCTCTCCCTGTCTGTCTAATCTCAATCTCCCTCTCTGTCTAATCACTCTCTCCCTGACTGCGTAATCTCTCTCTCTCATTCTGACCTCGCTCTCATTTTCTGTCTAATCTCTCTCACACTATATGTCTAATCTCTCCCTCCCTGCCTGTCTAACATCTCACTTCCTGTCTGTACAATTTCTCTCTCCCTGTCTGTCTAACCTCTCTCTCTCTTTCTGACCTCCCACTTCCTGTCTGTCTAATCTCTCTCACCTTCACTGTCTAACCACTCTCTCCCTGTCTGTCTAATCTCTCTCTCCCTGTAGGTCTAATCTCTCCCTCCCTGTCTGCCTAATCTCTCTCTCCCTGTCAGTCTAATCTCTCTCACCCTGTCTGCTAATCTCTCTCTCCCTGTCTGTCTAATCTGTCTCTCCTTGTCGGACAAACCTCTCCCTCACTGCCTGTCTAATCTCTATCACCCTGTCATTCTAATCTCTCTCTCCCACTCTTTCTGACCTCACACTCCCTGTCTGTCTAACCTCTCTCTCTCTTTCTCACCTCTATCTCCCTGTCTGTCTTAGCTCTCTCTCGCTGTCTGTCTATTCTCTCTCACCCTGTCAGTCTAATCTCTCTCTCCCTGTCTGTCTACTCTCTTTCCCCCTCTGTCTAATCTCTCTCCCCTGTCTATCCCTGTCAGTCTAATATCTCTCTCTCCCTGTCTCTCTAATCACCCTCTCCCTGGCTGTCTAAACACTCTCTCTCTGTCAGTCTAATCTCTCTCTCCCTGTCTGTCGAACCCCTCTCTCTTTTGTCTGCCTAATCTTTCTCTCCATATCTGTATAACCTCTCTCTCACTGTCTGTCAAACTCTCTCTCCCTGTCTGTCTAATCTCTCTCTCCCTGTCGGTCAAACCACTGTCTCTCCCTGACTGTCTAATCTCTCTCTCCCTGTCTGTGTAACCTATCTCTCTAACCTGTATATTCCTCTCTGCCTAACCGCTCTCTCCCTGTCTGTCTAATCTCTCTCTCCATGTCTTTCAACCTCTCTCTCCCTGTCTGTCTCTCTCTCTCTCGTACTGAGCTCTCTCTCGTTGGCTGTCGAATCTCTCTCACCCTGTCTGTCGAATCTCTCTCTCCCTGCCTGTCTAACATCTCTCTCCCTGTCTGTCTAATCTCTCTTTCCCTGTCTGTCTAATCACTCTCTCCCTGTCTGTCTAATCTCTCTCTCCCTGTCTGTCTAACCTCTGTCTCTCCCTCTCTCTGTCTAATCTCTCTCTCGTTGGCTGTCGAATCTCTCTCACCCTGTCCGTCTAATCTCTCCCTCCCTGTCCGTCTAACATCTCTCTCACTGTCTGTGTAATCTCTCTTTCCCTGTCTGTCTAATCACTCTCTCCCTGTCTGTCTAATCTCTCTCTCCCTGTCTGTCTAACCTCTGTCTCTCCCTCTCTCTGTCTAATCTCTCTCTCCCTGACTGTCTAATCTCTCTCTCCATGTCTGCCTAATCTCTCTCTCACTCTCTGTCTCATCTCTCTCTCCCTGCCTGTCTATTCTCTCTCCCTCTCTGCCTAATCTCTCTCCCCTGTCTGTTTACCCTCTCTATCCCTTTCATTCTAATCTCTCTCTCTCTCTGTCTGTCTAATCACCCTCTCCCTGTCTGTCTAACCTCTCTCTCCCAGTCAGTCTAATCTCTCTCTCCCTGTCTCTCTAACCTCTCTCTCCCTGTCTGTCTAATCATTCCCTCCTGATCTATATAACTTCTCTCACCCTGTCTGTCAAACTCTCTCTCCCTGTCTGTCTATACTCTCTCTAACATTCCAGCTATCCTCTCTCTCCCTGTCTGTCTAATCTCTCTATCCCTGTCTGTGGAACCAATCTCCGTAATCTCTATATTCCTCTCTGTCTAACCGCTCTCTCCATGTCTGTCAAATCTCTCTCTCGCTGTTTGTCAAATCTCTCTCTCCCTGTCTGTCTAATCTCTCTCTCCCTCTCTTTCAGACCTCTCTCTCCCTGTCTGTTTAACCTCTCTCTTTCTTTCTGACCTCTCTCTCATTTTCTGTCTAGTCTCTCACAGTCTGTCTGTCTAAACTCTCCCTCCCTGTCTGTCTAATCTCTCTCTCTCCCTGTCTGTCTAAGGTCTCTCTCTCCCTCTCACTATCTAATCTCTCTCTCACTGTCTGTCTAATCTCTCTCTCCCTGTCCGTCTAATCTATTTCTCTCCCTGTCTGACTACTCTATCTCACTGTCTGTCTAATCTCTCTCTCGCTGTCTGTCTACCCTCTCACTCTCTGTCTGTCTAATCTCTCTCCCACTGTCTGTGTAATCCCTCTCTCACGGTCTGTCTAATCTCTCTCCCCCTGTCAGTCCAATCTCTATCAACCTATCTGCTAATCTCTCTCTCCCTGTCTGTCTAATCTCTCTCTCCCTCTCTTTCAGGCGTCTCTCTCCCTGTCTGTTTAACCTCTCTCTCTCTCTTTCTGACCTCTCTCTCATTTTCTGTCTAGTCTCTCACAGCCTGTCTGTCTAATCTCTCCCTCCCTGTCTGTCTAATCTCTGTCTCCCTGTCTGTCTAAGGTCTCTCTCTCCCTCTCTCTATCTAATCTCTCTCTCCCTGTCTGCCTAATCTCTCTCTCCCTGTCTGACTAATCTCTCTCTCCCTGTCAGACTAATCTCTCTCTCCCTGTCTGTCTAACCTCTCTCTCCCTGTCTGTCTAATCTCTCTCTGACTCTCTCTCTGACCTCTCTCTCACAGTCTGTCTAATCTCTCTCACCGTGTCTGCTCATCTCTCTCTCCCTGTCTGTCTAATCTCTCTCTCCCTGTCTGTCTAATCTCTCTCTCCCTGTCGGTCAAACCTCTCTCTCCCTGTCTGTCTAATCTCCATCTCCCTGTATTTCGAATCTCTCACTCGCTGTCTGTCTACCCTCTCTCATTCTGTCTGTCTAATCTCTCTCTCCAAGTCTGTCTATTCTCTCTCACCCTGTCTGTCTAAACTCTCTCTACCTGTCTGTCTAATCACACTCTCCCCAATCTGTCTATCCTCTCTCTCACTGTCTGTATATTCTTTCTCTCCCTGTCTGTCTAATCTCTCTCTCCCTCTCTGTCTAATCACTCTCTCCCTGACTGCTTAATCTCTCTCTCTCTTTCTGACCTCGCTCTCATTTTCTGTCTAATCTCTCTCACACTGTCTGTCCAATCTCTCCCTCCCTGCCGGTCAAACATCTCACTCCCTGTCTGTCTAATCTACCTTTCCCTGTCTGTCTAATCTCTCTCTCCCTGTCTGTCTAATCTCTCTCTCCCTGTCTGTCTAACCTCTCTCTCTCCCTCTCTCTGTCTAATCTCTCTCTCCCTGTCTGTCTAATCTGTCTCTGCCTGTCTGCGTAACCTATCTATCTAAATTCCATATTCCTCTCTGTCTAACCGCTCTCGCCCTGTCTGTCCAATCTCTCTCTCCCTGTCTGTCGAATTACGCTCTCCCACACATTCTGACCTCCCCCACCCTGTCTGCCTAACCTCTCTCTCTCTCTTCCTCACCTCTCTCCCCCTGAATGTCGAATCACTCTCTCCCTGTCTGTCTAATCTCTCTCTCTCTTTCCGACCTCCCACTTCCTGTCTGTCTAATCTCTCTCACCTTCACTGTCTAACCACTCTCTCCCTGTCTGTCTAATCTCTCTCTCCCTGTAGGTCTAATCTCTCCCTCCCTGTCTGCCTAATCTCTAACTCCCTGTCAGTCTAATCTCTCTCACCCTGTCTGCTAATCTCTCTCTCCCTGTCTGTCTAATCTGTCTCTCCGTATCTGTCTAATCTCTCTCTCCCTGTCGGACAAACCTCTCCCTCACTGCCTGTCTAATCTCCATCTCCCTGTCTTTCGAATCTCTCACTCGCTGTCTGTCTACCCTCTCTCATTCTGTCTGTCTAATCTCTCTCTCCCAGTCTGTCTATTCTCTCTCACCCTGTCTGTCTAAACTCTCTCTACCTGTCTGTCTAATCACACTCTCCCCCATCTGTCTATCCTCTCTCTCACTGTCTGTATATTCTTTCTCTCCCTGTCTGTCTAATCTCAATCTCCCTCTCTGTCTAATCACTCTCTCCCTGACTGCGTAATCTCTCTCTCTCATTCTGACCTCGCTCTCATTTTCTGTCTAATCTCTCTCACACTATATGTCTAATCTCTCCCTCCCTGCCTGTCTAACATCTCACTTCCTGTCTGTACAATTTCTCTCTCCCTGTCTGTCTAACCTCTCTCTCTCTTTCTGACCTCCCACTTCCTGTCTGTCTAATCTCTCTCACCTTCACTGTCTAACCACTCTCTCCCTGTCTGTCTAATCTCTCTCTCCCTGTAGGTCTAATCTCTCCCTCCCTGTCTGCCTAATCTCTCTCTCCCTGTCAGTCTAATCTCTCTCACCCTGTCTGCTAATCTCTCTCTCCCTGTCTGTCTAATCTGTCTCTCCTTGTCGGACAAACCTCTCCCTCACTGCCTGTCTAATCTCTATCACCCTGTCATTCTAATCTCTCTCTCCCACTCTTTCTGACCTCACACTCCCTGTCTGTCTAACCTCTCTCTCTCTTTCTCACCTCTATCTCCCTGTCTGTCTTAGCTCTCTCTCGCTGTCTGTCTATTCTCTCTCACCCTGTCAGTCTAATCTCTCTCTCCCTGTCTGTCTACTCTCTTTCCCCCTCTGTCTAATCTCTCTCCCCTGTCTATCGCTGTCAGTCTAATATCTCTCTCTCCCTGTCTCTCTAATCACCCTCTCCCTGGCTGTCTAAACACTCTCTCTCTGTCAGTCTAATCTCTCTCTCCCTGTCTGTCGAACCCCTCTCTCTTTTGTCTGCCTAATCTTTCTCTCCATATCTGTATAACCTCTCTCTCACTGTCTGTCAAACTCTCTCTCCCTGTCTGTCTAATCTCTCTCTCCCTGTCGGTCAAACCACTGTCTCTCCCTGACTGTCTAATCTCTCTCTCCCTGTCTGTGTAACCTATCTCTCTAACCTGTATATTCCTCTCTGCCTAACCGCTCTCTCCCTGTCTGTCTAATCTCTCTCTCCATGTCTTTCAACCTCTCTCTCCCTGTCTGTCTCTCTCTCTCTCGTACTGAGCTCTCTCTCGTTGGCTGTCGAATCTCTCTCACCCTGTCTGTCGAATCTCTCTCTCCCTGCCTGTCTAACATCTCTCTCCCTGTCTGTCTAATCTCTCTTTCCCTGTCTGTCTAATCACTCTCTCCCTGTCTGTCTAATCTCTCTCTCCCTGTCTGTCTAACCTCTGTCTCTCCCTCTCTCTGTCTAATCTCTCTCTCGTTGGCTGTCGAATCTCTCTCACCCTGTCCGTCTAATCTCTCCCTCCCTGTCCATCTAACATCTCTCTCACTGTCTGTGTAATCTCTCTTTCCCTGTCTGTCTAATCACTCTCTCCCTGTCTGTCTAATCTCTCTCTCCCTGTCTGTCTAACCTCTGTCTCTCCCTCTCTCTGTCTAATCTCTCTCTCCCTGACTGTCTAATCTCTCTCTCCATGTCTGCCTAATCTCTCTCTCACTCTCTGTCTCATCTCTCTCTCCCTGCCTGTCTATTCTCTCTCCCTCTCTGCCTAATCTCTCTCCCCTGTCTGTTTACCCTCTCTATCCCTTTCATTCTAATCTCTCTCTCTCTCTGTCTGTCTAATCACCCTCTCCCTGTCTGTCTAACCTCTCTCTCCCAGTCAGTCTAATCTCTCTCTCCCTGTCTCTCTAACCTCTCTCTCCCTGTCTGTCTAATCATTCCCTCCTGATCTATATAACTTCTCTCACCCTGTCTGTCAAACTCTCTCTCCCTGTCTGTCTATACTCTCTCTAACATTCCAGCTATCCTCTCTCTCCCTGTCTGTCTAATCTCTCTATCCCTGTCTGTGGAACCAATCTCCGTAATCTCTATATTCCTCTCTGTCTAACCGCTCTCTCCATGTCTGTCAAATCTCTCTCTCGCTGTTTGTCAAATCTCTCTCTCCCTGTCTGTCTAATCTCTCTCTCCCTCTCTTTCAGACCTCTCTCTCCCTGTCTGTTTAACCTCTCTCTTTCTTTCTGACCTCTCTCTCATTTTCTGTCTCGTCTCTCACAGTCTGTCTGTCTAAACTCTCCCTCCCTGTCTGTCTAATCTCTCTCTCTCCCTGTCTGTCTAAGGTCTCTCTCTCCCTCTCACTATCTAATCTCTCTCTCACTGTCTGTCTAATCTCTCTCTCCCTGTCCGTCTAATCTATTTCTCTCCCTGTCTGACTACTCTATCTCACTGTCTGTCTAATCTCTCTCTCGCTGTCTGTCTACCCTCTCACTCTCTGTCTGTCTAATCTCTCTCCCACTGTCTGTGTAATCCCTCTCTCACGGTCTGTCTAATCTCTCTCCCCCTGTCAGTCCAATCTCTATCAACCTATCTGCTAATCTCTCTCTCCCTGTCTGTCTAATCTCTCTCTCCCTCTCTTTCAGGCGTCTCTCTCCCTGTCTGTTTAACCTCTCTCTCTCTCTTTCTGACCTCTCTCTCATTTTCTGTCTAGTCTCTCACAGCCTGTCTGTCTAATCTCTCCCTCCCTGTCTGTCTAATCTCTGTCTCCCTGTCTGTCTAAGGTCTCTCTCTCCCTCTCTCTATCTAATCTCTCTCTCCCTGTCTGCCTAATCTCTCTCTCCCTGTCTGACTAATCTCTCTCTCCCTGTCAGACTAATCTCTCTCTCCCTGTCTGTCTAACCTCTCTCTCCCTGTCTGTCTAATCTCTCTCTGACTCTCTCTCTGACCTCTCTCTCACAGTCTGTCTAATCTCTCTCACCGTGTCTGCTCATCTCTCTCTCCCTGTCTGTCTAATCTCTCTCTCCCTGTCTGTCTAATCTCTCTCTCCCTGTCGGTCAAACCTCTCTCTCCCTGTCTGTCTAATCTCCATCTCCCTGTATTTCGAATCTCTCACTCGCTGTCTGTCTACCCTCTCTCATTCTGTCTGTCTAATCTCTCTCTCCAAGTCTGTCTATTCTCTCTCACCCTGTCTGTCTAAACTCTCTCTACCTGTCTGTCTAATCACACTCTCCCCAATCTGTCTATCCTCTCTCTCACTGTCTGTATATTCTTTCTCTCCCTGTCTGTCTAATCTCTCTCTCCCTCTCTGTCTAATCACTCTCTCCCTGACTGCTTAATCTCTCTCTCTCTTTCTGACCTCGCTCTCATTTTCTGTCTAATCTCTCTCACACTGTCTGTCCAATCTCTCCCTCCCTGCCGGTCAAACATCTCACTCCCTGTCTGTCTAATCTACCTTTCCCTGTCTGTCTAATCTCTCTCTCCCTGTCTGTCTAATCTCTCTCTCCCTGTCTGTCTAACCTCTCTCTCTCCCTCTCTCTGTCTAATCTCTCTCTCCCTGTCTGTCTAATCTGTCTCTGCCTGTCTGCGTAACCTATCTATCTAAATTCCATATTCCTCTCTGTCTAACCGCTCTCGCCCTGTCTGTCCAATCTCTCTCTCCCTGTCTGTCGAATTACGCTCTCCCACACATTCTGACGTCCCCCACCCTGTCTGCCTAACCTCTCTCTCTCTCTTCCTCACCTCTCTCCCCCTGAATGTCGAATCACTCTCTCCCTGTCTGTCTAATCTCTCTCTCTCTTTCCGACCTCCCACTTCCTGTCTGTCTAATCTCTCTCACCTTCACTGTCTAACCACTCTCTCCCTGTCTGTCTAATCTCTCTCTCCCTGTAGGTCTAATCTCTCCCTCCCTGTCTGCCTAATCTCTAACTCCCTGTCAGTCTAATCTCTCTCACCCTGTCTGCTAATCTCTCTCTCCCTGTCTGTCTAATCTGTCTCTCCGTATCTGTCTAATCTCTCTCTCCCTGTCGGACAAACCTCTCCCTCACTGCCTGTCTAATCTCCATCTCCCTGTCTTTCGAATCTCTCACTCGCTGTCTGTCTACCCTCTCTCATTCTGTCTGTCTAATCTCTCTCTCCCAGTCTGTCTATTCTCTCTCACCCTGTCTGTCTAAACTCTCTCTACCTGTCTGTCTAATCACACTCTCCCCCATCTGTCTATCCTCTCTCTCACTGTCTGTATATTCTTTCTCTCCCTGTCTGTCTAATCTCAATCTCCCTCTCTGTCTAATCACTCTCTCCCTGACTGCGTAATCTCTCTCTCTCATTCTGACCTCGCTCTCATTTTCTGTCTAATCTCTCTCACACTATATGTCTAATCTCTCCCTCCCTGCCTGTCTAACATCTCACTTCCTGTCTGTACAATTTCTCTCTCCCTGTCTGTCTAACCTCTCTCTCTCTTTCTGACCTCCCACTTCCTGTCTGTCTAATCTCTCTCACCTTCACTGTCTAACCACTCTCTCCCTGTCTGTCTAATCTCTCTCTCCCTGTAGGTCTAATCTCT
The DNA here is from genome assembly GCF_047496885.1 of Scyliorhinus torazame. Lineage (NCBI taxonomy): Eukaryota > Metazoa > Chordata > Chondrichthyes > Carcharhiniformes > Scyliorhinidae > Scyliorhinus > Scyliorhinus torazame. The sequence goes on along the minus strand of NC_092737.1, from coordinate 27,308,730 downwards.
CCCTCCCTGTCTGCCTAATCTCTCTCTCCCTGTCAGTCTAATCTCTCTCACCCTGTCTGCTAATCTCTCTCTCCCTGTCTGTCTAATCTGTCTCTCCTTGTCGGACAAACCTCTCCCTCACTGCCTGTCTAATCTCTATCACCCTGTCATTCTAATCTCTCTCTCCCACTCTTTCTGACCTCACACTCCCTGTCTGTCTAACCTCTCTCTCTCTTTCTCACCTCTATCTCCCTGACTGTCTTAGCTCTCTCTCGCTGTCTGTCTATTCTCTCTCACCCTGTCAGTCTAATCTCTCTCTCCCTGTCTGTCTACTCTCTTTCCCCCTCTGTCTAATCTCTCTCCCCTGTCTATCCCTGTCAGTCTAATATCTCTCTCTCCCTGTCTCTCTAATCACCCTCTCCCTGGCTGTCTAAACACTCTCTCTCTGTCAGTCTAATCTCTCTCTCCCTGTCTGTCGAACCCCTCTCTCTTTTGTCTGCCTAATCTTTCTCTCCATATCTGTATAACCTCTCTCTCACTGTCTGTCAAACTCTCTCTCCCTGTCTGTCTAATCTCTCTCTCCCTGTCGGTCAAACCACTGTCTCTCCCTGACTGTCTAATCTCTCTCTCCCTGTCTGTGTAACCTATCTCTCTAACCTGTATATTCCTCTCTGCCTAACCGCTCTCTCCCTGTCTGTCTAATCTCTCTCTCCATGTCTTTCAACCTCTCTCTCCCTGTCTGTCTCTCTCTCTCTCGTACTGAGCTCTCTCTCGTTGGCTGTCGAATCTCTCTCACCCTGTCTGTCGAATCTCTCTCTCCCTGCCTGTCTAACATCTCTCTCCCTGTCTGTCTAATCTCTCTTTCCCTGTCTGTCTAATCACTCTCTCCCTGTCTGTCTAATCTCTCTCTCCCTGTCTGTCAAACCTCTGTCTCTCCCTCTCTCTGTCTAATCTCTCTCTCGTTGGCTGTCGAATCTCTCTCACCCTGTCCGTCTAATCTCTCCCTCCCTGTCCGTCTAACATCTCTCTCCCTGTCTGTGTAATCTCTCTTTCCCTGTCTGTCTAATCACTCTCTCCCTGTCTGTCTAATCTCTCTCTCCCTGTCTGTCTAACCTCTGTCTCTCCCTCTCTCTGTCTAATCTCTCTCTCCCTGACTGTCTAATCTCTCTCTCCATGTCTGCCTAATCTCTCTCTCACTCTCTGTCTCATCTCTCTCTCCCTGCCTGTCTATTCTCTCTCCCTCTCTGCCTAATCTCTCTCCCCTGTCTGTTTACCCTCTCTATCCCTTTCATTCTAATCTCTCTCTCTCTCTCTGTCTGTCTAATCACCCTCTCCCTGTCTGTCTAACCTCTCTCTCCCAGTCAGTCTAATCTCTCTCTCCCTGTCTCTCTAACCTCTCTCTCCCTGTCTGTCTAATCATTCCCTCCTGATCTATATAACTTCTCTCACCCTGTCTGTCAAACTCTCTCTCCCTGTCTGTCTATACTCTCTCTAACATTCCAGCTATCCTCTCTCTCCCTGTCTGTCTAATCTCTCTATCCCTGTCTGTGGAACCAATCTCCGTAATCTCTATATTCCTCTCTGTCTAACCGCTCTCTCCATGTCTGTCAAATCTCTCTCTCGCTGTTTGTCAAATCTCTCTCTCCCTGTCTGTCTAATCTCTCTCTCCCTCTCTTTCAGACCTCTCTCTCCCTGTCTGTTTAACCTCTCTCTTTCTTTCTGACCTCTCTCTCATTTTCTGTCTAGTCTCTCACAGTCTGTCTGTCTAATCTCTCCCTCCCTGTCTGTCTAATCTCTCTCTCTCCCTGTCTGTCTAAGGTCTCTCTCTCCCTCTCACTATCTAATCTCTCTCTCACTGTCTGTCTAATCTCTCTCTCCCTGTCCGTCTAAACTATTTCTCTCCCTGTCTGACTACTCTATCTCACTGTCTGTCTAATCTCTCTCTCGCTGTCTGTCTACCCTCTCACTCTCTGTCTGTCTAATCTCTCTCCCACTGTCTGTGTAATCCCTCTCTCACGGTCTGTCTAATCTCTCTCCCCCTGTCAGTCCAATCTCTATCAACCTATCTGCTAATCTCTCTCTGCCTGTCTGTCTAATCTCTCTCTCCCTCTCTTTCAGGCGTCTCTCTCCCTGTCTGTTTAACCTCTCTCTCTCTCTTTCTGACCTCTCTCTCATTTTCTGTCTAGTCTCTCACAGCCTGTCTGTCTAATCTCTCCCTCCCTGTCTGTCTAATCTCTGTCTCCCTGTCTGTCTAAGGTCTCTCTCTCCCTCTCTCTATCTAATCTCTCTCTCCCTGTCTGTCTAATCTCTCTCTCCCTCTCCGTCTAATCTCTCTCTCCCTGTCTGTCTACTCTATCTCACAGTCTGTCTAATCTCTCGCTATCTGTCTAATCTCTCTCTCTCCGTCTGTCTAACCTCTCCCTCTTTCTGACCTCTCACTTCCTGTCTGTCTAATATCTCTCACCCTCTCTGTCTAACCACTCTCCCCCTGTCTGTCTAATCTCCCTCTCCCTGTCCGTCTAATTTCTCTCTCACTGTCTGTCTACTCTCTCTCTCTCACTGTCTGTCTAATCTCTCGCTCGCTTTCTGTCTACCCTCTCACTCTCTGTCTGTCTAATCTCTCTCGCACTTTCTGTGTAATCTCTCTCTCCCTGTCTGTCTAATCTCTCTCTCCCTGTCAGACTAATCTCTCTCTCCCTGCCTGTCTATTCTCTCTCACCCTGTCAGGCTAATCTCTCTCTCCCTGTCTGTCTACTCTCTTTCCCCCTCTGTCTAATGCCTCTCCCCTGTCTATCCCTGTCAGTCTAATATCTCTCTCTCCCTGTCTCTCTAATCACCCTTTCCCTGGCTGGCTAAACACTCTCTCCCTGTCAGTCTAATCTCTCTCACCCTGTCTGTCTAACCTCTCTCTCTTTTGTCTGCCTAATCTTTCTCTCCATATCTGTCTAACCTCTCTCACACTGTCTGTCAAACTCTCTCTCCCTGTCTGTCTAATCTCTCTCTCCCTGTCGGTCAAACCACTCTCCCTCCCTGTCTGTCTAATCTCTCTTTCCCTGTCTGTGTAACCTATCTCTCTAACCTGTCTATTCCTCTCTGACTAACCGCTCTCTCCCTGTCTGTCTAATCTCTCTCTCCCTGTCTTTCAGACCTCTCTCTCCCCGTCTGTCTAACCTCTCTCTCTCTTTCTGAGCTCTCTCTCGTTGGCTGTCGAATCTCTCTCACCCTGTCTGTCTAATCTCTCTCTCCCTGTCTGTCTAATCTCTCTCTCCCTGTCTGTCTAACCTCTGTCTCTCCCTCTCTCTGTCTAATCTCTCTCTCGTTGGCTGTCGAATCTCTCTCACCCTGTCTGTCTAATCTCTCCCTCCCTGTCCGTCTAACATCTCTCTCCCTGTCTGTCTAATCTCTCTTTCCCTGTCTGTCTAATCACTTTCTCCCTGTCTGTCTAATCTCTCTCTCCCTGTCTGTCTAACCTCTGTCTCTCCCACTCTCTGTCTAATCTCTCTCTCCCTATCTGTCTAATCACTCTCTCCCGCACTTTCTGACCTCCCTCACCCTGTCTGTCTAACCTCTCTCTCTCTTTCTCACCTCTATCTCCCAGTCTGTTTTAGCTCTCTCTCGCTGTCTGTCTACCCTCTCTCTCTGTCTGTCTAATCTCTCACTCTCCCAGTCTGCCTATTCTCTCTCACCCTGTCTGTCTAATCTCTCGCTATCTGTCTACCCTCTCACTCTCTGTCTGTCTAATCTCTCTCCCACTGTCTGTGTAATCCCTCTCTCCCGGTCTGTCTAATCTCTCTCCCCCTGTCAGTCCAATCTCTATCAACCTATCTGCTAATCTCTCTCTCACTGTCTGTCTAATCTGTCTCTTCCTGTCTGTCTAATCTCTCTCTCCATTTCGGTCAAACCTCTCTCTTCCTGTCTGTCTAATCTGTATCTCCCTGTCTTTCGAATCGCTCTCTCCCACTCTTTCTGACCTCACACTCCCTGTCTGTCTAACCTCTCTCCCTAACTCTGTATTCCTCTCTCTTTAACCGCTCTCTCCCTTTCTGTCTAATCTCTCTCTCCCTCTCTTTCAGACCTCCCACTCCCTGTCTGTCTAACCTCTCTCTCTCTTTCTCACCTCTATCTCCCTGTCTGTCTCAGCTCTCTCTCGCATCTGTCTATCCTCTCTCTCTCTGTCTGTCTAATCTCTCTCTCCCAGTCTGTCTAATCTCTCTCTACCTGTCCGTCTAATCTCTCTCTCCCTGTTTGTGTAAGCCCGATCTCCCGGTCTGTCTAATCTCTCTCCCCCTGTCAGTCCAATCGCTATCAACCTATCAGTTAATCTCTCTCTCTCTGTCTGTCTAAGCTGTCTCTCCCTGTCTGTCTAATCTCTCTCACCCTGTCTGTTTAATCTCTCCCTCCCTGTCTGTCTAACATCTCTCTCCCTGTCTGTCTTATCTCTCTCTCCCTGTTTGTCCAACCTCTATCTATCCCTCTCTCTGTCTAATCCCTCTCTCCCTGTCACTCTAATCTCTCTCTCCCACACTTTCTGATCTCGCTCACCCTGTCTGTTTAACCTCTCTCTCTCTATTTCTCACCTCTCTCTCCCTGTCTGTCTAATCTCTCTCTCTCCGTCAGTCTAACCTCTCTCTCATTCTGACCTCTCACTTCCTGTCTGTCTAATATCTCTCACCCTCTCTGTCTAACCACTCTCCCCCTGTCTGTCTAATCTCCCGCTCCCTGTCCGTCTAATTTCTCTCTCACTGTCTGTCTACTCTCTCTCTCTCTCTGTCTGTCTAATCTCTCGCTCGCTTTCTGTCTACCCTCTCACTCTCTGTCTGTCTAATCTCTCTCTCACTTTCTGTGTAATCTCTCTGTCCCTGTCTGACTAATCTCTCTCTCCCTGTCAGACTAATCTCTCTCTCCCTGTCTGTCTAACCTCTCTCTCCCTGTCTGTCTAATCTCTCTCTCACTCTCTCTCTGACCTCTCTCTCACAGTCTGTCTAATCTCTCTCACCGTGTCTGCTCATCTCTCTCTCCCTGCCTGTCTAATCTCTCTCTCCCTGTCTGTCTAATCTCTCTCTCCCTGTCGGTCAAACCTCTCTCTCCCTGTCTGTCTAATCTCCATCTCCCTGTATTTCGAATCTCTCACTCGCTGTCTGTCTACCCTCTCTCATTCTGTCTGTCTAATCTCTCTCTCCCAGTCTGTCTATTCTCTCTCACCCTGTCTGTCTCAACTCTCTCTACCTGTCTGTCTAATCACACTCTCCCCCATCTGTCTATCCTCTCTCTCACTGTCTGTATATTCTTTCTCTCCCTGTCTGTCTAATCTCTCTCTCCCTCTCCGTCTAATCACTCTCTCCCTGACTGCTTAATCTCTCTCTCTCTTTCTGACCTCGCTCTCATTTTCTGTCTAATCTCTCTCACACTGTCTGTCTAATCTCTCTCTCCCTGTCTGTCTAATCTCTCTCTCCCTGTCTGTCTAACCTCGCTCTCTCCCTCTCTCTGTCTAATCTCTCTCTCCCTGTCTGTCTAATCTGTCTCTGCCTGTCTGTGTAACCTATCTATCTAAACTCCATATTCCTCTCTGTCTAACCGCTCTCTCCCTGTCTGTCCAATCTCTCTCTCCCTGTCTGTCGAATTACGCTCTCCCACACTTTCTGACCTCCCTCACCCTGTCTGCCTAACCTCTCTCTCTCTCTCTTCCTCACCTCTCTCCCCCTGAATGTCGAATCACTCTCTCCCTGTCTGTCTAATCTCTCTCTCTCTTTCCGACCTCCCACTTCCTGTCTATCTAATCTCTCTCACCTTCACTGTCTAACCACTCTCTCCCTGTCTGTCTAATCTCTCTCTCCCTGTAGGTCTAATCTCTCCCTCCCTGTCTGCCTAATCTCTAACTCCCTGTCAGTCTAATCTCTCTCACCCTGTCTGCTAATCTCTCTCTCCCTGTCTGTCTAATCTGTCTCTCCGTATCTGTCCAATCTCTCTCTCCCTGTCGGACAAACCTCTCCCTCACTGCCTGTCTAATCTCCATCTCCCTGTCTTTCGAATCTCTCACTCGCTGTCTGTCTACCGTCTCTCATTCTGTCTGTCTAATCTCTCTCTCCCAGTCTGTCTATTCTCTCTCACCCTGTCTGTCTAAACTCTCTCTACCTGTCTGTCTAATCACACTCTCCCCCATCTGTCTATCCTCTCTCTCACTGTCTGTATATTCTTTCTCTCCCTGTCTGTCTAATCTCTCTCTCCCTCTCTGTCTAATCACTCTCTCCCTGACTGCGTAATCTCTCTCTCTCTTTCTGACCTCGCTCACATTTTCTGTCTAATCTCTCTCACACTGTCTGTCTAATCTCTCCCTCCCTGCCTGTCTAACATCTCACTTCCTGTCTGTACAATTTCTCTCTCCCTGTCTGTCGAATCACGCTCTCCCACACTTTCTGACCTCCCTCACCCTGTCTGCCTAACCTCTCTCTCTCTCTCTCTTCCTCACCTCTCTCTCCCTGACTGTCGAATCACTCTCTCCCTGTCTGTCTAACCTCTCTCTCTCTTTCTGACCTCCCACTTCCTGTCTGTCTAATCTCTCTCACCTTCACTGTCTAACCACTCTCTCCCTGTCTGTCTAATCTCTCTCTCCCTGTAGGTCTAATCTCTCCCTCCCTGTCTGCCTAATCTCTCTCTCCCTGTCAGTCTAATCTCTCTCACCCTGTCTGCTAATCTCTCTCTCCCTGTCTGTCTAATCTGTCTCTCCCTGTCGGACAAACCTCTCCCTCACTGCCTGTCTAATCTCTATCACCCTGTCTGTCTAATCTCTCTCTCCCACTCTTTCTGACCTCACACTCCCTGTCTGTCTAACCTTTCTCTTTCTTTCTCACCTCTATCTCCCTGTCTGTCTTAGCTCTCTCTCGCTGTCTGTCTATTCTCTCTCACCCTGTCAGTCTAATCTCTCTCTCCCTGCCTGTCTATTCTCTCTCACCCTGTCAGGCTAATCTCTCTCTCCCTGTCTGTCTACTCTCTTTCCCCCTCTGTCTAATGCCTCTCCCCTGTCTATCCCTGTCAGTCTAATATCTCTCTCTCCCTGTCTCTCTAATCACCCTTTCCCTGGCTGGCTAAACACTCTCTCCCTGTCAGTCTAATCTCTCTCTCCCTGTCTGTCTAACCTCTCTCTCTTTTGTCTGCCTAATCTTTCTCTCCATATCTGTCTAACCTCTCTCACACTGTCTGTCAAACTCTCTCTCCCTGTCTGTCTAATCTCTCTCTCCCTGTCGGTCAAACCACTCTCCCTCCCTGTCTGTCTAATCTCTCTTTCCCTGTCTGTGTAACCTATCCCTCTAACCTGTCTATTCCTCTCTGACTAACCGCTCTCTCCCTGTCTGTCTAATCTCTCTCTCCCTGTCTTTCAGACCTCTCTCTCCCCGTCTGTCTAACCTCTCTCTCTCTTTCTGAGCTCTCTCTCGTTGGCTGTCGAATCTCTCTCACCCTGTCTGTCTAATCTCTCTCTCCCTGCCTGTCGAATCACTCTCTCCCTGTCTGTCTAATCTCTCTCTCCCTGTCTGTCTAAGCTCTGTCTCTCCCTCTCTCTGTCTAATCTCTCTCTCGTTGGCTGTCGAATCTCTCTCACCCTGTCTGTCTAATCTCTCCCTCCCTGTCCGTCTAACATCTCTCTCCCTGTCTGTCTAATCTCTCTTTCCCTGTCTGTCTAATCACTTTCTCCCTGTCTGTCTAATCTCTCTCTCCCTGTCTGTCTAACCTCTGTCTCTCCCACTCTCTGTCTAATCTCTCTCTCCCTATCTGTCTAATCACTCTCTCCCGCACTTTCTGACCTCCCTCACCCTGTCTGTCTAACCTCTCTCTCTCTTTCTCACCTCTATCTCCCAGTCTGTTTTAGCTCTCTCTCGCTGTCTGTCTACCCTCTCTCTCTGTCTGTCTAATCTCTCACTCTCCCAGTCTGCCTATTCTCTCTCACCCTGTCTGTCTAATCTCTCGCTATCTGTCTACCCTCTCACTCTCTGTCTGTCTAATCTCTCTCCCACTGTCTGTGTAATCCCTCTCTCCCGGTCTGTCTAATCTCTCTCCCCCTGTCAGTCCAATCTCTATCAACCTATCTGCTAATCTCTCTCTCACTGTCTGTCTAATCTGTCTCTTCCTGTCTGTCTAATCTGTCTCTTCCTGTCTGTCTAATCTCTCTCTCCATTTCGGTCAAACCTCTCTCTTCCTGTCTGTCTAATCTCTATCTCCCTGTCTTTCGAGTCGCTCTCTCCCACTCTTTCTGACCTCACACTCCCTGTCTGTCTAACCTCTCTCCCTAACTCTGTATTCCTCTCTCTCTAACCGCTCTCTCCCTTTCTGTCTAATCTCTCTCTCCCTCTCGTTCAGACCTCCCACTCCCTGTCTGTCTAACCTCTCTCTCTCTTTCTCACCTCTATCTCCCTGTCTGTCTCAGCTCTCTCTCGCATCTGTCTATCCTCTCTCTCTCTGTCTGTCTAATCTCTCTCTCCCAGTCTGTCTAATCTCTCTCTACCTGTCCGTCTAATCTCTCTCTCCCTGTTTGTGTAAGCCCGATCTCCCGGTCTGTCTAATCTCTCTCCCCCTGTCAGTCCAATCGCTATCAACCTATCAGTTAATCTCTCTCTCTCTGTCTGTCTAAGCTGTCTCTCCCTGTCTGTCTAATCTCTCTCACCCTGTCTGTTTAATCTCTCCCTCCCTGTCTGTCTAACATCTCTCTCCCTGTCTGTCTTATCTCTCTCTCCCTGTTTGTCCAACCTCTGTCTATCCCTCTCTCTGTCTAATCCCTCTCTCCCTGTCACTCTAATCTCTCTCTCCCACACTTTCTGATCTCGCTCACCCTGTCTGTTTAACCTCTCTCTCTCTCTTTCTCACCTCTCTCTCCCTGTCTGTCTAATCTCTCTCTCTCCGTCAGTCTAACCTCTCTCTCATTCTGACCTCTCACTTCCTGTCTGTCTAAAATCTCTCACCCTCTCTGTCTAACCACTCTCCCCCTGTCTGTCTAATCTCCCGCTCCCTGTCCGTCTAATTTCTCTCTCACTGTCTGTCTACTCTCTCTCTCTCTGTCTGTCTAATCTCTCGCTCGCTTTCTGTCTACCCTCTCACTCTCTGTCTGTCTAATCTCTCTCTCACTTTCTGTGTAATCTCTCTGTCCCTGTCTGACTAATCTCTCTCTCCCTGTCAGACTAATCTCTCTCTCCCTGTCTGTCTAACCTCTCTCTCCCTGTCTGTCTAATCTCTCTCTCACTCTCTCTCTGACCTCTCTCTCACAGTCTGTCTAATCTCTCTCACCGTGTCTGCTCATCTCTCTCTCCCTGTCTGTCTAATCTCTCTCTCCCTGTCTGTCTAATCTCTCTCTCCCTGTCGGTCAAACCTCTCTCTCCCTGTCTGTCTAATCTCCATCTCCCTGTATTTCGAATCTCTCACTCGCTGTCTGTCTACCCTCTCTCATTCTGTCTGTCTAACCTCTCTCTCCCAGTCTGTCTATTCTCTCTCACCCTGTCTGTCTCAACTCTCTCTACCTGTCTGTCTAATCACACTCTCCCCCATCTGTCTATCCTCTCTCTCACTGTCTGTATATTCTTTCTCTCCCTGTCTGTCTAATCTCTCTCTCCCTCTCTGTCTAATCACTCTCTCCCTGACTGCTTAATCTCTCTCTCTCTTTCTGACCTCGCTCTCATTTTCTGTCTAATCTCTCTCACACTGTCTGTCTAATCTCTCTCTCCCTGTCTGTCTAATCTCTCTCTCCCTGTCTGTCTAACCTCGCTCTCTCCCTCTCTCTGTCTAATCTCTCTCTCCCTGTCTGTCTAATCTGTCTCTGCCTGTCTGTGTAACCTATCTATCTAAACTCCATATTCCTCTCTGTCTAACCGCTCTCTCCCTGTCTGTCCAATCTCTCTCTCCCTGTCTGTCGAATTACGCTCTCCCACACTTTCTGACCTCCCTCACCCTGTCTGCCTCACCTCTCTCTCTCTCTCTTCCTCACCTCTCTCCCCCTGAATGTCGAATCACTCTCTCCCTGTCTGTCTAATCTCTCTCTCTCTTTCCGACCTCCCACTTCCTGTCTGTCTAATCTCTCTCACCTTCACTGTCTAACCACTCTCTCCCTGTCTGTCTAATCTCTCTCTCCCTGTAGGTCTAATCTCTCCCTCCCTGTCTGCCTAATCTCTAACTCCCTGTCAGTCTAATCTCTCTCACCCTGTCTGCTAATCTCTCTCTCCCTGTCTGTCTAATCTGTCTCTCCGTATCTGTCCAATCTCTCTCTCCCTGTCGGACAAACCTCTCCCTCACTGCCTGTCTAATCTCCATCTCCCTGTCTTTCGAATCTCTCACTCGCTGTCTGTCTACCGTCTCTCATTCTGTCTGTCTAATCTCTCTCTCCCAGTCTGTCTATTCTCTCTCACCCTGTCTGTCTCAACTCTCTCTACCTGTCTGTCTAATCACACTCTCCCCCATCTGTCTATCCTCTCTCTCACTGTCTGTATATTCTTTCTCTCCCTGTCTGTCTAATCTCTCTCTCCCTCTCTGTCTAATCACTCTCTCCCTGACTGCGTAATCTCTCTCTCTCTTTCTGACCTCGCTCACATTTTCTGTCTAATCTCTCTCACACTGTCTGTCTAATCTCTCCCTCCCTGCCTGTCTAACATCTCACTTCCTGTCTGTACAATTTCTCTCTCCCTGTCTGTCGAATCACGCTCTCCCACACTTTCTGACCTCCCTCACCCTGTCTGCCAAACCTCTCTCTCTCTCTCTCTCTTCCTCACCTCTCTCTCCCTGACTGTCGAATCACTCTCTCCCTGTCTGTCTAACCTCTCTCTCTCTTTCTGACCTCCCACTTCCTGTCTGTCTAATCTCTCTCACCTTCACTGTCTAACCACTCTCTCCCTGTCTGTCTAATCTCTCTCTCCCTGTAGGTCTAATCTCTCCCTCCCTGTCTGCCTAATCTCTCTCTCCCTGTCAGTCTAATCTCTCTCACCCTGTCTGCTAATCTCTCTCTCCCTGTCTGTCTAATCTGTCTCTCCCTGTCGGACAAACCTCTCCCTCACTGCCTGTCTAATCTCTATCACCCTGTCTTTCTAATCTCTCTCTCCCACTCTTTCTGACCTCACACTCCCTGTCTGTCTAACCTTTCTCTTTCTTTCTCACCTCTATCTCCCTGTCTGTCTTAGCTCTCTCTCGCTGTCTGTCTATTCTCTCTCACCCTGTCAGTCTAATCTCTCTCTCCCTGTCTGTCTACTCTCTTTCCCCCTCTGTCTAATCTCTCTCCCCTGTCTATCCCTGTCAGTCTAATATCTCTCTCTCCCTGTCTCTCTAATCACCTTCTCCCTGGCTGTCTAAACACTCTCTCTCTGTCAGTCTAATCTCTCTCTCCCTGTCTGTCGAACCCCTCTCTCTTTTGTCTGCCTAATCTTTCTCTCCATATCTGTATAACCTCTCTCTCACTGTCTGTCAAACTCTCTCTCCCTGTCTGTCTAATCTCTCTCTCCCTGTCGGTCAAACCACTCTCTCTCCCTGACTGTCTAATCTCTCTCTCCCTGTCTGTGTAACCTATCTCTCTAACCTGTATATTCCTCTCTGCCTAACCGCTCTCTCCCTGTCTGTCTAATCTCTCTCTCCCTGTCTTTCAGACCTCTCTCTCCCTGTCTGTCTAATCTCGCTCTCTCGTTCTGAGCTCTCTCTCGTTGGCTGTCGAATCTCTCTCACCCTGTCTGTCTAATCTCTCTCTCCCTGCCTGTCTAACATCTCTCTCCCTGTCTGTCTAATCTCCCTTTCCCTGTCTGGCTAATCAGTCTCTCCCTGTCTGTCTAATCTCTCTCTCCCTGTCTGTCTAACTTCTGTCTCTCCCTCTCTCTGTCTAATCTCTCTCTCGTTGGCTGTCGAATCTCTCTCACATTGTCCGTCTAATCTCTCCCTCCCTGTCCGTCTAACATCTCTCTCCCTGTCTGTGTAATCTCTCTTTCCCTGTCTGTCTAATCAGTCTCTCTCTGTCTGTCTAATCTCTCTCTCCCTGCCTGTCTAACATCTCACTTCCTGTCTGTACAATTTCTCTCTCCCTTGTCTGTCGAATCACGCTCTCCCACACTTTCTGACCTCCCTCACCCTGTCTGCCTAACCTCTCTCTCTCTCTTCCTCACCTCTCTCTCCCTGACTGTCGAATCACTCTCTCCCTGTCTGTCTAACCTCTCTCTCTCTTTCTGACCTCACACTTCCTGTCTGTTTAATCTCTCTCACCTTCACTGGCTAACCACTCTCTCCCTGTCTGTCTAATCTCTCTATCCCTGTAGGTCTAATCTCTCCCTCCCTGTCTGCCTAATCTCTCTCTCCCTGTCAGTCTAATCTCTCTCACCCTGTCTGCTAATCTCTCTCTCACTGTCTGTCTAATCTGTCTCTCCCTGTCGGACAAACCTCTCCCTCACTGCCTGTCTAATCTCTATCACCCTGTCTTTCTAATCTCTCTCTCCTACTCTTTCTGACCTCACACTCCCTGTCTGTCTAACCTCTCTCTCTCTTTCTCACCTCTATCTCCCTGTCTGCCTTAGCTCTCTCTCGCTGTCTGTCTATTTTCTCTCACCCTGTCAGTCTAATCTCTCTCTCCCTGTCTGTCTACTCTCTTTCCCCCTCTGTCTAATCTCTCTCCCCTGTCTATCCCTGTCAGTCTAATATCTCTCTCTCCCTGTCTCTCTAATCACCCTCTCCCTGGCTGTCTAAACACTCTCTCTCTGTCAGTCTAATCTCTCTCTCCCTGTCTGTCGAACCCCTCTCTCTTTTGTCTGCTTAATCTTTCTCTCCATATCTGTATAACCTCTCTCTCACTGTCTGTCAAACTCTCTCTCCCTGTCTGTCTAATCTCTCTCTCCCTGTCGGACAAACCTCTCCCTCACTGCCTGTCTAATCTCTATCACCCTGTCTTTCTAATCTCTCTCTCCTACTCTTTCTGACCTCACACTCCCTGTCTGTCTAACCTCTCTCTCTCTTTCTCACCTCTATCTCCCTGTCTGCCTTAGCTCTCTCTCGCTGTCTGTCTATTTTCTCTCACCCTGTCAGTCTAATCTCTCTCTCCCTTTCTGTCTACTCTCTTTCCCCCTCTGTCTAATCTCTCCCCCCTGTCTATCCCTGTCAGTCTAATATCTCTATCTCCCTGTCTCTCTAATCACCCTCTCCCTGGCTGTCTAAACACTCTCTTTCTGTCAGTCTAATCTCTCTCTCCCTGTCTGTCGAACCCCTCTCTCTTTTGTCTGCCTAATCTTTCTCTCCATATCTGTATAACCTCTCTCTCACTGTCTGTCAAACTCTCTCTCCCTGTCTGTCTAATCTATCTCTCCCTGTCGATCAAACCACTCTCTCTCCCTGACTGTCTAATCTCTCTCTCCCTGTCTGTGTAACCTATCTCTCTAACCTGTATATTCCTCTCTGCCTAACCGCTCTCTCCCTGTCTGTCTAATCTCTCTCTCCCTGTCTTTCAGACCTCTCTCTCCCTGTCTGTCTAATCTCTCTCTCTCGTTCTGAGCTCTCTCTCGTTGGCTGTCGAATCTCTCTCACCCTGTCTGTCTAATCTCTCTCTCCCTGCCTGTCTAACATCTCTCTCCCTGTCTGTCTAATCTCTCTTTCCCTGTCTGGTTAATCACTCTCTCCCTGTCTGTCTAATCTCTCTCTCCCTGTCTGTCTAACCTCTGTCTCTCCCTCTCTCTGTCTAATCTCTCTCTCGTTGGCTGTCGAATCTCTCTCACCCTGTCCGTCTAATCTCTCCCTCCCTGTCCGTCTAACATCTCTCTCCCTGTCTGTGTAATCTCTCTTTCCCTGTCTGTCTAATCACTCTCTCCCTGTCTGTCTAATCTCTCTCTCCCTGTCTGTCTAACCTCTGTCTCTCCCTCTCTCTGTCTAATCTCTCTCTCCCTGTCTGTCTAATCTCTCTCTCCCTAACATTCTAATCACTCTCTCCCGCACTTTCTGACCTCCCTCACACTGTCTGTCTAACCTCTCTCTCTCTTTCTCACCTCTATCTCCCAGTCTGTCTTTGCTCTCTCTCGCTGTCTGTCTACCCTCTCTCACTCTGTCTGTCTAATCTCTCACTCTCCCAGTCTGTCTATTCTCTCTCACCCTGTCTGTCTAATCTCTCTCTACCTGTCTGTCTACTCTCTTTCCCCCTCTGTCTAATCTCTCTCTCCCTGTCTGTCTAACCTCTGTCTCTCCCTCTCTCTGTCTAATCTCTATCTCCCTGACTGATTAATCGCTCTCTCCCTATCTGTCTAATCACTCTCTCCCGCACTTTCTGACCTCCCGCACCCTGTCTGTCTAACCTCTCTCTCTCTCTTTCTCACCTCTCTCTCCCTGTCTGTCTAATCACTCTCTCCCTGTCTGTCTAACATCTCTCTCTCTTTCTGACCTCTCACTTCCTGTCTGTCCAATCTCTCTCACCCTCTCTGCCTAACCACCCTCTCCCTGTCTGTCTAATCTCTCTATCCCTGTCGGTCTAATCTCTCTCTCCCTGTCAGTCTAATCTCTCTCTCCCTCTCTTTCAGACCTCTCTCTCTCTGTCTGTCTAACCTTTCTCTCTCTTTCTGACCTCTCTCTCATTTCCTGTCTAAACTCTCTCACACTGTCTGTCTAATCTCTCTCTCTCTTTCCGACCTCCCACTTCCTGTCTGTCTAATCTCTCTCACCTTCACTGTCTAACCACTCTCACCCTGTCTGTCTAATCTCTCTCTCCCTGTAGGTCTAATCTCTCCCTCCCTGTCTGCCTAATCTCTAACTCCCTGTCAGTCTAATCTCTCTCACCCTGTCTGCTAATCTCTCTCTCCCTGTCTGTCTAATCTGTCTCTCCGTATCTGTCTAATCACTCTCTCCCTGTCGGACAAACCTCTCCCTCACTGCCTGTCTAATCTCCATCTCCCTGTCTTTCGAATCTCTCACTCGCTGTCTGTCTACCCTCTCTCATTCTGTCTGTCTAATCTCTCTCTCCCAGTCTGTCTATTCTCTCTCACCCTGTCTGTCTAAACTCTCTCTACCTGTCTGTCGAATCACACTCTCCCCCATCTGTCTATCCTCTCTCTCACTGTCTGTATATTCTTTCTCTCCCTGTCAGTCTAATCTCTCTCACCCTGTCTGCTAATCTCTCTCTCCCTGTCTGTCTAATCTGTCTCTCCCTGTCGGACAAACCTCTCCCTCACTGCCTGTCTAATCTCTATCACCCTGTCTTTCTAATCTCTCTCTCCCACTCTTTCTGACCTCACACTCCCTGTCTGTCTAACCTCTCTCTCTCTTTCTCACCTCTATCTCCCTGTCTGTCTTAGCTCTCTCTCGCTGTCTGTCTATTCTCTCTCACCCTGTCAGTCTAATCTCTCTCTCCCTGTCTGTCTACTCTCTTTCCCCCTCTGTCTAATCTCTCTCCCCTGTCTATCCCTGTCAGTCTAATATCTCTCTCTCCCTGTCTCTCTAATCACCCTCTCCCTGGCTGTCTAAACACTCTCTCTCTGTCAGTCTAATCTCTCTCTCCCTGTCTGTCGAACCCCTCTCTCTTTTGTCTGCCTAATCTTTCTCTCCATATCTGTATAACCTCTCTCTCACTGTCTGTCAAACTCTCTCTCCCTGTCTGTCTAATCTCTCTCTCCCTGTCGGTCAAACCACTCTCTCTCCCTGACTGTCTAATCTCTCTCTCCCTGTCTGTGTAACCTATCTCTCGAACCTGTATATTCCTCTCTGCCTAACCGCTCTCTCCCTGTCTGTCTAATCTCTCTCTCCCTGTCTTTCAGACCTCTCTCTCCCTGTCTGTATAATCTCTCTCTCTCGTTCTGAGCTCTCTCTCGTTGGCTGTCGAATCTCTCTCACCCTGTCTGTCTAATCTCTCTCTCCCTGCCTGTCTAACATCTCTCTCCCTGTCTGTCTAATCTCTCTTTCCCTGTCTGGTTAATCACTCTCTCCCTGTCTGTCTAATCTCTCTCTCCCTGTCTGTCTAACCTCTGTCTCTCCCTCTCTCTGTCTAATCTCTCTCTCCCTGTCTGTCTAATCTCTCTCCCTAACATTCTAATCACTCTCTCCCGCACTTTCTGACCTCCCTCACCCTGTCTGTCTAACCTCTCTCTCTCTTTCTCACCTCTATCTCCCAGTCTGTCTTTGCTCTCTCTCGCTGTCTGTCTACCCTCTCTCACTCTGTCTGTCTAATCTCTCACTCTCCCAGTCGGTCTATTCTCTCTCACCCTGTCTGTCTAATCTCTCTCTACCTGTCTGTCTACTCTCTTTCCCCCTCTGTCTAATCTCTCTCTCCCTGTCTGTCTAACCTCTGTCTCTCCCTCTCTC
Organism: Scyliorhinus torazame; assembly: GCF_047496885.1. Taxonomy (NCBI): domain Eukaryota; kingdom Metazoa; phylum Chordata; class Chondrichthyes; order Carcharhiniformes; family Scyliorhinidae; genus Scyliorhinus; species Scyliorhinus torazame. The sequence goes on along the minus strand of NC_092737.1, from coordinate 27,292,479 downwards.
TGTCTAATCTCTATCTCCCTGTCTGATTAATCGCTCTCTCCCTATCTGTCTAATCACTCTCTCCCGCACTTTCTGACCTCCCGCACACTGTCTGTCTAACCTCTCTCTCTCTCTTTCTCACCTCTCTCTCCCTGTCTGTCTAATCACTCTCTCCCTGTCTGTCTAACATCTCTCTCTCTTTCTGACCTCTCACTTCCTGTCTGTCCAATCTCTCTCACCCTCTCTGCCTAACCACCCTCTCCCTGTCTGTCTAATCTCTCTATCCCTGTCGGTCTAATCTCTCTCTCCCTGTCAGTCTAATCTCTCTCTCCCTCTCTTTCAGACCTCTCTCTCTCTGTCTGTCTAACCTTTCTCTCTCTTTCTGACCTCTCTCTCATTTCCTGTCTAAACTCTCTCACACTGTCTGTCTAATCTCTCTCTCTTTCCGACCTCCCACTTCCTGTCTGTCTAATCTCTCTCACCTTCACTGTCTAACCACTCTCTCCCTGTCTGTCTAATCTCTCTCTCCCTGTAGGTCTAATCTCTCCCTCCCTGTCTGCCTAATCTCTAACTCCCTGTCAGTCTTATCTCTCTCACCCTGTCTGCTAATCTCTCTCTCCCTGTCTGTCTAATCTGTCTCTCCGTATCTGTCTAATCTCTCTCTCCCTGTCGGACAAACCTCTCCCTCACTGCCTGTCTAATCTCCATCTCCCTGTCTTTCGAATCTCTCACTCGCTGTCTGTCTACCCTCTCTCATTCTGTCTGTCTAATCTCTCTCTCCCAGTCTGTCTATTCTCTCTCACCCTGTCTGTCTAAACTCTCTCTACCTGTCTGTCTAATCACACTCTCCCCCATCTGTCTATCCTCTCTCTCACTGTCTGTATATTCTTTCTCTCCCTGTCTGTCTAATCTCTCTCTCCCTCTCTGTCTAATCACTCTCTCCCTGACTGCGTAATCTCTCTCTCTCTTTCTGACCTCGCTCTCATTTTCTGTCTAATCTCTCTCACACTGTCTGTCTAATCTCTCCCTCCCTGCCTGTCTAACATCTCACTTCCTGTCTGTACAATTTCTCTCTCCCTGTCTGTCGAATCACGTTCTCCCACACTTTCTGACCTCCCTCACCCTGTCTGCCTAACCTCTCTCTCTCTCTTCCTCACCTCTCTCTCCCTGACTGTCGAATCACTCTCTCCCTGTCTGTCTAACCTCTCTCTCGCTTTCTGACCTCCCACTTCCTGTCTGTCTAATCTCTCTCACCTTCACTGTCTAACCACTCTCTCCCTGTCTGTCTAATCTCTCTCTCCCTGTAGGTCTAATCTCTCCCTCCCTGCCTGCCTAATCTCTCTCTCCCTGTCAGTCTAATCTCTCTCACCCTGTCTGCTAATCTCTCTCTCCCTGTCTGTCTAATCTGTCTCTCCTTGTCGGACAAACCTCTCCCTCACTGCCTGTCTAATCTCTATCACCCTGTCATTCTAATCTCTCTCTCCCACTCTTTCTGACCTCACACTCCCTGTCTGTCTAACCACTCTCTCTCTTTCTCACCTCTATCTCCCTGTCTGTCTTAGCTCTCTCTCGCTGTCTGTCTACCCTCTCTCACTCTGTCTGTCTAATCTCTCACTCTCCCAGTCTGTCTATTCTCTCTCACCCTGTCTGTCTAATCTCTCTCTACCTGTCTGTCTACTCTCTTTCCCCCTCTGTCTAATCTCTCTCTCCCTGCCTGTCTAACCTCTGTCTCTCCCTCTCTCTGGCTAATCTCTATCTCCCTGTCTGATTAATCGCTCTCTCCCTATCTGTCTAATCACTCTCTCCCGCACTTTCTGACCTCCCGCACCCTGTCTGTCTGACCTCTCTCTCTCTCTTTCTCACCTCTCTCTCCCTGTCTGTCTAATCACTCTCTCCCTGTCTGTCTAACCTCTCTCTCTTTCTGACCTCTCACTTCCTGTCTGTCTAATCTCTCTCACCCTCTCTGCCTAACCACCCTCTCCCTGTCTGTCTAATCTCTCTTTCCCTGTCGGTCTAATCTTTCTCTCCCTGTCGATCAAATCTCTCTCTCCCTGTCTGTCTAATCTCTATCTCCCTGACTTTATACTCTCCAACGCCCACTCTTTGTGACCTCACTCTCCCTGTCTGACTAACCTCTCTTTCTCTGTCTGTCTACTGTCTTTCTCACTGTCTGTCTAATCTCTCTCTCGCTGTCTGTCTACCCTCTCTCGCTCTGTCTGTCTAATCTCTCTCTCCAATTCTGTCTATCCTCTCTCTCCCTGTCTGTATATTCTTTCTCTCCCTGTCTGTCTAATCTCTCTCTCCCTCTCTGTCTAGTCACTCTCTCCCTGACTGCCTAATCTCTCTCTCACACTCTGTCTAATCTCTCTCTCCCTGTCTGTCTATTCTCTCTCCCCTCTGTCTAATCTCTCTCCCTTGTCTGTTTACCCTCTCTATCCCTGTCATTCTAATCTCTCTCTCCCTGTCTCTCTAACCTCTCTCTCCCTGTCAGTCTAATCTTTCCCTCCCGATCTATATAACTTCTCTCACCCTGTCTGTCAAACTCTCTCTCCCTGTCTGTCGATACTCTCTCTAACATTCTATCTATCCTCTCTCTCCCTGTCTGTCTAATCTCTCTATCCCTGTCTGTGGAACCAATCTCCGTAATCTCTATATTCCTCTCTGTCTAACCGCTCTCTCCATTACTGTCAAATCTCTCTCTCGCTGTTTGTCAAATCTCTCTCTCCCTGTCTGTCTAATCTCTCTCTCCCTCTCTTTCAGGCCTCTCTCTCCCTGTATGTTTAACCTCTCTCTCTCTTTCTGACCTCTCTCTCATTTTCTGTCTAGTCTCTCACAGCCTGTCTGTCTAATCTCTCCCTCCCTGTCTGTCTAATCTCTCTCTTTCCCTGTCTGTCAAAGATCTCTCTCTCCCTCTCTCTATCTAATCTCTCTCTCACTGTCTGTCTAATCTCTCTCTCCCTGTCCGTCTAATCTCTCTCTCCCTGTCTGACTACTCTATCTCACTGTCTGTCTAATCTCTCTCTCGCTGTCTGTCTACCCTCTCACTCTCTGTCTGTCTAATCTCTCTCCCACTGTCTGTGTAATCCCTCTCTCACGGTCTGTCTAATCTCTCTCCCCCTGTCAGTCCAATCTCTATCAACCTATCTGCTAATCTCTATCTCCCTGTCTGTCTAATCTCTCTCTGCCTCTCTTTCAGACCTCTCTCTAGTTGTCTGTTTAACCTCTCTCTCGCTTTCTGACCTCTCTCGTATTTTCTGTCTAGTCTCTCACAGCCTGTCTGTCTAATCTCTCCCTCCCTGTCTGTCTAATCTCTCTCTCCCTGTCTGTCTAAGGCCTCTCTCTCCCTCTCTCTATCTAATCTCTCTCTCACTGTCTGTCTAATCTCTCTCTCCCTCTCCGTCTAATCTCTCTCTCCCTGTCTGTCAACTCTATCTCACTGTCTGTCTAATCTCTCGCTGTCTGTCTACCCTCTCACTCTCTGTCTGTCTAATCTCTCTCCCACTGTCTGTGTAATCCCTCTCTCCCGGTCTGTCTAATCTCTCTCCCCCTGGCAGTCCAATCTCTATCAACCTATCTGCTAATCTCTCTCTCACTGTCTGTCTAATCTGTCTCTCCCTGTCTGTCTAATCTCTCTCTCCATTTCGGTCAAACCTCTCTCTTCCTGTCTGTCTAATCTCTATCTCCCTGTCTTTCGAATCGCTCTCTCCCACTCTTTCTGACCTCACTCTCCCTGTCTGTCTAACCTCTCTCTCTAACTCTATATTCCTCTCTGTCTAACCGCTCTCTCCCTGTCTGTCTAATCTCTCTCACCCTCTCTTTCAGACCTCCCTCTCCCTGTCTGTCTAACCTCTCTCTCTCTTACTCACCTCTATCTCCGTCTGTCTTAGCTCTCTCTCGCATCTGTCTATCCTCTCTCTCTCTGTCTGTCTAATCTCTCTCTCCCAGTCTGTCTAATCTCTCTCTCCCTGTCCGTCTAATCTCTCTCTCCCTGTCTGTCTACTCTATCTCACTGTCAGTCTAATCTCTCTCTCGCTGTCTGTCTACCCTTTCACTCACTGTCTGTCTAATCTCTCTCCAACTGTCTGTGTAATCCCTCTCTCCCGGTCTGTCTAATCTCTCTCCCCCTGTCAGTCCAATCACTATCAACCTATCAGCTAATCTCTCTCTCACTGTCTGTCTAATCTGTCTCTCCCCCTCTGTCTAATCGCTCTCACCCTGTCTGTTTAATCTCGCCCTCCCTCTCTGTCTAACACTCTCTCCCGGTCTGACGTATCTCTCTCTCCCTGTTTGTCTAACCTCTGTCTCTCCCTCTCTCTGTCTAATCCCTCTCTCCCTGTCTCTCTAATCTCTCTCTCCCACACTTTCTGATCTCGCTCACCCTGTCTGTTTAACCTCTCTCTCTCTCTTTGTCGCCTCTCTCTCCATGTCTGTCTAATGTCTCTCTCTCCGTCTGTCTAACCTCTCTCTCTTTCTGACCTCTCACTTCCTGTCTGTCGAATATCTCTCACCATCTCTGTCTAACCACTCTCCCCCTGTCTGTCTAATCTCCCTCTCACTGTCCGTCTAATTACTCTCTCGCTTTCTGTCTACCCTCTCACTCTCTGCCTGTCTAATCTCTCTCTCACTTTCTGTGTAATCTCTCTCTCGCTGTCTGTCTAATCTCTCTCTCCCTGTCAGACTAATCTCTCTCTCCCTGTCTGTCTAACCTCTCTATCCCTGTCTGTCTAATCTCTCTCACTCTCTCTCTGACCTCTCTCTCACAGTCTGTCTAATCTCTCTCACCGTGTCTGCTCATCTCTCCCTCCCTGTCTGTCTAACATCTCTCTCCCTGTCTGTCTAATCTCTCTTTCCCTGTCTGTCTAATCTCTCTATCACTGTCTGTCTAATCTCTCTCCCCCTGTCTGTTAACCTCTCTCTCTCCCTCTCTCTGTCTAATCTCTCTCTCTCCCTGTCTGTCTAATCTCTCTCTCCCTGTCTGTTTAATCTCTCTCTCCCTGTCGATCAAACCTCTCTCTCTCTGTCTGTCTAATCTCTATCTCCCTGTCATTATAACCTCCAATGCCCACTCTTTGTGACCTCACTCTCCCTTTCTGTCTAACCTCTCTCTCTCTGTCTGTCTACTGTCTTTCTCACTGTCTGTCTAATCTCTCTCTCGCTGACTGTCTACCCTCTCACTCTCTGTCTGTCTAATCCCTCTCCCACTGTCTGTGTAATCCCTCTCTCCCGGTCTGTCTGATCTCTCTCCCCCTGTCAGTCCAATCTCTATCAACCTATCAGCTAATCTCTCTCTCCCTGTCTGCCTAATCTCTCTCTCACTCTCTGTCTAATCTCTCTCTCCCTGTCTGTCTATTCTCTCTCCCCCTCTGTCTAATCTCTCTCCCCTATCTGTTTACCCTCTCTATCCTTGTCATTCTAATCTCTCTCTCTCTCTGTCTGTCTAATCAACCTCTCACTGTCTGTCTAACCTCTCTCTCCCAGTCAGTCTAATCTCTCTCTCCCTGTCTCTCTAACCTATCTCTCCCTGTCTGTCTAATCTTTCCCTCCCGATCTCTATAACTTCTCTCACCCTGTCTGTCAAACTCTCTCTCCCTGTCTGTCTATACTCTCGCTAACATTCTATCTATCCACTCTCTCCCTGTCTGTCTCATCTCTCTATCCCTGTCTGTGGAACCAATCTCCGTAATCTCTATATTCCTCTCTGTCTAACCGCTCTCTCCATGTCTGTCAAATCTCTCTCTCGCTGTTTGTCAAATCTCTCTCTCCCTGTCTGTCTAATCTCTCTCTCCTTCTCTTTCAGACCTCTCTCTCCCGGTCTGTTTAACCTCTCTCTCTCTTTCTGACCTCTCTCTCATTTTCTGTCTAGTCTCTCACAGCCTGTCTGTCTAATCTCTCCCTCCCTGTTTGTCTAATCTCTCTCACCCTGTCTGCCAAAGGTCTCTCTCTCCCTCTCTCTATCTAATCTCTCCCTCACTGTCTGTCTAATCTCGCTCTCCCACTCCGTCTAATCTCTCTCTCCCTGTCTGTCTACTCTATCTCACTGTCTGTCTAATCTCTCGCTGTCTGTCTACCCTCTCACTCTCTGTCTGTCTAATCTCTCTCCCACTGTCTGTGTAATCCCTCTCTCCCGGTCTGTCTAATCTCTCTCCCCCTGTCAGTCCAATCTCTATCAACCTACCTGCTAATCTCTCTCTCACTGTCTGTCTAATGTGTCTCTCCCTGTCTGTCTAATCTCTCTCTCCATTTCGGTCAAACCTCTCTCTTCCTGTCTGTCTAATCTCTAGCTCCCTGTCTTTCGAATCGCTCTCTCCCACTCTTTCTGACCTCACTCTCCCTGTCTGTCAAACCTCTCTCTAACTCTATATTCCTCTCTGTCTAACCGCTCTCTCCCTGCCTGTCTAATCTCTCTCTCCCTCTCTTTCAGACCTCCCTCTCCCTGTCTGTCTAACCTCTCTCTCTCTTACTCACCTCTATCTCCCTGTCTGTCTTAGCTCTCTCTCGCATCTGTCTATCCTCTCTCTCTCTGTCTGTCTAATCTCTCTCTCCCAGTCTGTCTAATCTCTCTCTCCCTGTCCGTCAAATCTCTCTCTCCCTGTCTGTCTACTCTATCTCACTGTCTGTCTAATCTCTCTCTCGCTGTCTGTCTATCCTCTCACTCTCTGTCTGTCTAATCTCTCTCCCACTGTCTGTGTAATCCCTCTCTCCCGGTCTGTCTAATCTCTCTCCCCCTGTCAATCCAATCTCTATCGACCTATCAGCTAATCTCTCTCTCACTGTCTGTCTAATCTGTCTCTCCCTGTCTGTCTAATCTCTTTCACCCTGTCTGTTTAATCTCGCCCTCCCTGTCTGTCTAACACTCTCTCCCGGTCTGACTTATCTCTCTCTCCCTGTTTGTCTAACCTCTGTCTCTCCCTCTCTCTGTCTAATCCCTCTCTCCCTGTCTCTCTAATCTCTCTCTCCCACACTTTCTGATCTCGCTCACCCTGTCTGTTTAACCTCTCTCTCTCTCTTTCTCACCTCTCTCTCCCTGTCTGTCTAATCTCTCTCTCTCCGTCTGTCTAACCTCTCTCTCTTTCTGACCTCTCACTTCCTGTCTGTCTAATATCTCTCACCCTCTCTGTCTAACCACTCTCCCCCTGTCTGTCTAATCTCCCTCTCCCTGTCCGTCTAATGTCTCTCTCACTGTCTGTCTACTCTCTCTCTCTCACTGTCTGTCTAATCTCTCGCTCGCTTTCTGTCTACCCTCTCACTCTCTGCCTGTCTAATCTCTCTCTCAATTTCTGTGTAATCTCTTTCTCCCTGTCTGTCTAATCTCTCTCTCCCTGTCAGACTAATCTCTCTCTCCCTGTCTGTCTAACCTCTCTATCCCTGTCTGTCTAATCTCTCTCTCACTCTCTCTCTCTGACCTCTCTCTCACAGTCTATCTACTCTCTCTCACCGTGTCTGCTCATCTCTCCCTCCCTGTCTGTCTAACATCTCTCTCCCTGTCTGTCTAATCTCTCTTTCCCTGTCTGTCTAATCTCTCTATCACTGTCTGTCTAATCTCTCTCCCCCTGTCTGTTAACCTCTCTCTCTCCCTCTCTCTGTCTAATCTCTCTCTCTCCCTGTCTGTCTAATCTCTCTCTCCCTGTCTGTCTAATCTCTCTCTCCCTGTCGATCAAACCTCTCTCTCTCTGTCTGTCTAATCTCTATCTCCCTGTCATTATAATTTCCAACGCCCACTCTTTGTGACCTCACTCTCACTGTCTGTCTAACCTCACTCTCTCTGTCTGTCTACTGTCTTTCTCACTGTCTGTCTAATCTCTCTCTCGCTGTCTGTCTACCCTCTCACTCTCTGTCTGTCTAATCTCTCTCCCACTGTCTGTGTAATCCCTCTCTCCCGGTCTGTCTAATCTCTCTCCCCCTGTCAGTCCAATCTCTATCAACCTATCAGCTAATCTCTCTCTCCCTGTCTGTCTAATCTCTCTCTCCCTCTCTGTCTAATCACTCTCTCCCTGACTGTCAAATCTCTCTCTCCCTGTCTGCCTAATCTCTCTCTCACTCTCTGTCTAATCTCTCTCCCTGTCTGTCTATTCTCTCTCCCCCTCTGTCTAATCTCTCTCCCCTTTCTGTTTACCCTCTCTATCCTTGTCATTCTAATCTCTCTCTCTCTCTGTCTGTCTAACCACCCTCTCACTGTCTGTCTAACCTCTCTCTCCCAGTCAGTCTAATCTCTCTCTCCCTGTCTCTCTAACCTATCTCTCCCTGTCTGTCTAATCTTTCCCTCCCGATCTCTATAACTTCTCTCACCCTGTCTGTCAAACTCTCTCTCCCTGTCTGTCTATACTCTCTCTAACATTCTATCTATCCTCTCTCTCCCTGTCTGTCTAATCTCTCTATCCCTGTCTGTGGAACCAATCTCCGTAATCTCTATATTCCTCTCTGTCTAACCGCTCTCTCCATGTCTGTCAAATCTCTCTCTCGCTGTTTGTCAAATCTCTCTCTCCCTCTCTGTCTCATCTCTCTCTCCCTCTCTTTCAGACCTCTCTCTCCCTGTCTGTTTAACGTCTCTCTCTCTTTCTGACCTCTCTCTCATTTTCTATCTAGTCTCTCACAGCCTGTCTGTCTAATCTCTCCCTCCCTGTCTGTCTAATCTCTCTCTCCCTGTCTGCCAAAGGTCTCTCTCTCTCTATCTAATCTCTCTCTCACTGTCTGTCTAATCTCTCTCTCCCTCTCCGTCTAATCTCTCTCTCCCTGTCTGTCAACTCTATCTCACTGTCTGTCTAATCTCTCGCTGTCTGTCTACCCTCTCACTCTCTGTCTGTCTAATCTCTCTCCCACTGTCTGTGTAATCCCTCTCTCCCGGTCTGTCTAATCTCTCTCCCCCTGTCAGTCCAATATCTATCAACCTACCTGCTAATCTCTCTCTCACTATCTGTCTAATGTGTCTCTCCCTGTCTGTCTAATCTCTCGCTCCATTTCGGTCAAACCTCTCTCTTCCTGTCTGTCTAATCTCTAGCTCCCTGTCTTTCGAATCGCTCTCTCCCACTCTTTCTGACCTCACTCTCCCTGTCTGTCTAACCTCTCTCTCTAACTCTATATTCCTCTCTGTCTCACCGCTCTCTCCCTGCCTGTCTGATCTCTCTCTCTCTCTCTTTCAGACCTCCCTCTCCCTGTCTGTCTAACCTCTCTCTCTCTCTTACTCACCTCTATCTCCCTGTCTGTCTTAGCTCTCTCTCGCATCTGTCTATCCTCTCTCTCTCTGTCTGTCTAATCTCTCTCTCCCAGTCTGTCTAATCTCTCTCTCCCTGTCCGTCTAATCTCTCTCTCCCTGTCTGTCTACTCTATCTCACTGTCTGTCTAATCTCTCTCTCGCTGTCTGTCTCTCCTCTCACTCTCTGTCTGTCTAATCTCTCTCCCACTGTCTGTGTAATCCCTCTCTCCCGGTCTGTCTAATCTCTCTCCCCCTGTCAATCCAATCTCTATCAACCTATCAGCTAATCTCTCTCTCACTGTCTGTCTAATCTGTCTCTCCCTGTCTGTCTAATCTCTCTCACCTTGTCTGTTTGATCTCTCCCTCCCTGTCTGTCTGACATCTCTCTCCCGGTCTGACTTATCTCTCTCTCCCTGTTTGTCTAACCTCTGTCTCTCCCTCTCTCTGTCTAATCCCTCTCTCCCTGTCTCTCTAATCTCTCTCTCCCACACTTTCTGATCTCGCTCACCCTGTCTGTTTAACCTCTCTCTCTCTCTTTCTCACCTCTCTCTCCCTGTCTGTCTAATCTCTCTCTCTCCGTCTGTCTAACCTCTCTCTCTTTCTGACCTCTTACTTCCTGTCTGTCTAATATCTCTCACCCTCTCTGTCTAACCACTCTCCCCCTGTCTGTCTAATCACCCTCTCCCTGTCCGTATAATTTCTCTCTCACTGTCTGTCTACTCTCTCTCTCTGTCTGTCTAATCTCTCGCTCGCTTTCTGTCTACCCTCTCACTCTCTGTCTGTCTAATCTCTCTATCACTTTCTGTGTAATCTCTCTCTGCCTGTCTGTCTAATCTCTCTCTCCCTGTTTGTCTAACCTCTGTCTCTCTCTCTCTCTGTCTAATCCCTCTCTCCCTGTCTCTCTAATCTCTCTCTCCGACACTTTCTGATCTCGCTCACCATGTCTGTTTAACCTCTCTCTCTCTCTTTCTCACCTCTCTCTCCCTGTCTGTCTAATCTCTCTCTCTCCGTCTGTCTAACCTCTCTCTCTTTCTGACATCTCACTTCCTGTCTGTCTAATATCTCTCACCCTCTCTGTCTAACCACTCTCCCCCTGTCTGTCTAATCTCCCTCTCCCTGTCCGTATAATTTCTCTCTCACTGTCTGTCTACTCTCTCTCTCTCACTGTCTGTCTAATCTCTCGCTCGCTTTCTGTCTACCCTCTCACTCTCTGTCTGTCTAATCTCTCTATCACTTTCTGTGTAATCTCTCTCTCCCTGTCTGTCTAATCTCTCTCTCCCTGTTTGTCTAACCTCTGTCTCTCTCTCTCTCTGTCTAATCCCTCTCTCCCTGTCTCTCTAATCTCTCTCTCCCACACTTTCTGATCTCGCTCACCATGTCTGTTTAACCTCTCTCTCTCTCTTTCTCACCTCTCTCTCCCTGTCTGTCTAATCTCTCTCTCTCCGTCTGTCTAACCTCTCTCTCTTTCTGACCTCTAACTTCCAGTCTGTCTAATATCTCTCACCCTCTCTGTCTAACCACTCTCCCCCTGTCTGTCTAATCTCCCTCTCCCTGTCCGTCTAATTTCTCTCTCACTGTCTGTCTACTCTGGCTCTCACACTGTCTGTCTAATCTCTCGCTCGCTTTCTGTCGACCCTCTCACTCTCTGTCTGTCTAATCTCTCTATCACTTTCTGTGTAATCTCTCTCACCCTGTCTGTCTAATCTCTCTCTCCCTGTCAGACTAATCTCTCTCTCACTCTCCCTCTGACCTCCCTCTCACAGTCTGTCTAATCTCTCTCACCGTGTCTGCTCATCTCTCTCTCCCTGTCTGTCTAATCTCTCCCTCCCTGTCTGTCTAACATCTCTCTCCCTGTCTGTCTAATCTCTCTTTCCCTGTCTGTCTAATCTCTCTCTCACTGTCTGTCTAATCTCTCTCTCCCTGTCTGTCTAATCTCTCTCTTCCTGTCAGACTAATCTCTCTCTCACTCTCCCTCTGACCTCTCTCTCACAGTCTGTCTAATCTCTCTCACCGTGTCTGCTCATCTCTCTCTCCCTGTCTGTCTAATCTCTCCCTCCCTGTCTGTCTAACATCTCTCTCCCTGTCTGTCTAATCTCTCTTTCCCTGTCTGTCTAATCTCTCTCTCACTGTCTGTCTAATCTCTCTCTCCCTGTCTGTTAACCTCTCTCTCTCCCTCTCTCTGTTTAATCTCTCTCTCCCTGTCTGTCTAATCTCTCTCTCCCTGTCTGTCTAATCTCTCTCTCCCTGTCGATCAAACCTCTCTCTCTCTGTCTGCCTAATCTCTATCTCCCTGTCATTATAATCTCCAACGCCCACTCTTTGTGACCTCACTCTCCCTGTCTGTCTAACCTCTCTCTCTCTGTCTGTCTACTGTCTTTCTCACTGTCTGTCTAATCTCTCTCTCGCTGTCTGTCTACCCTCTCTCTCTCTGTCTGTCTAATCTCTCTCTCCCATTCTGTCTATCCTCTCTCTCCCTGTCTGTATATTCTTTCTCTCCCTGACTGTCTACTCTCTCTCTCCCTGTCTGCCTAATCTCTCTCTCACTCTCTGTCTAATCTCTCTCTCCCTGTCTGGGGATTTCGGAGGCAGCGGTGCGCAGGGGCCTTCTTGGAGGTGAGTAGTGTATTTAAAAGCCTTACCTTTACAGGAGCAGCCCTTTGGAGTTCGGCGGCAGCGGTGCGCAGGGGCCTTCTGGGAGGAGAGTACTTACTTTAAAAAGCCTTGCCTTTACAGGAGCAGCCCTTAGGATTTCGGCGGCAGCTGTGCGCAGGGCCCTTCTTGGAGGTGAGTCGTGTATTTCAAAGCCTTGCCTGGTCCCGTGTCTGTTCTTCTTTTCTGTTTTATTTGTTTTTATATAAGGCGGGAACCTAAAGTTCGACCCGCGGACCTCTGGGAAGTCCCCCCCCAACCAATAAATTCTGGTGGAAAGGAAACCCGAGACCCATTGGTGTAAGGTAAGTGCCATATTATACTTTATTATATTATTAGCATTGTGCAGGTTAAGGTTCGGAGGTGGAGGAGCAGTCTCTGTCAGCGAGAGAACCTGAGAACATCGAAGACACTCAGAAGGTGAGTAAGTTATTTTTACTTTTATACCTTTTTTCAAATTGTGTGTGTCGGGGGGAAACTAAAGTGACATCACAGAAAAGCTGTGGCCAGAGTGGCTGGTTGGGATTCTAACCTAAATTTTTTTTAAAATTTGAGTATTTGGGAACTAATTAAACATAATAACTTAATTATAATTTAGAGGATATCTAAGCCAGAGATCGGAGAGTATTATAGTTAGCTATCGCATTTCTATTAGAAATCTAGTGCTAGGAAACAGATAGTTGACAGTAACTTTGAAATTTAAAAAAAAGTATTTAAAAAAAAAAGACATATTTTAATTAATTGACGCAATATCAGTTAGAGGGGTGCTGTGCTCTGACTGTGACATGTGGCAGGTCCGGGAGGCTTCCAGCGTCCCGGATGGCTTCATCTGCAGAAAGTGCACCCAACTGGAGCTCCTCACAGACCGCATGGTTCGGTTGGAGCAGCAATTGGATGCACTTAGGAGCATGCAGGTGGCGGAAAGCGTCATAGATCGCAGTTATGTAAATGTGGTCACACCCAAGGTGCAGGCAGAGAAATGGGTGACCACCAGAAAGGGCAGGCAGTCAGTGCAGGAATCCCCTGTGGTTGTCCCCCTCTCGAACAGATATACCCCTTTGGATACTGTCGGGGGGGATAGCCTATCAGGGGAAAACAGCAGCAGCCAGAGCAGTGGCACCACGGCTGGCTCTGATGTTCAGAAGGGAGGGTCAAAGCGCAGAAGAGTAATAGTAATAGGGGACTCTATAGTCAGGGGCACAGATAGGCGCTTCTGTGGACGTGAAAGAGACTCCAGGATGGTATGTTGCCTCCCTGGTGCCAGGGTCCAGGATGTCTCCGAACGGGTAGAGGGCATCCTGAAGGGGGAGGGCAAACAGGCAGAGGTCGTTGTACATATTGGTACTAACGACATAGGCAGGAAGGGGCATGAGGTCCTGCAGCAGGAGTTCAGGGAGCTGGGCAGAAAGTTAAAAGACAGGACCTCGAGGGTTGTAATCTCGGGATTACTCCCTGTGCCACGTGCCAGTGAGGCTAGAAATGGGAAGATAGAGCAGATAAACACGTGGCTAAACAGCTGGTGTAGGAGGGAGGGTTTCCATTATCTGGACCACTGGGAACTCTTCCGGGGCAGGTGTGACCTGTATAAGAAGGACGGGTTGCATCTAAACTGGAGAGGCATAAATATCCTGGCCGCAAGGTTTGCTAGTGTCACACGGGAGGGTTTAAACTAGTATGGCAGGGGGTGGGCACGGGAGCAATAGGTCAGAAGGTGAGAGCATTGAGGGAGAACTAGGGAATAGGGACAGTGTGGCTCTGAGGCAGAGCAGACGGGGAGAAGTTGCTGAACACAGCGGGTCTGGTGGCCTGAAGTGCATATGTTTTAATGCAAGGAGCATTACGGGTAAGGCAGATGAACTTAGAGCTTGGATTACTACTTGGAACTATGATGCTGTTGCCATTACAGAGACCTGGTTGAGGGAAGGGCAGGAGCAGCTAAACGTTCCAGGATTTAGATGTTTCAGGCGGGATAGAGGGGGATGTAAAAGGGGAGGTGGAGTTGCGCTACTTGTTCGGGAGAATATCACAGCTATACTGCGAGAGGACACCTCAGAGGGCAGTGAGGCTATATGGGTAGAGATCAGGAATAAGAAGGGTGCAGTCACAATGTTGGGGGTATACTACAGGCCTCCCAACAGCCAGCGGGAGATAGAGGAGCAGATAGGCAGACAGATTTTGGAAAAGAGTAAAAACAACAGGGTTGTGGTGATGGGAGACTTCAACTTCCCCAATATTGACTGGGACTCACTTAGTGCCAGGGGCTTAGACGGGGCGGAGTTTGTAAGGAGCATCCAGGAGGGCTTCTTAAAACAATATGTAAACAGTCCAACTAGGGAAGGGGCGGTACTGGACCTGGTATTGGGGAATGAGCCCGGCCAGGTGGTAGATGTTTCAGTAGGGGAGCATTTCGGTAACAGTGACCACAATTCAGTAAGTTTTAAAGTACTGGTGGACAAGGATAAGAGTGGTCCGAGGATGAATGTGCTAAATTGGGGGAAGGCTAATTATAACAATATTAGGCGGGAACTGAAGAACATAGATTGGGGGCGGATGTTTGAGGGCAAATCAACATCAGACATGTGGGAGGCTTTCAAGTGTCAGTTGAAAGGAATACAGGACCGGCATGTTCCTGTGAGGAAGAAAGATAAATACGGCAATTTTCGGGAACCTTGGATGACGAGTGATATTGTAGGCCTCGTCAAAAAGAAAAAGGAGGCATTTGTCAGGGCTAAAAGGCTGGGAACAGACGAAGCCTGTGTGGCATATAAGGAAAGTAGGAAGGAACTTAAGCAAGGAGTCAGGAGGGCTAGAAGGGGTCCCGAAAAATCATTAGCAAATAGGGTTAAGGAAAATCCCAAGGCTTTTTCCACGTACATAATAAGCAAGAGGGTAGCCAGGGAAAGGGTTGGCCCACTGAAGGATAGGCAAGGGAATCTATGTGTGGAGCCAGAGGAAATGGGCGAGGTACTAAATGAATACTTTGCATCAGTATTCACCAAAGAGAAGGAATTGGTAGATGTTGAGTCTGGAGAAGGGGGTGTAGATAGCCTGGGTCACATTGTGATCCAAAAAGACGAGGTGTTGGGTGTCTTAAAAAATATTAAGGTAGATAAGTCCCCAGGGCCTGATGGGATCTACCCCAGAATACTGAAGGAGGCTGGAGAGGAAAGTGCTGAGGCCTTGACAGAAATCTTTGGATCCTCGCTGTCTTCAGGAGATGTCCCGGAGGACTGGAGAATAGCCAATGTTGTTCCTCTGTTTAAGAAGGGTAGCAAGGATAATCCCGGGAACTACAGGCCGGTGAGCCTTACGTCAGTGGTAGGGAAATTACTGGAGAGAATTCTTAGAGACAGGATCTACTCCCATTTGGAAGCAAATGGACGTCTTAGTGAGAGGCAGCACGGTTTTGTGAAGAGGAGGTCGTGTCTCACTAACTTGATAGAGTTTTTCGAGGAGGTCACTGAGATGATTGATGCAGGTAGGGCAGTAGATGTTGTCTATATGGACTTCAGTAAGGCCTTTGACAAGGTCCCTCATGGTAGACTAGTACAAAAGGTGAAGTCACACGGGATCAGGGGTGAACTGGCAAGGTGGATACAGAACTGGCTAGGCCATAGAAGGCAGAGGGTAGCAATGGAGGGATGCTTTTCTAATTGGAGGGCTGTGACCAGTGGTGTTCCACAGGGATCAGTGCTGGGACCTTTGCTCTTTGTAGTATATATAAATGATTTGGAGGAAAATGTAACTGGTCTGATTAGTAAGTTTGCAGACGACACAAAGGTTGGTGGAATTGCGGATAGCGATGAGGACTGTCTGAGGATACAGCAGGATTTAGATTGTCTGGAGACTTGGGCGGAGAGATGGCAGATGGAGTTTAATCCGGACAAATGTGAGGTAATGCATTTTGGAAGGTCTAATGCAGGTAGGGAATATACAGTGAATGGTAGAACCCTCAAGAGTATTGAAAGTCAAAGAGATCTAGGAGTACAGGTCCACAGGTCATTGAAAGGGGCAACACAGGTGGAGAAGGTAGTCAAGAAGGCATACGGCATGCTTGCCTTCATTGGCCGGGGCATTGAGTATAAGAATTGGCAAGTCATGTTGCAGCTGTATAGAACCTTAGTTAGGCCACACTTGGAGTATAGTGTTCAATTCTGGTCGCCACACTACCAGAAGGATGTGGAGGCTTTAGAGAGGGTGCAGAAGAGATTTACCAGAATGTTGCCTGGTATGGAGGGCATAAGCTATGAGGAGCGGTTGAATAAACTCGGTTTGTTCTCACTGGAACGAAGGAGGTTGAGGGGCGACCTGATAGAGGTATACAAAATTATGAGGGGCATAGACAGAGTGGATAGTCAGAGGCTTTTCCACAGGGTAGAGGGGTCAATTACTAGGGGGCATAGGTTTAAGGTGAGAGGGGCAAGGTTTAGAGTAGATGTTCGAGGCAAGTTTTTTACGCAGAGGGTAGTGGGTACCTGGAACTCGCTACCGGAGGAGGTAGTGGAAGCAGGGACGATAGGGACATTTAAGGGGCATCTTGACAAATGTATGAATAGGATGGGAATAGAAGGATACGGACCCAAGAAGTGTAGAAGATTGTAGTTTAGTCGGGCAGTATGGTCGGCACGGGCTTGGAGGGCCGAAGGGCCTGTTCCTGTGCTGTACATTTCTTTGTTCTTTGTTTGTTGTTTGTCTGTCTATTCTCTCTTTCCCTCTGTCTAATCTCTCTCCCCTGTCTGTTTACCCTCTCTATCCCTGTCATTCTAATCTCTCTCTCTCTCTCTGTCTGTCTAATCGCCCTCTCACTGTCTGTCTAACCTCTCTCTCCCAGTCAGTCTAATCTCTCTCTCCCTGTCTCTCTAACCTATCTCTCCCTGCCTGTCTAATCTTTCCCTCCCGATCTCTATAACTTCTCTCACCCTGTCTGTCACACTCTCTCTCCCTGTCTGTCTATACTCTCTCTAACATTCTATCTATCCTCTCTCTCCCTGTCTGTCTAATCTCTCTATCCCTGTCTGTCTAATCTCTCCCTCTCCCTGTCCGTCTAATCTCTCTCTCCCTGTCTGTCTACTCTATCTCACTGTCTGTCTAATCTCTCTCACCGTGTCTGCTCATCTCTCTCTCCCTGTCCGTCTAATCTCTCTCTCCCTGTCTGTCTAATTTCTCTATCCCTGTCGGTCAAACCTCTCTCTCCCTGTCTGTCTAATCTCCATCTCCCTGTCTTTCGAATCTCTCACTCACTGTCTGTCTACCCTCTCTCTCCCAGTCTGTCTATTCTCTCTCACCCTGTCTGTCTAAATTCTCTCTACCTGTCTGTCTAATCACACTCTCCCCATCTGTCTATCATCCCTCTCACTGTCTGTATATTCTTTCTCTCCCTGTCTGTCTAATCTCTCTCTCCCTCTCTGTCGAATCACTCTCTCCCTGTCTGTCTAACCGCGCTCTCTCTTTCTGACCTCCCACTTCCTGTCTGTCTAATCTCTCTCACCCTCACTGTCTAACCACTCTCTCCCTGTCTGTCTAATCTCTCTCTCCCTGTCCGTCTAATCTCTCTCTCCCTGTCTGTCTACTCTCTCTCACTGTCTGTCTAATCTCTCTCTCGCTGTCTGTCTACCTTCTCACTCTCTGTCTGTCTAATCTCTCTCTCCCATTCTGTCTATCCTCTCTCTCCCTGTCTGTGTATTCTTTCTCTCCCTGACTGACTAATCTCTCTCTCCCTGTCTGCCTAATCTCTCTCTCACTCTCTGTCTAATCTCTCTCTCCCTGTCTGTCTATTCTCTCTCCCCCTCTGTCTAATCTCTCTCCCCTGTCTGTTTACCCTCTCTATCCCTTTAATTCTAATCTCTCTCTCTCTCTGTCTGTCTAATCACCCTCTCCCTGTCTGTCTAACCGCTCTCTCATAGTCAGTCTAATCTCTCTCTCCCTGTCTGTCTAATCTTTCCCTCCCGATCTATATAACTTCTCTCACCCTGTCTGTCATACTCTCTCCCTGTCTGTCTATACTCTCTCTAACATTCTATCTATCCTCTCGCTCCCTGTCTGTCTAATCTCTCTATCCCTGTCTGTGTAACCAATCTCCGTAATTTCTATATTCCTCTCTGTCTAACCGTTCTCTCCATGCATGTCAAATCTCTCTCTCGCTGTTTGTCAAATCTCTCTCTCGCTGTTTGTCAAATCTCTCTCTCCCTGTCTGTCTAATCTCTCTCTCCCTCTCGTTCAGACCTCTCTCTCCCTGTCTGTTTAACCTCTCCCTCTCTTTCTGACCTCTCTCTCATTTTCTGCCTAGTCTCTCACAGCCTGTCTGTCTAATCTCTCCCTCCCTGTCTGTCTAATCTCTCTCTCCCTGTCTGTCTAAGATGCTCTCTCCCTCTCTCTATTTAATCTCTCTCTCACTGTCTGTCTAATCTCTCTCTCCCTCTCCGTCTAATCTCTCTCTCCCTGTCTGTCTACTCTATCTCACTGTCTGTCTAATCTCTCTCTCGCTGTCTGTCTACCGTCTCACTCTCTGTCTGTCTAATCTCACTCCCTCTGTCTGTGTAATCCCTCTCTCCCGGTCTGTCTAATCTCTCTCCCCCTGTCAGTCCAATCTCTATCACCCTATCTGCTAATCTCTCTCTCACAGTCTGTCTAATCTCTATCTCCCTCTCTTTCGAATCGCTCTCTCCCACTCTTTCTGACCTCACTCTCCCTGTCTGTCTAACCTCTCTCTCTAACTCTATATTCCTCTCTGTCTAACCGCTCGCTCCCTGTCTGTCTAATCTCTCTCTCCCTCTCTTTCAGACCTCCCTCTCCCTGTCTGTCTAACCTCTCTCTCTCTTTCTCAACTCTATCTCCCTGTCTGTCTTAGCTCTCTTTCGCATCTGTCTATCCTCTCTCTCTCTGTCTGTCTAATCTCTCTCTACCAGTCTGTCTAATCTCTCTCTCCCTGTCCGTCTAATCTCTCTCTCCCTGTCTGTCTACTCTATCTCACTGTCTGTCTAATCTCTCTCTCGCTGCCTGTCTACCCTCTCACTCTCTGTCTGTCTAATTTCTCTCCCACTGTTCGTGTAATCCCTCTCTCCCGGTCTGTCTAATCTCTCTCCCCCTGTCAGTCCAATCTCTATCAACCTTTCTGCTAATCTCTCTCTCACTGTCTGTCTAATCTGTCTCTTCCTGTCTGTCTAATCTCTCTCTCCATTTCGGTGAAACCTCTCTCTTCCTGTCTGTCTAATCTCTATCTCCCTGTCTTTCGAATCTCTCTCCCCCACTCTTTCTGACCTCACTCTCCCTGTCTGTCTAACCTCTCGCGCTAACTCGATATTCCTCTCTGTCTAACCGCTCTCTCCTTGTCTGTCTAATCTCTCTCTCCCTCTCTTTCAGACCTCCCTCTGCTGTCTGTCTAACCTCGCTCTCTCTTTCTCACCTCTATCTCCCTGTCTGTCTTAGCTCTCTCTCGCATCTGTCTATCCTCTCTCTATCTGTCTGTCTAATCTCTCTCTCCCAGTCTGTCTATTCTCTCTCACCCTGTCTGTCTAATCCCCCTCTACCTGTCTGTCTACTCTCTTTCCTCCTCTGTCTAATCTCTCTCCCCTGTCTGCTTAGCCTCTCTATCCCTTTCAGTCTAATCGCTCACTCTCCCTGTCTGTCTAATCACCCACTCCCTGTCTGGCTAATCTTTCCCTCCCGATCTATATAAATTCTCTCTCCCTGTCTGTCTAATCTCTCTCTCCCTGTCTGTCTAATTTCTCTATCCCTGTCGGTCAAACATCTCTCTCCCTGTCTGTCTAATCTCCATCTCCCTGTCTTTCGAATCTCTCACTCACTGTCTGTCTACCCTCTCTCTCTCTGTCTGTCTAATCTCTCTCTCCCAGTCTGTCTATTCTCTCCCACCCTGTCTGTCTAAACTCTCTCTACCTGTCTGTCTAATCACACTCTCCCCCATCTGTCTATCCTCTCTCTCACTGTCTGTATATTCTTTCTCTCCCTGTCTGTCTAATCTCTCTCTCCCTCTCTGTCTAATCACTCTCTCCCTGACTGCCTAATCTCTCTCTCTCTTTCTGACCTCGCTCTCATTTTCTGTCTAATCTCTCTCACCCTGTCTGTCGAATCTCTCCCTCCCTGCCTGTCTAACATGTCACTCCCTGTCTGTCTAATCTATCTTTCCCTGTCTGTCTAATCTCTCTCTCCCTGTCTGTCTAATCTCTCACTCCCTGTCTGTCTAACCTCTCTCTCTCCCTCTCTCTGTCTAATCTCTCTCTCTCCCTGTCTGTCTAATCTCTCTCTCCCTGTCTGTCTAATCTCTCTCTCCCTGCCTGTCTAACCTCTCACTCTCCCTCTGTTTACCCTCTCTATCCCTGTTATTCTAATCTCTCTCTCTCTCTGTCTGTCTAATCACCCTCTCACTGTCTGTCTAACCTCTCTCTCCCAGTCAGTCTAATCTCTCTCTCCCTGTCTCTCTAACCTATCTCTCCCTGTCTGTCTAATCTTTCCCTCCCGATCTCTATAACTTCTCTCACCCTGTCTGTCAAACTCTCTCTCCCTGTCTGTCTATACTCTCTCTAACATTCTATCTCTCCCTGTCTGTGTAACCTATCTATCTAAACTCCATATTCCTCTCTGTCTAACCGCTCTCTCCCTGTCTGTCCAATCTCTCTCTCTCTGTTTGTCAAATCTCTCTTTCCCTGTCTGTCGAATCACGCTCTCCCACACTTTCTGACCTCCCTCACCCTGTCTGTCTAACCTCTCTCTTTCTCTTCCTCACCTCTCTCTCCCTGACTGTCGAATCACTCTCTCCGTCTGTCTAACCTCTCTCTCTCTTTCTGACCTCCCACTTCCTGTCTGTCTAATCTCTCTCACCCTCACTGTCTAACCACTCTCGCCCTGTCTGTCTAATCTCTCTCTCGCTGTCCGTCTAATCTCTCTCTCCCTGTCTGTCTACTCTCTCTCACTGTCTGTCTAATCTCTCTCTCGCTGTCTGTCTACCTTCTCACTCTCTGTCTGTCTAATCTCTCTCTCCCATTCTGTCTATCCTCTCTCTCCCAGTCTGTATATTCTTTCTCTCCCTGACTGACTAATCTCTCTCTCACTCTCTGTCTAATCTCTCTCTCCCTGTTTGTCTATTCTCTCTCCCCCTCTGTCTAATCTCTCTCCCCTGTCTGTTTACCCTCTCTATCCCTGTCATTCTAATCTCTCTCTCTCTCTGTCTGTCTAATCACCCTCTCCCTGTCTGTCTAACCTCTCTCTCATAGTCAGTCTAATCTCTCTCTCCCTGTCTGTCTAATCTTTCCCTCCCGAACTATATGACTTCTCTCACCCTGTCTGTCAAACTCTCTCTCCCTGTCTGTCTATACTCTCTCTAACATTCTATCTATCCTCTCTCTCCCTGTCTGTTTAACCTCTCTCTCTCTTTCTGACCTCTCTCTCATTTTCTGCCTAGTCTCTCACAGCCTGTCTGTCTAATCTCTCCCTCACTGTCTGTCTAATCTCTCTCTCCCTGTCTGTCTAAGCTCGCTCTCTCCCTCTCTCTCTCTAATCTCTCTCTCTCTGTCTGTCTAATCTCTCTCCCACTTTCTGTGTAATCCCTCTCTCCCTGTCTGTCTAATCTCTCTCCCCCTGTCAGTCCAATCTCTATCAACCTATCTGCTAATCTCTCTCTCACAGTCTGTCTAATCTGTCTCTCCCTGTCTGTCTAATCTCTCTCTCCATTTCGGTCAAACCTCTCTGTTCCTGTCTGTCTAATCTCTATCTCCCTGTCTTTCGAATCGCTCTCTCCCACTCTTTCTGACCTCACTCTCCCTGTCTGTCTAACCTCTCTCTCTAACTCTCTATTCCTCTCTGTCTAACCGCTCGCTCCCTGTCTGTCTAATCTCTCTCTCCCTCTCTTTCAGACCTCCCTCTCCCTGTCTGTCTAATCTCTCTCTCTCTTTCTCACCTCCATCTCCCTGTCTGTCTTAGCTCTCTTTCGCATCTGTCGATCCTCTCTCTCTCTGTCTGTCTAATCTCTCTCTCCCAGTCTGTCTAATCTCTCTCTCCCTGTCCGTCTAATCTCTCTCTCCCTGTCTGTCTACTCTATCTCACTGTCTGTCTAATCTCTCTCTCGCTGCCTGTCTACCCTCTCACTCTCTGTCTGTCTAATCTCTCTCCCACTGTCTGTGTAATCCCTCTCTCCCGGTCTGTCTAATCTCTCTCCCCCTGTCAGTCCAATCTCTATCAACCTATCTGCTAATCTCTCTCTCACTGTCTGTCTAATCTGTCTCTCCCTGTCTGTCTAATCTCTCTCTCCATTTCGGTGAAACCTCTCTCTTCCTGTCTGTCTAATCTCTATTTCCCTGTCTTTCGAATCTCTCTCTCCCACTCTTTCTGACCTCACTCTCCCTGTCTCTCTAACCTCTCGCTCTAACTCTATATTCCTCTCTGTCTAACCGCTCTCTCCTTGTCTGTCTAATCTCTCTCTCCCTCTCTTTCAGACCTCCCTCTGCTGTCTGTCTAACCTCGCTCTCTCTTTCTCACCTCTATCTCCCTGTCTGTCTTAGCTCTCTCTCGCATCTGTCTATCCTCTCTCTCTCTGTCTGTCTAATCTCTCTCTACCAGTCTGCCTATTCTCTCTCACCCTATCTGTCGAAACCCCCTCTACCTGTCTGTCTACTCTCTTTCCCCCTCTGTCTAATCTCTCTCCCCTGTCTGCTTAGCCTCTCTATTCCTTTCAGTCTAATCTCTCACTCTCCCTGTCTGTCTAATCACCCACTCCCTTTCTGTCTAATCTTTCCCTCCAGATCTATATAACCTCTCTCTCCCTGTCTGTCAAACTCTCTCTCCCTGTCTGTCTATACTCTCTCAAACATTCTATCTATCCTCTCTCTCCCAGTTTGTCTAATCTCTCTATCCCTGTCTGTGGAACCAATCTCCGTAACCTCTATAATCCTCTCTCTCTAACCGCTCTCTCCCTGTCTGTCAAATAACTCTCTCGCTGTTTGTCAAATCTCTCTCTCCCTCTCTTTCAGACCTATCTCTCCCTGTCTGTCTGACCTCTCTCTCTCTTTCTGACCTCTCTCTCATTTCTGTCTTATCTCTCTACCCCTGTCTGTCTAATCTCTCCCTCCCTGCCTGGATAATCTCTCTCTCCCTGTCGGTCTAAATTCTCTCCCTCGCTCGCTCTGTCTAATCTCTCTCTCCCTGTCTGTCTAATCGCTCTCTCCCTGTCCGTCTCAACTCTCTCTCCCTGTCCGTCTACTCTCTCTCACTGTCTGTCTAATCTCTCTCTCGCTGTCTGTCAAACCTCTCACTCACTGTGTGTCTAATCTCTCTCCCACTGTCTGTGTAATCTCTCTCTCCCGGTCTGTCCAATTTCTCTCTCCCTGTCAGTCTAATCTCTATTAACCTGTCTGCTAATCTCTCTCTCGCTGTCTGTCTAATCTGTCTCTCCCTGTCGGTCAAACCTCTCTCTCCCTGTCTGTCTAATCACTCTCTCCCACTCTTTCTGACGTCACTCTGCTGTCTGTCTCACCTCTCTCTCTCTCTTTCTCGCCTCTATCTTCCTGTCTGTCTTAGCTCTCTCTCGCTGTCTGCCTACCCTTTCTCTCTCTGTCTGTCTTATCTCTCTCTCCCAGTCTGTCGATTCTCTCTCACCCTGTTTGTCTAAGCTCTCTCTACCTCTCTGTCTACTCTCTTTCCCCCTCTGTCTAAACTCTCTCCCCAGTCTGATTACCCTCTCTATCCCTGTAAGTCTAAGCGCTCTCTCTCCCTCTCTCTCTAATCACCGTCTCCCTGACTGTCTAATCTCTCTCCCTGTCAGTCTAATCTCTCTCTCCCTGTCTGTCTAACCTCTCTCTCCCTGTCTGTCTAACCTTTCTCTCCCTATCTTTCTAACCTCTCTCTCACTGTCTGTCAAACTCTGTCTCCCTGTCTGTCTATACTCTCTCTAACATTTTATCTATCCTCTCTCTCCCTGTCTGTCTAATCTATCTATCACTGTCTGTGGAACCAATCTCCGTAACCTCTATATTCCTCTCTGTCTAACCCCTCTCTCCCAGTCTGTCAAATCTCTCTCTCGCTGTTTGTCAAATCTCTCTCTCCCTGTCTGTCGAATCTCTCCTTCCCTCTCTTTCAGACCTCTCTCTCCCTGTCTGTCAAATCTCTCTCTCGCTGTTTGTCAAATCTCTCTCACCCTGTCTGTCGAATCTCTCCCTCTCTGTCTGTCTAATCTCTCTCTCCCTGTCTGTCTAAGATCCCTCTCTCCTTCTCTCTGTCTAATCTCTCTCTCCCTGTCTGTCTAATCTCTCTCCCTGTCTGTCTAATCACTCTCTCCCACACTTTCTGACCTCCCTCGCCCTGTCTGTCTAACCTCTCTCTCTCTTTCTCGCCTCTCTCTCCCTGCCTGTCTAATCTCTCTCTCCCTGTCTTTCTAACCTCTCTCTCTCTTTCTGTCCTCTCACTTCCTGTCTGTCTAATCTCTCTCACCCTCTCTCTCTAACCATTCTCTCCCTGTCTGTCTTATCTCGCTCTCCATGTCCGTCTAATATCTCTCTCCCTGTCTGTCTACTCTCTCTCTCTCACTGTCTGTCTAATCTCTCTCTCGCTGTCTGTCTACCCTCTCACTCTCTGTCTGTCTAATCTCTCTCTCACTGTCTGTGTAATCTCTCTCTCCCTGTCAGTCGAATCTCTCTATCCCTGTCTGTCTAATCTCTCTCTCCTTGTCAGTCTTATCTCTCTGTCCCTGTCTGTCTAACCTCTCAATCCCTGTCTGTCTTATCTCTCAGCTCTCTCTCTGACCTCTCTCTACCTGTCTGTCTAACCTCTCTCTCTCTGTCTGTCTAATGTCTCTCTCACTGTCTGTCTAATCTCTCTCTAGCTGTCTGTCTACCCCCTCTCTCTCTGTCTGTCTAATCTCTCGCTCCCAGTCTGTCTATTCTTTCTCACCCTGCCTGTCTAATCTCTGTCTACCTGTCTGTCTACTCTCTTTCCCCCTCTGTCTAATCTCTCTTCCCTGTCTATTTACCCTCTCTATCCCTGTAAATCTAATCTCTCTCTGTCCCTGTCTCTCTAATAACCCTCTCCCTGGCTGTCTAATCTCTCTCCCTGTCAGTCTAATCTCTCTCTCACTGTCTGTCTAACCTCTCTGCCTCTGTTTGTCTAATCTTTCTCTCCCTATCTTTCTAACCTCTCTCTCACTGTCTGTGAAACACTCTCTCCCTGTCTGTCTATACTCTCTCTAACAGTCTATCTATCCTCTCTCGCCCTGTCTGTCTAATCTCTCTCTCCCTGTCTGTGTAACCAATCTCTCTAACCTCTATATTCCTCTCTGTCTAACCGCTCTCTCCCTGTCTGCCTAATATCTCTC